>NW_006296222.1:70336-127032 GCF_000327345.1 Myotis davidii
ATGAGGACAGTGGATGGGGAGTGAGGGCGGGGGTGGGGCGGGAACTGGGAGGAGGGGAGTTATGGGGGAAAAAAGAGGAACAAATGTAATAATCTGAACAATAAAGATTTAAATTAAAAAAAAAAAAGATGCCCAATATAATTATTTATTAGAAAAACAAATATTAAAACAATAGTGATAAGCAGTACATTCCAAATAGAATACCTAAGTTGAAAGAGCTCATCATACCAAGTATTGGATAGGATGTGGAGGAATTCAATTTCTGATATATTGCACATGAAAATGTAACATTGTACTGTTGTGTGTTTCCTTCCCACGTCCCAAGTGGGTCAGGGTTCAGGAACTGGAGGCAGAGCCGCACACAAATGAATATGAAAAGACAAGAGATAATTTGAAATATTAGGGGACCAGACGAGCAAGTCCAACTCAAGGGGAAGGACTTCCTCCTGTGCTCAGGCCTCACCAAGCTTTTATTGATTCTGGGATGCACCCATAGCATAGCCCTTAGGCAGGTGACCCCTGGCAACAGGCAGACTAGCCCATCAGCAAGGATTTACATAATAATAAATGGGGGAGTAGTTTCAGTTACTACTGTCTGGATAAACAAAGGTGGCACCTAGCTCCGAACTTTGTTAGGGCTTCAAAGGCACCCAGCCTTTGGGGGGCGGGGAGGTGGGGGGAGGCTCTGTCTATGCTTATCAGATAGTGAAGGCAATAAACAGTTTCCCACATTGTACAATGCTTTTGGAAAGCATTTATGTAATAGTCTGTACTAAAATATAGTGACATAAAGAGCAGTGGTCATCTGGGGATGGGAATCATGAAGGGGACGGTGGAAATGCAAATGCTAGACCTTTGGGGGTGATGGATACATTCATTATCTCAATTATAATGATGGCTTAACATGTATTCAATGTCAAATTGCACATTTTAAGCATGTACAGTTTAATTTGTGTCAATTAAACCTTAACAAAACTATTTTTAAAAAGAAAAATTATATATGGAACTACAACATTTGTAATTCAGGTAGTCTACTACTTGAGCCAATAACAGCTTAAATAAATGAGGATTTTGTTTTTTCCCAGTGTAGGCATTTCAGGATTCCATGCTTTCATTAATGTGGTAGGCTTCTTAAATTTTTCTGTTCAACGGTTATTAGTGTTGAGCTTTTACCTTATAGGCTCAGAAATATACCTCTACATCCAGGAATCAGGAGCATGTCATAGGCAAATAAAAAAAAAGTAAACAAAAAAGAGGAGAAGCCTTTGTCAGCTGGCCCTGTTTTAAACAGGTATTCCCATTTTGTTGAGCTCTTTGCCAAAAGTTCATCTTATGGCAATCGCTCTCAAGAGAGAGTCTGTGAAATATAGCTTTCATTTTCTTTGCTTAGATTTACACATTGGCTCTTCAAACTAAATTGAGGTTTTTATAGTTTCTATTAGTAATGAATAAGGCTCAAATGGATATTGGATTGATAACTAGCAGAGTGTGCCAGAGGCATCAGTAGTCCTTTTCACAAGGAAGTTTGGGTACAAGAAAGAGAAAAGTTCTCAAGATCAGGAATTCTCCATTCCCACCTGCCTCAGTCCTGACAGCAGTTATGTATGTGCACCACAAAGGATAAATGATTATGTGAGTTGAGGTAAAAGGAAGTGAGTGATGTCTCATGTAGCCTGTTACATATAGAAGAAATATAGAGTACCTCCACCCAAATGACTAGATAGCAGAGTGCCCCTCACAGTAGATGTGGTCCCCCAATCTTATGTTCCATTAAAAAAAAAAAGCCAGAATACACATCAGAGTGGCGTACACTACCTCTCTAGCCAGTGTCCAGAGAGACATGTTGAGAGTTCTGAAGGGAAATATCAAGTGAAAAGATGCACTTAATGAATGAAAACAGGCATTACCATGCTTGGAACAAGAAATTTAACAAATGATAGAAATTATGCATATTGAAATTGAACTGATCTCCATTGGCTCTTTTTTTGTTTATTGGTAAAGTGGAATACTTTCTTACTTTCTAAATATTTTTAAATATGTACTCTAAAGTCCTAAGAACCATGTTGAAATTTGTATGCTATTCAATATTTTTAAAAAAATCTTTTTTGAAATTCAGAGAAAATGAAATGTCATAATAAAAAGGTGCTACAAACAACTATATCAATGATAAAATTATAACCAGCCAGAAGTTATAAATTTTATATCATATAATTCTATTTAATTTATGCCAATATATTTATAAGAGCATTTTATATGGAATGAACAATTTTTAAGAAGTTATAAATTATCAAAATTGGACCAAGAATAAGTAGAAAGACCTTAGTGAAGCAATGATTGTGCAAAGCAGCTGGAACGAAAATCTAGGATCTTACATCTGAGGTCCAGATCATTTTCTGGAAGCAGCTTGCCAACTGTCATAAATGGATAGATCAATGTTATATAAAATACTCCCCAATATGAAAAAGATTATTATCCCAAAGAGATAAGATAGTCAATAAATTTAACCACTTTTGAGGTATAAATATGATCAGAATATGATACCTTAAGAAATTAGAGAATTATCACACAAAGTTATAATTCTCACTTTCAGAAATAGCTTAAAGAGATGGCAGGCATTTATTCATTTATTAAAGTTTGTTTGAATCTAAAATTGCAAATGAACTTAGAGACAAGTTTCAGGCTATTCTGGAGGATAGTATAAGATACAAATTTGCCGAAACTGGTTTGGCTCAGTGGATAGAGCGTCGGCCTGCGGACTGAAAGGTCCCAGGTTTGATTCTGGTCAAGGGCATGTACCTGGGTTGCGGGCACATCCCCAGTAGGAGATGTGCAGGAGGCAGCTGATCGATGTTTCTCTTTCATCGATGTTTCTAGCTCTCTATCTCTCTCCCTTCCTCTCTGTAAAAAAATCAATAAAAATATATATAAAAAAAGATACAAATTTATTTTTTCTTGAACTGGAAATAATAGATTTGAAAGGAAAATGTATTTGTTTCCAGATGAGTTTGCTGTGAATTTTTTTATTCTTTTATTTACAGGATGTTAAAGGCTGCAATTTCTCTAACTGGTATAACTTTCTAGCAGGGGACAATGATAACTGTGAGGTTTGCTAGTATTATTTATAACAAGTAGGGCCTTGCAAAAGACTTTGAGTGAGTGTAAATGAACCATATCAGATTTGCTTAGTAAAGTTGTGCTAATGCATCTTGAAATCTGTGGTATGTCTTTGTTAAATCCAATGAGGAGGAAATAGTGCATGTCATCTCTGATCTTAATTTGAGAATGAATGTAATAGTGTTATGAATGCAGAGGTTGCTTTGTATTTGGTGACGCATACAAATATTTTGTAAAGGCTCATTACAATTTGCTTGGCATTGATTTATTAATGTGGTGAAAATGAAATAATCTTAAATAGCAATGTTTGATGGGCAATCATGTAGGAAAATAGAACAACTGGAGATAGCAGCAGCAAATATTGTCCGGTTTCAAAAGTCAAAAGAAACCAGAAAAATAATAGTTGGTAGATAACACATAGAATGTCAGAATGAACATAATCTTATTTATACTCCTGGTACAAATGTAGGTTTTCCTTCACCAACGGTAGAACTGACAGCTAAAACCGGTTCATTTTACAATTTTATGAATATTTTGAACAAACACATGTCTAATTTGCTTTTGCCAAGTAACCCTACCACCAGCAATGAAAGGGAGATTCCATTTTTCCACATTCTATCCAATGCTTAGTAGTGCTTTTAGTGTGTATACCATCTTTATGGTGTGAAAATTAAATCGGTGTTGCTTTCAGTTTCATGTCCTAGAATACCAAGTTAGATGAGCAGTTTTATGCATATATAATGTTAACAAATATGAATTTTTAGTCCTACAATTTGACTGACTTTTTATTTGTTTGTATTTTTTAACCATTTAAAAAATAGCTTTTCTGTCTTCTGAATACCAATTCTTTGTTGAATTTTCCAGATACTAATATAGCACTTCACACTGGCGCTTGCACATTAAATTAGTTTTTCATACCTTTGGTCATGCCTGTGTTTGCTCAATTTTAAGAAAGTTCAATATGTCCCTTTTTCTTTTACTTTTTACTATTTTTTAACTTTTTTTTAGTCAAGTAAGTGCTTCTAAAATGTAAGAAGAAATCCTACAATGGATAATAAAGGGATCAATGCATCACAGGGGTAACAAGGCAAGAATACAAAGAACATTTACAAACTACAGAAATGGTTTTCTGAGATTTTTTGTTTTATTTTTTGCCATATAAAAAATATGTTGAGGATGTAAACAAAATACCTTTTTTAATAGCCACGTTTGATAGCATTTCCCTGAGTGACAATACTGCCTGAGACACCCCAACCCCGTCCATTTCCCCAAATGCCTTACTCATTAAAGTATTTTATCCTGCTTCTCACAGATACAAGTAAGGCTAGCTCCTCCCCCTTGCCCCAATTTTGTTGTTGTAGTAAGAACATTTAACATGCGATGTATACTCTTGACAAAATTTTAAGTGGTCAATACAGTGTCGTTAATTATAGACACAATAGTGTACAGCAAATCTCTAAAATTTACCTTGCAAAACTGAAACATTTTGCCCATTGAATAGCAACTTCCCATTTCTTCCTCTCACCAGCCCTAGGTAAGTAATATTCCACTCCCTATATCTATGAGTTTATCTATGTTAGATACCTTCTAAAAGTGAAATTATACTCTATTTGTCATTCTGTGCCTGGCTTATTTTATTTAGCACAATGTCTTCCAGTATCATCCACCTTGTCACATATAGTGATCTTTTTTTAAAGACAGAATAATATTCCATAGCATGTACTTATTGCATTATCTTTATCCCGCCATCCACTGATGGACATTTGGATTGTTTCTTGGCTATTGTTCATAATACTGCAAGGAAGGTGTTAGTGCAGAAATCTCTTTGAGATCCTGATTTCAATTCCTCTGCATTCCCAAAAGAGGGATTGTGGAATCATAAATAGTTCTATGTTCAATTTTTGGGGAGCCTCCATATTATTTTATATAGCAGTTGCACCATTTTACATTCCCAATGGTGTACAACTTCTCCATTTTGTTACCAACATCTGTTAGCTCTTATTTTTTATAGTAACCCTGCTAACCTAGGTGAAGTGATATCTCTTTGTAGTTTTCATTTGCCTTTCTGTGATGATTAGTGATGTTGAGTATCTTTTCATATACTTGGGCAATTGTATGTCTCCTTGCTTTTTCTTTATTATTTATGCTTCTTAGTACTTTTTAAAGAAATTGACCCAAGATGAACTAATGGAGTTTTTCATATGCATTTTCTAATACTTTTTAAGTTTTGCTTTTGATAATTAAGCTTTAAGTACATCTAGCATATTTTCACACATAGGGTACAATGGTAATGTTGAATGTAAAATATAAAGAACTTAATAAAAGTGTCAACACAGAAAGAAAAAGCACAACACAATGTATTGTTAATATTATAAAGCAAAAGTTATTCTTACAATTATCAGCATAAAGAAAGAGGGTGGTTGCCCTAGCCAGTTTGGCTCAGTGAGAGCGTTGGCCTGAGGACTGAAGGGTCCTGAGGCAGGGCGTCCCGCGGGGGTAAGGCCGACGGGTCCCAGGTTTGATTCCGGTCAAAGGCATGTACCTTGGTTGCGGGCACATCCCCAGTGGGGAGTGTGCAGGAGGCAGCTGATCGATGTTTCTCTCTCATCGATGTTTCTAACTCTCTATCCTCCTCCCCTCCTCTCTGTAAAAAATCAATAAAAATATATTTTAAAAAAAAGAAAGAAAGAGGGTGGGGTTAGGGAAAAATGGAAAGATGTAGTGATAGATTATAGGCTGGCTGTCCATGTAACTAAAGGTACAATAAGATAAAGCAGAGAAAAAAAATAGTGAAGTACTGCAATTCCCAATGATTCTAGAATTCACATTTGTTTTAACATTTTAACGTCTCTGGCAGTTTTTCTCTTTCTTAATAGTACACAAAATATGATGTGACTTAGAGTCAACAGCATCTTAGGTTTGATGAAGCACTTTAATAAGATTTTCCTAGAGCTGGAAAGAGCACAGATATTTACATTAATAAGCTCCACTGACTGCCGAATAGGAACAATGGCTAAAGATATGTAGGTAGACAGATCATGGTAAAATGTCAGAGACCCAAACATGAATCGATGCAGGGACAAAAATCAACGGAACCAAGAAGTAAAGAGAATGAGACCAACGTCATTTTAATCAACAGCTTTGGAATATGGAGAGTAAATCAACACCTTCGAAACAAAAATAAAATAATTTTGGACAAAGGGAAGACTTTGTGAAGACACAGGGAGATGATGGCCATCTGTAAGCTAAGGGGTAGGGCCTCCGGAGAAAACATCCCTGCTGGCATCTTGGTCTCAAACTCCGTACAGAACTGTGTGGGAAATAAGGGCCGATAGCTTTAGCCAGCTGGTCTGTGGTTTTTGTTATGGCAGCCCAGCTGACTAGCACAGAAGTGGGAGTCCAGGAAGGAGGGGGACGGGGGCGTGGCCCATGAAGCCCTCTAGGCAATGGCATTGGCCCAGTGCTGTCTGGGCGGACAGGGACACAGCTGTCCACCGTGGCAGCCTCTGCAGGTGTCTGCTGTAGAGGGGGACAAGCCCTGGATGCCCCGGAAGCCGAGGGGGCACCGGGTGCCTCCGAGCCCCCTTCCTCTGAGTGTCCGGGCTCACATCTCTGAGGGAGCCTGACGGGTTGGCACAGCCGATGTCAACCCACAGAAGGGGGCAGGAGTGTCCTTCCACCTGCGCTGTGGAAAGCATCCGCGATGACCTTCAGCCAGGTTAGTTGGCAAAACAGCTTTCCTCAAAGTGGCCTTGTGGATTTTAACTCTGTGGATAGACACCATGACCTTTGCTTTCTCGGTTAATCGGCAGGCGGTTTCTCCACTGGGCAGGGGGGCTGCCCACCAGCCAGGGCCCTCTCTCCTCCGTGGGGGGAGAACACAAGGTTTCCAGGGAGGACTGCGCACTGAAGTTCAGGCAGGTGGAGTGGGGTTGATGCCTTTTCAGGGTCAGAGACGTGGGTCCGTAGGGCTGTCAAATCCTCAGCTTGGAGGGCTGGACTCCCTGCACAGGACCTTCCACAGCTCCTATCAGTGCCCAGGAGAGACAGCCAGCCCGTCCCCAGCCGCATGCACATCTCGCCTGGCTGGCCTTGCTGGGTCTGAGGTTTCCCTGCCACCCCTATGCCGCCCCCCCCTCATCCCCCCCTTCACCTTTCACCAGTAACACTTATTATTGTGCGGCTGTAGACTTCGGAATGTTGTAGTGAGTAACGTGTTAATACTTTCCTTGTTCGTGGTAAAATGAAAGATTGGTAGCTGTACTAAGGTTCTATAAGTGACAGTAGCTAGTGGTCCCACACACATTACTTGTAATTTTAGCCCAAAGCAGATGCATTAGGTTTTCTGGCTGCCTTGTGTGGGGTTATCAAGAGTGGAGGTACAATTCCTTCGGCTTTTGAAAGAGTGGATGGAAACATGTGGACTTGTCAGGAAACATTGACCTGGCCAGTCTAGTTCCCTTTGGTCTTAGAATGTTCTGGGGTTTCAGCTGCCCACCTTCTTTGTCCCCTGAGCCTCATCCTGCCCCCACCAGGCTCTCTTTATTATCAAGCATAAGTGAAGTGGCGTGAATGGAGAGTTGTAAGTAATTGAGAAAAAACAGTTTTATCTTTTAGCTCATTTAATTTCACGTATTTCTTTTTCATATGCATATAAATATTGTATTTATTCTTTTTACTTCATCACCCAAACTTTTTCTATTTCCTAGATTGCTTAAGGAGAAAACATTGTTTTAATTATAACTTTATTTCCCTAGTAGCCCAGCAAATATCTAAATCATAATCTACAACCTAAACAGTGAAATATTTTTAATTAAATACATCAAATAAGAATCACCAGTCTCTAAAACCTTTTAATGATCTAAGCATTTTCATGACAATTTTCAATTAACTTCCATCTAAATATTTATTCTGAAATTGCTTTCTCTCAAAAAAACATTAGTCAGGATAAAATGTAAATGTTTTACTAATCAATGTGGACATAGCTCTTTTATTAAACTACCTGTGCTTTTAAATTATTAAACTATTTTTCTTTGAGTCCACTGAAGAGGTTCAGTATACAGACCCCATCGTATGGTATATTGATTTTATGAGTTAGCTTTATTTCAAGCACTGGCTCAAGAGAAAAATCTTTCTGAGGAGGAACCAGCCGAGTTTAAAATGAGTGCTTGGTTTAAACCCATGTCTGAATCAGATTTACAGATATTTCTGATCCTGCTTCTTTAAACATAGTTTCATTGAAGCTAAAAACCATATGCTGGTATGATAGCTTCAAATTTTATTTGTAATGGCAAAGAAAAATATAATATTATAACAGAAAGAAAAGAGAGTTTATGTCTAAAATGTGTATGTGTTACTATATTAAGGATATTACACCCCAGCGAATAAAAATAAAATGGATCCCTGGCCAGGTTGCTTGGTTGGTTGGAGTGTTGACCTGTACTTCAAAAAGGTTTCAGGTTTGATTCCTAGTCAGGGCACATAACTAGGTCCCATCCCTTTTGAGGGTGAGTTCAGAAAGCAACCAATTGATGTTTCTCTCTTGCATTGCTCTCTCTCTCATTCGCTCTCTTTTCCTCTCTCCCTTCTCTCACTCTAAATCAATTTTTAAAAATCCTCTGGTGAGAATTAAAAATAATAATAGTAATAATTAAATGGAAATAAATTAGTTAAGACTCACGCAACTAACTTATAGCATTCCTATTAAAAAAGTAAAAGATTAAGATAACATAATACGCATTGCCTAAAAAAAACTAAGCCAGACTATAATATGATAGTAGACCATTATTCCTGTACTTAGACATTAATATTTTGTATTATTCTTCCGCATACACACTGTTTTGAACTACCATTGGAAAAAGAGACAGTTATTCACTAATATAAATAGCACAGGCATGTCTGGGGAATGGCACTAGAAGTGATTATGTAAATCATAGATGTATCTAAGAGGATCATAATTACTGGGAATTATTTAGGTTGAAGGAGAAACAAAAAATAAAGTTAGAGTCGGCAATTACAGAAAATCCAATGTGCGTTTGAAATATTTGAAATAGTTGCTGTCATTAAAAGGTATACTAAATAGCAAATATGTTTTACAAGGGTGTATAAATAATATTATTTTAACATTTTTGTCAATATAAATTATTTTCCTTTATTACCAAATAACTTTCAACCAGTTTTTAAAAGAGCGTTTTATTTTTAGGTATCAAGGGCTTTGTTAGTTTCTGATGTAGAGAAATGGTTCTAATTTTTCAACCTGGAGAACAGTGTTTGCTGTAGGACATTGCTAACTGCTCTTTAGTAGGTAAAGCACATACAGAAATTTTTATGACTCAGAGAGGAAATGATGAGGGCTTTTTTGTTGTTCTTTTAACTTATTGAGCTAGATAGTTTTTTATCCTTTAATCTGTTTATATGTTGTATTACATTGATAGAATAGTTTAATTTATATCTGTCCTCAGTGCTTTCTTGCATCTATGATCATAGTGAAGCATACATCTTATATAAAAACTGCTGTTTGAAATTTTAACCCTACTATCTCTGGCTTAAATAAGAAGGAAAATAAGACTATTACCATTTCAGAGAGGCCATTAAACCTTCCCCAAAGTTATCAGTGCTGGTGTCAGGCCAAGCCTTTGGTCGAGGTCTCAAAGCGCCAGCACATAGGGCCCTTCAAGAACTTGCAAAGGGAACCGGAAAAACCCCATATTGGGGAGACAAAGAGAGCAAAATAGTATAAATACTGTGTGATTTCACCCAGAATTTGAGAGACATTTTCCTCTGGGCCTGCGCGTAATAAATGTAACTCCATCTCTCTAAGCGTTGCTTGGTTCTTCTCGGTTTGTCTGTAACAATAGGTAAGGTTAACTTTAATCCCCTCTTGTTTCTCTGGTTCCTTACTTGGCTTACTGTCTGAGTTGTTTTTTTTGTTTTTGTTTTTGTGTGTGTGTGTTTGTTTTCTTTTTACATTTTAATGCGATTTGGTGATGGAGTGGGTTCCTGTGAGGCTGGTTGGAGAGTTTTTCACTTCATGGAGATTGGTTTTGCCTCTGCTAAGCACTCTGAATAGCTCCCACTAGAACCATTTTAAATTAATCTTTCTGCTTTGGTTTTGATGGGCTTTACCAAGAGGCAACCTCAAACCCCACATCATTATAAGTACAGGCCTCTATTTACAAATTTTTATATTAAGAAACATCTTCATCTAGCACCTAGGTAAAGCAGACATGCTTGTGTGTGCCTCCTTTGCTGGAAATGCAGGTTTGTTTTTCTCTCTGAGTATTCTTTCACTCAGGCTGTTTCTTTGAAGGCCTTGTCCTTAAAAGGGAATGGAGGGCAGTTCTCATTCCCTCACTTTGTAGGAGCCTAAAGCCTTGTCTTTTGTGTTTCCTGTGATTCCCAAATCCCTAGGCTCCATACCAGGCAAATCCTTTGAAGATAGCTGACACACTGACCTTCTCACTGACTCTCAATTTTATCTTGCTTCTATTGACCAAACAATCCTCTAGTTGACTGATTGCTTATAATGTCTCCAGGAACTTTACGAACTATTAAAGGTCAACGTATTGTCCTGAGAGTCCAGGCACATTGCATATCCCTTCCCTCCAGCCTTACTGCACATGAGGAATTAAACCATCTTATGTATGAAGGTAAAAAGTGTCATGCCCTGACCACTGCCATTCTAGAATTCTATCAACCATGTTGACATTTAAGAAACACCGTTCCATGAAAACACCTTTCATTAGCTTTGACTAGAATAAGAGAGCCAAACATCTACACATTTGGGGAATTTCTTGAAGTTTAGGGTAGACTGAAGAGATTTAACAGTATTTAACCACTCTTTTTGCATAAGAAATTGGGGAGAACAAGTGTAGGACATTTTCCTAAAGGACAAAATAATCCAGATAATGCAATTAATCAAGATATGATCTACAGTTTTCAAAATGGGATAGTAATTATGAATGTAGCCTGTCAGCTTTAAGTCTAATCTTTCTTTATCCACTCTCATGGGCACATAACTGGTTGTTAGGAGGAGAAAAGGCTGTAATTAACAGCAGCAATGGCTGTTTTCCTGTAGCACAAACAAGTAAATAATAATCTATAAAACTCTGTGGCTTGAGCAGAAATGATTTGGGTCCTAGGAACATAATAACAAAAAATACAGAGTGATGCCCTCTCCCACACTTCTTTCCAGACCTCCAACAAATGGTATTCTTTACAAAAGGAAAATGTCTTATATGAGCAAAAGAAAAAGAAAAGCCAAATCCTCATTAAATCAGTTATTGAATTTTTGTTTTAACAATTGGCAACAAAAAAAGAAAACAGTCTGTTTGCATAGCTTTATTTACTTATGATTTCATACTGCTGGTGTCTAAGAGTGAGGGGTTACTCCTGATAAATTGGATACTTAGCAGTGTTAATCAAGTTAGATTAAGTGAATAGAACTTGTTTTTGAACACCTACAGAACCAGCAACTCTGCCAGGATATTCACTTCATGAGAATGGTGAAGATAATGAGAGAGATTCAAAATTGAATATTATAATAATAGTCTATGGAATCTGTGCTGTATGGTATATCTATAAATATGGTCATTGGTAAAATATGAAATTTAGTGAACTCAACTTTCTAATGAGAAGAAAGGCTACTAAGGTTAAATTTAATGGTTTGCATGGACAGGAGGCTGAAAAAAATATAATCCACTAGCATCTTCAGAGAAGTAGTCTATTGTGGGGAAAAGGCAATATATAAAAATGCTCTTTTTTCTTTAAAGTCCTGATGACATAAGACATAATTTTACACTTACAGGTAGGGCAAGACTGAGCCTGCTAAAAAAAAACTGTTGTCAGTGGCAATAGTTTGCATGATTCAGATTCTTTTAATAGCCCACTAATTTTGGGAGTTTGTACAGAATGTCTAGCATTTTTTTAAAATATATTTTATCGATTTTTTACAGAGAAGAAGGGAGAGAGATAGAGAGTTAGAAACATCGATGAGAGAGAAACATCGATCAGCTGCCTCCTGCACATCTCCCACTGGGGATGTGCCCGCAACCCAGGTACATGCCCTTGACTGGAATCGAACCTGGGACCCTTCAGTCCGCAGGCCGACACTCTATCCACTGAGCCAAACCGGTTTCGGCATAGCATTTGATTTACCAATTGAATATATCAATATCTACATTCTTTCTTACTATTCATTTCCTGAAATTAATTAACAATGATGAGAACTGTGCAATCCTATATTCTAAGTCATTTCACATTAGGAAAACCTTTGGATTACTGCCATTCAGTTTCTATAATTCCAATTTTCTCTAACTTCATTTTGGAGATATTGAAGCTTATCTTTTAAAGCTGCTAAAGACAACATGCATAAAAATAAGTGACATCATACATTTGATGACATATCTACCAAAATAATACATACTAAATATACTGTACTATCTAGGTAAAAGTACTTAGAGCTCATATTTCTTCTTCTTTTTTCTTCTCTTGCATGAATGCATGCATTTATTTATTTAATCATTAAACATATTAATTGGGTGACTATTATTTCCTCAGTCATTGTTCAAGCATATGGGTATTTAGCATCCTGGTCCTCATGTTTTCACATTGTAGGATAAACTTGCACTTTTTCTCTTTTTCTTCCCTCTCTTCATTGTCTTTGGTATCCAGTGATTGCTAACCAGTGGAAGTTTATAGAACTAAGATAATAATATAGAGATCTGTGAATATTTTTACAGAAGTACAACTTTTGATACATTTTGAGCTATAAAATGTATTGCAATTGGGCAATAAAGATAAATGAATAAAAACAAGCGTAAAATAAGGAGATGAATTTGGCTATTATGTAAATAAATTGGTCATTTATCAGACAAAGAGTTTTTGAGATTCCATTTTTATTTGAAAATGTACATGCACTTGAAAATAGGTATTTTGAACTACTATAATTAAGTGGCCATTTATATGCATTAATTTAGCTAGAAAAATCACATTGTCCAATAAAATGGTTGTCTGACTAGACTTCAGAAATTGCAAAATGCTTTTAAATCAAGTTCTGTCCTCATAAGAGAAAAATAATAGTGTAGGTTTTGCCTTCTTGCTTTTCTTTTCTTATTCTTCCTTCTCTTCCTTTCCCCCTCCTTCTCCCTCTACCTTCTCCTTCCCTCTCATGTTCCTCCTTCTGCTTTTGCTGTTACTGCATCTGCTTCATCTACTTCACCTATTTATTTTCCTCGTCCTCTTTCTTTTTTTAAAATATATTTTTATTGATTTCAGAAAGGAAGGGAGAGGGAGAGAGAGATAGAAACATAAATGATGAGAGAGAATCATTGATTGGCTACCTCTTACACACCCCACTGGGGATCTAGCCCACAACCCGGACATATGCCCTGACTGGGAATGGAACCATGACCTCCTGGTATATAGGTCGACACTCAACCACTGAGCCACTCCAGCTGCACTCTCCTTATTAACTGCTACCTTTTTTCCTTTCTCCTTTTTCTTCATTGATTTTTTTCTCTTCCCTCTCTTCATTATCTTTCTTTAAAAAATATATTTTATTGATTTTTTACAGAGAGGAAGAGAGAGGGATAGAGAGTTAAAAACATCGATAAGAGAGAAACATTGATCAGCTGCCTCCTGCACGCCTCCTGCTGGGGATGTGCTTGCAACCGAGTTACATGCCCTTGACTGGAATCGAACCCGGGACCCTTCAGTCCGCAGGCCGACACTCTATCTGCTGAGCCAAACTGGTCAGGCCTCTTCATTATCTTTTTTATCTTATTTTATTTCTTCGTCTTTTGTTCACCTCTAATTATTAATTTAAAGAACACTCTTACCTGACCTTAGCTGATTTGCCTCAGTGAATAGAGTGTTGGCCTGAGGACTGTTTTAAATGGCATACCGAATAAAAGAAAGTACAAATACCCTAGGATAAATAGCCTGGGGTTTGAGCATCCTATGTAATAAAGAGGTAATATGCGAATTGACCATCATTCCAACACACAAGATGGCTGCCCCCATGTGGTCAAAGATGGCCACCCCCATGTGGACACAAGATGGCCAACAGTGGAGGGCAGTTGTGGGCAATCAGGCCTGCAGTTGAGGGCAGTTAGGGGTGACTGGGCTGGCAGGAGAGGGCAGTTAGGGGTGACCAAGCTGGCAAGAGAGGGCAGTTAGGGATGACCAGGCCAGCAGGGGAGGGCAGTTAGGGGTGACCAGGCTGGCAGCGGAGGGCAGTTAGGGGCAATTGGGCTGGCAGGGGAGTGGTTAGGGGGTGATCAGGTTGGCAGGGAAAAGCAGTTAGGGGGAATCAGGCAGGCAGGCAGGCAAGAAGTTGGGAGCCAGCAGTCCCGGATTGTGAGAGGGATGTCTGACTGCCCGATTAGGCCCAATTCCACTTGGATCAGGCCTAAATGGGCAGTTGGACATCCCTTGAAGGGTCCCAGTTTGGAGAGGGTGTAGGCTGGGCTGAGGGACACACTCCCCTGTGCACAAACTTCATGCACCGGGCCTCTAGTTGTACTATAATTACTAACAGTTTAACTCTAATACCATCTAAAATTGAGTTTAATTACCTAACAAGAACAAAAAAGATGGATTACAGCATATGAGCTAAAAATTACACACATTTTTTTTGCAAATGCAGACCTACAGCAGAAATACTTTGCTAACTATGTTAGACATTTACATAGCTACGTGAACTCCACATTACAGATTTAGATCACTGAAGCTTAAAAAGATGAGCAATAGTTTTGTCAACTATTAAATATCACTGGGATATGTTCCATATAGTTAAAAAATATAACTCCTTTTCATCTTCCATTATATGGCTGCTACACGCTGATCATTTTTATTAAATTCCACATTAACTTTCTTTTAATGCACTACTTATTCTTTTATATGTATTTGCAAAAATTATTTTATAATAGCATTGAAAATCTATTATTGATTTCAGAGAGGAAGGGAGAGGGAGAAAGAGGTAGAAACATCATTGATGAGAAAGTATCATTGATCAGCGGCTTCCTGCATGCCCCACACTAGGGATGGAGCCCACAACCAGGCATGTGCCCTAACTGGGAATCTAACTGTGACCTCCTAGTTCATAGGTTGATGCTCAACCACTGAACCATGCCTACTGGGCAGCACTGAAAACCTTAACCTGATGCATTTATCATGTGCCAAATGTGAGAATGTTTGAGACTACTTATGGTGAATGCTTGAAATTTCTACAATTCAGTAAATAAATTTTCCTTGTATATAAGTTTTTATTCCTTGATTTTTCAAACATGGAATATTTTAAATAAAATGTATTTTAAACTAATGGTATCAAATTGTTTTTATAAATAATTTATATATTATAATATAAATGTCAATCTGGGAGAGGAACATATAAGTATATATAATGTAATATGACATAATAACATATTATACAGATAATATATTACATATGGTACAACATAATAATGTATATATAAGGCAACATATACATATGTGTGTACATATATAATTACTTTACTGTGAAATATTTCTGTAGAAAGAATAATGCCACTTACGTGTGCATTATCACAAATTGAGCACCAAAGAAACCTAACAAAAGAAGCAGAATATTACCAGTGCTATAAAAGTCACCTGTGTATCCCTCCCTAATAATAGTCCATTTGCTCTCCCAAAGTAAACTACTCTCCTGCAATTTACTGCTCTACAGTGAAAAACGGTGCTTGTTTGCTTCACTTAGAACCTGTTGTGGGTAAAGGAAGGGAGGGTGAAAGTGTGAAAGTGTCAACAATAAAAAAGTGTGTTGGCTTTTTCTTAATATTATATATGACTCTTTTTAATAGTCATATATAATGAGAGTAAGGTTGGCTATTATTTATTAAACCCATAATATGTGTCACTTAATTCAATGTCATTTATAAAATAGAATTTTATCTCATTTTTATAGCAACTTTCCAAGCTACATCCATATTGTCCCATTTCACAAATGAGGAAACAGGTTTACATATATTCAGTGATTGCTTGAGTGCACACAGAGAACTGGTTTGTCAATTTTCATAGCCAATGTGATATTAAACATGACATTGATACCCACTGAGAAAGCCTAATTTCATCAAAAAATCATCTTGTTGCCTAGAATCATAGGAGTCTTTGGAAAAATACCAAATTGAGATAGTGAATTAATTGAAAGAAAACAGTGTTTCATCAGATCAGTAGGTCAATCAGTTAAAATTGATAAACCCAATTGCTTCCTACAATAAAATTTAAAAACATTTTCTTCTGTCCACTTAAAATATTTATTCAAAATATGCCATGAACTATTGGAAAAGACTTAGTTTTAAAAACTAGACTGTAGATTATACTTGCTTTGAAATAACTTTTAAGTAGCCAGGTATAGATATAAATAACATGTAAGTAAATTTATTTTTATACATTGGAAATTGTATTTATGTAAATGATATGGATATCATTGAATAAATAGCGAGGCATATGAAATAATGGAAGAGAGAAAAAGAGTAAAGATAAGAGTTAGAATAAAAATAGATTATAATATGCCAGAAAAAAATCCAAATGTTAAACCAGATGAATGGTGATTATACTTCTCTCTGCCTAAAGGCCTCCAGAATTAAGCTCCCGACCATCACAGATGGAATAAGGCCTAACCTAAGCCAATAAGTTTTCTCTTTAAGCTAGTGTGAGTTGGTTTGCATGTGAACAGCCAGGGGTAGAAGACACAAGACTGATAATTTATTAAGATAAGAAAGTTTCTAGGATTATTAATTACTAAATGCATATTCCTTTTTCTTACAGATTTGGAAACAGAACCAGAGTCAGATGTGTGTGAGTGTGTATGTATGTGAGTATGTGTGTGTGTGTATACGTAGATGTGTGTGTGTGTGTGTGTGTGTGTGTGATTTGTTTGTGACTATTCTTCTTACAATACCAGCATCCAATTCATCTGAGCAAAGAGCAAAGTTTTATGCTCAAAGTATTTATAATCTATTGGAGACATCTAAAATTTTTTAGCCTGTTACAAATGCTTTAATTCAAATACCAAAAATAAATAAATAAATCAGTGGAAAGCAAATTAATTTTAGGAGTAGCAGATAGCCTAAATTCATTAATGATAAAACATTTAATGATTTAATATATTTTCTGATGTAATTGTTAAATAGGTTTAAGAAGCAAAATCTATTCCAAATAGGAAGAGGAATCAGTCCTAAGAATAAACTGAAGAAAGACTGTCAACAATAAAAATAAATTTAATCAACAAAGTTCACTTATCTTTAAGAATGCACCAATATATAGAGGTTATAAGTGTAATTTTTAAGAAACAATTATATAAAACTATAAAACAGAGTGATCTGTAACTGGTTGATGCGAGATTGTGGTAATCACATATTTGCATCCTTTCCCAAGTCTGTGATGTGACATCACAATAGTAACTTGAAATTGATTGTGGTGGAAGTATTTACAGTACAAAAATTGGCAAACACTAGGAATTAGCAAAGAATGTACCAGCATTTACTTTTTAAAAATATAATTGGGGTGATATTTATTAATACTGGCATTTTCTTTTGCTATATGGTTTTGTTATAATTCTTAAATGTTCCTAATTTTCTTATGGAAGAACTTTTTCTCAGATGAAAAAATTAATCAAAATGTAGATTCATTCAATCTATATTGATTTAATGTTTATTAAATATTATTATATATCAAATATCAGATGCTAAATATATATTTATTTATTAAATATATATATATACATACACACACACACAAGATACAGTTTCATTCCTTCTGCTACTTAATGTCTTGTAAGAATCTTTAAATTACATTGTTTAATATAGTCTTGTTTGTAGCAGGTCATGTAATTTTGTCCAGACCCACAAAATTGGGGTGTAAGTCAATGATGTTTTTACTGGGGTGATAGTAATAAAATTGAAGTTAAAAATGAAAAAAGAATTATACATACACAGACACTGTATCAATAAGCAGGACATACTGGCAGATTTGGAACCCATCAACTTTGACGCCCTCAATTTAAGTAGGAGTTAATTTAGGTGAAAATGGTGGAAATAGCATTCTAGGTCAACAGGAGATAAACAATAGGGGCACTTCATTATAATATAAATCATTGCAATGATGTAATACTTCATTCATTGAGAAAATCTCAATGAAGAGGTGAATGTGTGTGTGTGTATACATATAAAATGTATTATATGTATAGATATAGATTAGATATAGATATAGATATATGTATGTAAATATGTATATAAGCACTATAGCCTTATCTTCAGCTACACTGAACACTTCCAAATTAATCAAATAAGCTATTTCCCCTTTTGTTTCTCAGTATTCAGATATATTCAGCCTTTTAATGGAACAGTACTTCCCAGAGGGGAAGTTTGCTACCAAATCTTTTATGATGCTATAAGGAGCTTTATTTATTTATTTATTTTGTTTTATTGCTTAAAGTATTACAAAGAGTATTACATATGTCTCTTTCCCGCCCCCTTGACATTCTTGTTTGACACACACATACATCAACACTTACAAGTTTAGCATCTAAGTTTATAATCCCACTAGAGGTTGCAGCACGACATTCATGCACTGAGGGGTGTGGGGGTCCCTCAGCCCAACCTGCACCCTCAAAAATCTGGGAGCCCTCAGGGGAGCCCTCTCCAATCTGGGGGTTTCTGCATTTTTTCAGTAGAATTCCTGGTGCTCCCTGCGCTCTTGGTTTACCCTTTCTGCTCTGTCTCAGTTCCAGGGTCTCCCACTCTGCCATGACCTCCAAGCCAACAGCTTTCCCTCTCTGCTCTCTGTCTGTTGGTTTGGGGAGCCAAGTTCCCCAAGCCACTCCACTCTCCGCCTGTTCTCCCACTCTGCTCTCTGTTGCTGGGAGCAACCGAGGGAGCTACGTCCCCCCAGGTTGCCGGCTCTCCCGCTCTGCTCTCCACCCAGTGCCTATGTATGCAAATTAACCCGCCATCTTTGTGGGTTAATTTGCATACTCACTTCTGATTGGCTGGTGAGCATAGCAGAGGGACAGTAGATTTACATGTTACTCTTTTATTATATAGGGTTATATAGGATTGGGTATCACATCACTGTCCTTGAGGAGAGTAACACAGTCCTCAGTTCAAAGAAAGATTGGAGAAATATGTCAGCAAAAACAAAAGAACAAGAAGGAACATGTGGTTCCCTTAAGACAGTGGTTCTCAACCTTCTGGCCCTTTAATTATAGTTCCTCATGTTGTGACCCAACCATAAAATTATTTTCATTACTACTTCATAACTGTAATGTTGCTACTATTATGAATCGTAATGTAAATATCTGATATGCAGGATGGTCTTAGGCGACCCCTGTGAAAGGGTCGTTCGACCGCCAAAGAGGTCGCGACCCACAGGTTGAGAACCGCTGCCTTAAGATGTTAGTATTTAAAATCTTAGCTACTTGTCTCCTGAGCATGTTTCAGACATTCGGCAGTGTTAAGCCAGAATTTAGTTGACTTTAGAACTAACACCACCCAAATGTTTAATTTCATATAAAAGGGAAACTGCCAAATGCTTAGATATGTCTATTAGTATATATTAAGTTTTCTTTCTAAGTGACAATCTTTCAGTTCTAGAGACTCTTAAGTCTGACAAAGTAGCAATTGTTGGAGTTATTGGGATCAAAATTACCACATCATTCAAACAAAGACTCTGGACATCATTTCTCCGGACTCATTTATCAGATACACATTAACTTGCAGTGCTGTGGGCTTGGCAGATAGGCATATTGGCATTAGGACACTACATTGTTCCTGTCTCTGTTGACATATAACTTGTTCCTTCTGAAACACATTTCCAGTTGGCTAAGGAAGACATTTCCTCTTGTTTTAGAGACATTTGATTGAGATTGTTACCTTTGCAATTAAATCTGGGGGAGGAAAAGTAAACCTATATAGTAAGAGAAAAGGAAGTTATTTCACTACTAAGATTTGGATATAACCTTTAGGACATGTCCCATGAATAGGTTGAAAATATTATCAAAACAATCCTGCTCTATTATTTAAGATAAATTAGGCAGGATAACTGGTTGGAGTGTAAGCTTTACTCATTGTTGGTAATATGACTACCATAGATAAAAGTCTGTATATGAAGTTTTAAAATATGGACATAAACAAACAAATGATCCAAAAACAAAGAATGGGATATAAGAATGACACTGTATGGAAATGAAACTGCATTATAAAGCGAGAGAAAATATGTTGTAGTTCTGGCTCCTAGTATCAGCACCTTCAGCAATAGAAGGTGACAGCCATGAGGAAGGGGCTCGAAGGACTTTGGAAGCAATAAGAAGTAGTGTTCATGGTCTTAAGTCTGTGATCTTGAAAATAAGGAAAAACATTCAATACTGTGAACGTAAAATCACAAAATTTAATCTAAATGGATAACTCTGCAATGGAGAGCATATAGAGAAAGGGATTTTAAAGCAGAATACAAGTAGATTTTAAATAACATATCAAAAAGTATCCAAAACGTGTACCCCCAACCCTAAACTCCTAAAGAGTTGGAAACACACTTTCCAGTATGAATTATATTTTCATCAATTTTAAGGACAAAGTAAATACTTTTTTATTTTTACTAAGAGTAATAATTATTTTTTATTTCTATTTATAATTGGTAGTATAATTCTATTTTTATCTTCAAGTTGGACTGTAGGATCCGGATTATATATCAATCTTAACAGAATGATACCATGGTGTCAAAATCATGCTACTGAAATTGTGAAAATTTGGCCTCTGAATAAGTCAATGAATCTAAGACATAGGAAATTGACCCATTGGTTGAATGTACTATTGAATGTTTAACATAGATGGTTATTGTACAGGGCTGGACACCAAGGAGGAAGTGAAAACAAAATGGTTGCTTTTACTTTTCAAATCACTAATGTGGAAATATTTGACCAGAAAGTAGAACAGTTAAATAACGGTTGAGTCAAATTCTGTCCAAAAAAGTTAACTGTACTTGGTCTTTATAAGTCTGAATGTCTTTTTTAATTAAAGACATTTGTTGTAATGACTTGTAAGAAAAAGGATAAAATACTTTTAGATGGAAAGGTAATTTGGGAACTAAAGATAAATTTAACTATGAGAAAAACAAGGGAAATTATGCTGTATTATCAAATAAATAAAGATCAATAGTAAAAAACTATTATAAAAATTAAAAAGGCAAGATGTATACTGGGAGAAATCTGGTTTCAAATCCTATCATGAAAAATAGAAATACATTTTAAATATAAATCTCATTTTTCAAAAATATATTTTATTGATTTTCCACAGAGAGGAAGGGAGAGAGACAGAGAGTCAGAAACATCGATGTGAGAGAAATATCAATCAGCACTCTCCTGCACATCTATTGGGGATGTGCCCGCAACCCAGGTACATGCCGTTGACTGAAATCGAACCCGGGACCCTTCAGTCTGCAGACCGACACTCCATCCACTGAGCCAAACTGGTTTCAGCATAAATCTCATTTTTAACTTTATTTTTATTGTTTATAGCATTATAGATGTCACCATTTTCCCCATTTTTGCCTGCTTCCATCCAGTCCTCACTTCCCCTTCCCTCTGTCCATAGCCACACTATTATCTGTATCTATGGGTTATGCATATATGTTCTTTGGTTAATCCCGTCACTTTCTTTCATCCAGTCCTGTGTCCCCCTGTGCCCTTCACCTATGATAGCTGTCAGTCTGTTTCATGTTTCCATGCCTATGTTTCTATTTGTTCATTAGATTTATTTGGGTTTATTTTATTCATTAGATTATACATATGAGTAAAATCATATGGTATATTTCTTTCTCTGACTGGCTTATTTCACTTAGAATAATAATCTCCAGGTCCATCCATGCTTTCTTGAGGGGTAAGAGTTCCTTCTTTTTAATGGCCACTTTGTGTTCCATTGTGTAAATGTGCTGCAGATTTTTTATCCACTCATCTACTGATAGACACTTGGGCTATTTATAGATCTTGGCTATTGTAAATAGCACTGCTATGAACATAGAGGTACATATATTCTTTCTGACTGGTGATTCAGGATTCTTAGGATATATTCCCAGGAGTAGGATAATTGGGTCAAGACAGTCCATTTTTAATTTTTTAAAGGGAACTCTTTACTGTTTTCCACAGTGGCTACATCAGTCTGTATTCCCACCAACAGTGTACCAGGGTTCCCTTTTCTTCACAACCTGACTAGCACTTGATGTTTGTTGATTTATTGATGGTAGCCATTCTAGAAGGTGTGAGGTGATATCTCACTGTGTTTTTAATTTGCACCTCTTTGATAATTATTAATGTTGAACATTTTTTCATTGTCTCTTGGCCATCTCTATGTCTACCTTGGAGAAGGGTCTATTCTGGTCCTTTGTCTATTTTTTAACTGGACTGTTTGTCTTCCTGGTGTTGAGTTACAAGAGTTCTTTATATGTTTTGGAAATTAACCCCTTATCAGATGTATCATTAGCAAATATGTTCTCCCATACAGTGAGTTCCCTTTTCAGTTTGCTGGTAGTTTCTTTTGCTGTGCAGAATATTCTTTGTTTGATGTAGTCCCATTTGTATATTTTATTTTTTCCTTTGTTTCCCTTGTCCTAGGAGATATATTGGCAAAAATGTTATTGCATTGGATGTCTGATGTTTTACTGCCAATGTTTTCTCCTAGGTTTTTATGGTTTCCTAACAGACCTTTAAGTCTTTTATTCATTTAAGTTTCTTCTTGTGTATAGTATAAGTTGATAGTCTAATTTCATTTTTTTGCATGTACCTATTTTCCCAACACCATTTACTGAAGAGACTGTCTTTAGTATGCTCTTGCCTCCTTTGTCAATTATTATCTCATCATAAATGTGGACTTTATTTCTGGGCTTCCTGTCCTGTTCTATTGATGTGTATGTCTATTCCTATGCCAGTCCAGGCTATTTTTATCACAATGGCCTTATAGTATAGTTTGATATCAGGTATTGTGATACCTCCAACTTTGTCTCCTTTCTTAAGATTATTGAGGCTATTCAGGGTCTTTTTTGGTTTCATATATATTTTTGGAATATTTGTTCTAGATGTGTGAAATATACCATTGGTATTTTAATACGATATGTCATTTTTAAATTAAAATAACTTTTTACATTTTGTTTTGTTTGATTTAATAAATATGTGTAGTATCTGAATTCCTACGGAATTGAGCATGTTGTGACAATATTGGGAAAGGTAGTCTCCCATGTGTACAATCTTTTTTACAAATTTGTTTTGAGAAATAATTGACAAAACATTTTGTAAGTTTAAGGTGTACAACATGTTTATTTTATATATTAATATATTTTATATGATTACGACTATAGCTTTAGCTGACACCTGTGCATGTAGTCTTTTGACTCCCACTCAGCCAATGTAAGAATGGGATGTGGGGCTATCACTTTACCAAGAGATAAAGAGGATTCACACCCTATGCTGGGATTAACACCTTGCATGGAGCTTTCTCTCCCTGTTTCAGACTCAGTGTGTGTGTGTCCTGTGACACTTGGCCAACCCAAATACTATATCTGTCCCCTATGGGAAGGGGTTGGGGTCCTTCATTCTACAACACGAGAGGGTTGTGTCCCCATGACTGCCACTGGGAAGGACTCCATGGCATGGTGGACTGTAACCCACGACTAAAGCTGATCTCACTCTGTCTCTTCCCTATGAGAGTAAAACACCACTCCACCCAGTGCTTGACTGTGTTGTGTTTTCATTCATGACTCCAATACCAAGATACAATGGGCAGAGTGTTCAGACTTCTGCTACTGCTGATAAGTAAAAGATGCCTCTTGCATGACTATTATGCCATGGCTAAAATGGAAATAAAAAGACTTACCAAATTACTATAGAGGAAGAATAGCAAAATAAAAATAAAAATCTAAAGACAATATTGAAGATTTCCTGATTCCTTTACTACTTGGACTCACAGATTCTGTGGTATTATATCAAAAAATGTTGGGATGGAAATGAAAGTAGAAGTAGACAAACATATGTAGATAAACTTAGCAACAGAGTGATTTATCACATTTTCTCGTGTAAAATAAGCATTTTTCAGTAGACATAGAGAAGGTATGTTTATACAGGTCAACTTTGAAATAAATACTGAAACAGGAAGTTTCAGTCAATGAAGTATGACAGTATTGTATAGCACCCAATCATTCAAATAATAATGATGATCTTACTTATTACTAATATAAACACTAATATTGGTAAAATAATAACATGTAAGTCCTATATTGGAGAGGGAATAGATTTATATATTTAAATCTAGATGTGATCATATCCAATATGCCATTACCCTTCTTGAAAAATGTTAATTTTGACTTTAATTTAATCAATGAATGAGTTAAACCACTCATTTTAAAAAAATAAAATAAAATAAACTGATGAAATAATAAGGATATGACCTGATGCATGCCTGGAATTATGGCAGTGGACCATCGTGTTATTCATCTTTCTTAGCATTGTAAGAGGTATAGAAGCACATTTTATACTCATTGAGAATCTAAATATTATGTCATGTGAGCTTTGCAAACTTATAAATTTGTTGTTGTTTCATTTAATCACTGGTGGATGCCCTTCTTTACTGAGTTCATTAGTTTTATGTACCTCAATATATTTTCCTGAACATATTTCCTTCTGTTTTGTGATTTCATGCTCTGGCCATCCTGCTGTTTTTACTGCTATGAAGTGATCTGCTCTAAGCAGACAAATATCTCTTGCAGTAAAACACTCCCTGCTAATTTTGTTGCTTTTAAAGCTGATGCTATAAATCACTTTCTTAATCTAGGAACACCATTTTCCTTCTCTAACCACTTTACTGCTATTCTTGGGGCAACAACAAAGACTATATCCTGGCTCACTAGGTAGCTTCTTGATTCTATTCTTAACAAACAGCATTGATAAAAGAAATCATTTCTGCCACAGGAAGGCCAATATCATAGAGGATTGCTTAGAGATTAGCCCATGGATGGTCTTTACCCATTGGCTTTGATTGCTATTCAATTTCAGCTAAGGGATTTTTAAAATGTATCTTGTTCAGTCATATTTATTTATGGCAATGATAAACATTCATTTATTTCTCATTTGTCATAGTTTCCCTTCAACCCTACTCCTTCCTAACCATATCTCTTGCGTTTTGCTTATATAGCACTCCAGAAGAAGCCAGTCTTTATACTGCTTCAAAATGATTTTCCAATTTTACCTTCCAAAGCTGTTAAATAGGACAACGGCTTTAAGGTCTGGGACATTCGTACCAAATGCTATTCTTAGTAAATGATACAAGAGGCAACCAATGAGTTCATGAATAGGTGGAACAGCAAATCAATGTTTCTCTCTCTCCCTTCCCCTCATTCTCTAGAATCAATAAACTGAAAAACATTTACTTGTAGCACAGTACTTTGCAGACCGGCTGTGAACAGGATGACCTTGACAGGAACCCAACCCAATAAGTGTAGCCAGTTGACATCAACATGTAATTGATCAAATAGGTATATAAGCAACTGCTAAGTCTCTCTTCCCTCATCACAGTTTGGACATGAATCCCCTGTCTCCTTTACTAGCTGAAAGTAAATAAAACTACATTGAGAGAACCAAGTCTCATTTGAAAAGAGCACCCCATGTGGGGAACCCCTTCAGTTCAGTAACAAAGGTGCTTGGACTTCGTCAATAAACCAAGAAGACAGGATACTTTTCCTGGGGTAGTTTATTTTCTACTTAGGATTCAGAAATAAACTTAAAAAAAAAACCAAATATAATATCTGCAAATACTAATAGGAAACAACCAAATTACTGAACTGAATAATAAAACGATGGAATGTAACTTGTGATAGGGTGATTAGGGACAATCTCTGATCAGGTAGCATGGAAGCAAAGTCCTGAAGAATATGCAGGACTAAGTATTTAACAGGAGATAAGCCGGCAGGGCAAAGATGCTATTGTGAAATAAGTCATGAAAGCCTTGGTGAGAAACAGAAATCTTAGGAAGACATCTTGCCCTGAGATGTAAAAACAAATCTAATGACAAGTAAATAGAGATTTTAAAATGTTAGTTTGATGATACCCCTTTAAATAATTAATAGAGCAGAGCACTTCACTTCACTTCAGGCATTCTAGGATTGTGCAAAGCAGATTTTTGTGAGGAGTGAAACTTGGCTTCTGTTTATCTAAATTTAACTGAGAAGAGCTGACGCTGCATGAGTTAAAAATTTAGTTAAAGTAAATTGTTGTCACAGATAAATTCTGACATCTCAGTGTCTTAAGTGAGTTAGTTCATTAACACTGAGAAGTGTGCCTTAACACTTTTCACACATAAAGTTTATTGTGGGTGAAGTTCTGCTCAATAGAGTTATTCAGGAGCCCAGATTGATGGTGGCTCTATCTTCTTCAACATCTGATTTCTCAGATCACCTTAGATTTTTTAAAAAATGTTGTCAAATGGAAGGAAACAGAAAGGACTGACTAAACAACTAAACAAGATTTTTATTTTATTTTTGTTAGGGACTTGGCCTGGAAGTAGACTTTATCACCTTTTTCCATATCTCGTTAATTGAAAATTCAGTCAGGTGACCACAACTAATGACAAGAATGCTGTAAAATGTAGTCATCTGTGTGCTCAAAAGGAAATGCCAGCTTTGGAAACTAGCTAGCCAATCTCTGACCCAAAGAACAAAACTGGTTCTTTTCAATGCAACTAGAATGTTTTCTGAGGACAAATATCTTTTTTAGGCTATAAATAATAATAAAAATTGCAATCTTTTAGATTCAGTTTGTGTTTTTAAATGCTATTCAAAATCAGTGTACTATATCTTGTTATATAATATTTATTCTAAATACTGTCCTTCCATAACTTTTTAAAAATATTTAATCATTTGATATACTCTATCTCCTATTAGTAGAAACTAACTTCTAAATTTATGAATATGTGAAGGTTTATTTATCATAATGAGATCGGCTATGCTGCAGTAACAATCTCAGTTACTTAACAGTTGCTTAACACAATAAAATTTACTTCATGCTATTTATCCATGAGGGACATTGGAAGGGGTTTGCCTCATACAGTCACGCAGACAGAATTTGAATCAAATAGGCTTCTTTGATCATTGTAGGGAAGAATAAGTATATATACACAGAGCACATATCAATTCTACTTATAGTCCATTTTCCAGAGCAAGGTGTGACTTCCCTTTTAACTTCAAATTGGGCTGGAATATGTGGAAAAACATTAATTTTAAATGAGCAATATTGTTTCTGAGGATATGCATTTTCCTTTTTTAAATTTCTCTTTATTGTTGAAAATATTACAGATATTCCCTTCTTTCCCCCACATTGACCCTCACCACCCTGCTCTTACCCCTCCCGAGGCCTTCACTGTACTATTGTCTGTCCATGGGCTATGCTTACATGCATATATGTTCTTTGGTTAATCTCTTCCCGCCCCACCTCCCTTCCCTCTGAAATATATCAGTCCGTTGCATATTTCAATGTCTCTGGATCTATGGAAATATTAGCAACAATTTATGGGCCCTATTTATAAGAATACTTTTTTTAATATATATTTTATTGATTTATTTTACAGAGAGGAAGGGAGAGGGATAGAGAGTTAGAAACAGTGATGAGAGAGAAACATCGATCAGCTGCCTCCTGCACACCCCCTACTGGGGATGTGCCCTCAACCAAGGGAAATGCCCTTGACTGGAATCAAACCCAGGACCCTTCAGTCTGAAGGCCAACTCTATCCACGGAGCCAAACCGGTCAGGACTATAAGAATACTTTAAGGAAAATTTTGGAGTTGAAATTGTATCTATAAGAACAAAAACTAGTCATACTTAGTAGAAATTTATGTGACTCTCTTACACCTGGTATCCTTATATCTTGAGTGGTCTCATCAAAGGTTCTACCAATGGTACCAGCAGTGGCTTGGGAAATAAATGGAGATTTCTACATATATGATATATCCCCTTTTCTAGTCACTGGTCCCAACATCTGTGAAAGTCCCCAAGATCAACACTCTGGAATAAAGTGATTCCAGAAACAGAGGAGTTGGTACTGAGGCTAGAAGAAGAAATGGATAGAAAAAAAAATGAGCTTATTAGCTCAAGAGTATGTGATATAGTTGAGAATTTAATAGTCTTAATTTAAGAACTAATGTAAGTATGGTTGATTAATTTTTTTGAATTTAATGAAAATTATAAAATCACACATTTAAAGATTCTCAGCAAACCTCAAATAGTATATATAAAAAGGAAATTCCATTAAAGCATATCATAATAAAATCATAAAACTAACTCAGAAAAATATTGAAATAAATTACAAAATGAAACATACAAAAGAAAAATAATGGTAGATTATTAATAAGAAAGGCAAAAATGTAAGGCATTTGTGATGGAATGACATCTTTCAAGTGTTGAAATAAATTTCTGCCATTTTAGAAATCTCTACCCATTGAAAATATTATTCCAAAGGAAAGTAAATATAAAGACTTTAGAGAAATAAAATCTGAAAGAAGCAATGGCTAATAGGACTATACAAAACAAACAAGAAAGAAAAAATATTCAGGTAAAAAAAATGATAGCAGATAGGTAATTAAATTTACACAGAGAAGAACTATGAAAATAGAAAATTTGGGCCAAATATAAATGTTTAAAGAAAACAATAATTGCCTGGCAGCGTGGCTCAGCAGTTGAGTGTTGACCTATCACAGTTTGATTTCTGGTCACGGCACGTGCCCGGGTTGTGGGCTCCAAACCCAGTGTGGGACGTGCAGGAAGAAGCCAATGATTCTCTCTCATCATTGATGTTTCTTTCTCTCTCTTTTCCTCTCCCTTTCTCCCTGAAATCAATAAAAATATATTTTAAAAAATAATAATAATTGACTACTTAAAGAAAAATTATTTTTTTTCTGAGGTTTAAAACCAATGTCAAGGAAAAATATATGGTAAAAATTACACATGGTTTCCAAACAGTTCCACCTACTCAGTAGTTTTAAAAGCTATGGCCCCAAATCATAACAATTTCATTTATCATTAATATTAGCTCTTAAAAATTAAATTATTTGATTACTCAGTTTACATTTCCTCAAACAGATAATTTAAACTTAAGTGCCTATTTGAAACAAAATTAAGTTAAAAGGAGAAAATATATTAAATTATGTAGTAATTTGGCATATGCAGGAGAATATGTAACAGAAAGATCATAGTATATGCCTTGATTGGAATCCCGGTACTCCAAAGCTAGATTGAAAGACTCTAGAGAAAAAATCAGGGCTAAAAGCAATTTCCAGAGCTGTGAATCCAGCTCCCGTTATAAGAAATGGGTGTGGAAGGAGGCAGTTTATGTGGAGACTGCCATGGATTAGTCATGGAGCCATACTGTGTCAATACATGGTGTGGCAATGAAAATATGAAGCCTACATCACTTTCCTTTACATGGTAGTGAATTCATTTTGTGTCCCGGCTGTGAGGATCCATGTCTGTGTGCTCATGATATTGACTCACTTGTGTTAACATATACGAGGATTGGCATAGTAATAGGGATAGAAAGGTGAATACAGAGTAATTTGGCATATGCAATTTTCCTTCTCCCTCTATGTTTATTTCACTGCAACAGACATTATTTTTTATATTTATTTAAAGGTTATGAAGTTTATATTAGAAAATATAACACTAGGAAACATTTGCAAAGATATCTAGGACACAGAAAGATATAACTAGTCTTATTCAGATCATGGTCCCTAGTAAATACACAGTGAGGTATTTCATCTCTTTTTACAGTGTCATCAATAGTCTTGTCTTGGTTTCCAAGTATGTGTGAGACAGTCTTAAGAGTTATATTTATTTACAGAAACCAAATGTGGAATTAACATGTCCCAAGGAAGTGAAGTAAGTGTCAGTTTGAGCCCATTGCATGTCATCTAATCAAATTTCTTGAATTAATGTTCCCAGTGAACAGTGTTTCCTAGAGGTATATTGGCTAATGTGGGAAGTGAAGATGCAGATTAATTGAAAATCAATTTATGGATTAGATAAAGAGCTCTTAGGTAATATGCCATTGGCGGGTAAGCTTAAATCCTTTGGAAAATAAAAGCAAAGAAATGATAAATGCACAACATTTCTTGGTCAGCATTCATTATGTAACAGTCCATAATTTCACAATTATTCCTAGGAAGGTAATTACTTGAGCTTATGTTAGCAAACATATTATTTGATTTTTAAAACTATGCTACTAATTATTAGGTTGATGAGGATTTATTTTGTAGTGTTTATTCAGTTTGGTACCATATCGTTTGGAATTTGACCCTGTAAATTCGGGATATCTATGTGCTGCTGGGACTATTCTCCCTTTAATGAGACATTTATAGTGCTCGGCTATTAACATGAATCATTTCATTGAAAAGGTCATTAAAGACCTAAATTCATAAGCAAGCCTACTTAAATGATGAGCTATAATGGCATTTTCATGAGTACTAGAAAAGTCCTGAAAGATGCATTATTAGTGTAAGTAAAACAGCAAATATATTAGTTTAAACTCAATTTTTAATTTATTTAGTGAATAGGAACGTAAGAGCTGCAAGAAAGACTTGAATGTCATATGGTTTTGTAGTTTTCATACCTGATTTCATATTGGCATGTGTTGGTCCCTAGAAGTTCTTATTTGGTAAGACTCCTTTGGAGTTCAGAAATCTGCATTTCAAACATGATAAAACAAATTCTTTAGAAAATTCTGACATAGGAAGTCTATGGAATTGATAATCAAGAGTGTCTTTCATTTTACATACAAAAAAATGATATCCTCCAACCCACCCCATAAGAGACCATAGGTTAAAAATCTATTTTTTATTCTGTCCAGTTTCTTAGATGTGTAGGCTAAGGAAGAATCCTGAAGACCAGTTACTTAAACATGCATGGCAGAGTACATTTTAGTATTTTTTTTTAGAGTGCTATATCCTTTCTTTATAAATTTGTGGTATACTTTTATTAATTTGTAATACTGTTTTTAAAGTTTAAAATATACCTTATTAATGTATGAAGAGACAGTTAAAGTCAATATTGCATTATTTAAGCTTTGTACTTCATACTTTACTTTTTATAGTCTTCCTATTTCACACCTTGTACTTGCCAATTGTTAGTTCCAACCTCCCATTTCCGACTTGTCAAATGAAAAAATATCCCATGAGTTAAGTTTTCTGTATCTACGTTAATATCTACATAGAAGTGTAATTCCAAGTTTTGTCATTGTATCTTGTATGTCTATATGCATTATAAATGACATTTTACATTTTATTCATTTTTACTAGCTCTCCACTATGAGTATTATGAAATGAAATACAGTCCTTTCTACTTATCCACATATTTACTTTTTTGGCATTCTTCTTTCCTTCAAACAGATTAACATTTTTGTTTTGTGCTATCCTTCAGCTTGAAAAATATCCTTTAGCCTTTCTTGTCCTGCAGGTCTTTGGGAAACCAAATCTCTCAGTTTTCCTAAAACATTTTTATTTTATCCTTAGTTTCAAGAGTCTTTACTCTATACAATCCCTGGGTGGACATAACCTTTATTTGTATTCCTTTCTTTTGGCCTATAAAAATATCATTCCATTTTGTTGTTGTTGTTGCTCTCAATTATTTCTGATGAAGAGTAGATGGACATTTCCTCTATGTACTATTTCTTTTTAATCTGAATGTTTTCAGATTATCTTTGATTTTTCTACTGAACTTATTTGGATCTGAAAGCTGATTTGTTTCTACTACTTTAGGGTGATTTTTCTACATTGTTTTTTCAAAACTATTCCATCCTCACACACTCCTCTTCCCGGAGCTATTATTGCATATATGTTAGACTTCCTTTGTCTGAAAATTGCTGGCTATTCTGTGCATGTTTCTTTCAATCATAGATCTCTCTGTTATTCATATAGCATATTTTTGGGTTTTTAAATATATTTTTATTAATTTTCAGAGAGGAAGAGAGAGGGAGAGAGAGTTAGATTCCAGTCATCATCTCCTGGTACATAGGTTGAAGCTCAACCACTGAGCCACCCCGGTCAGGCCAGATAGAATACTTTATGCTGATCAGTAATCAAGTTCATTGATTCTTTGCTTATCTCCAATATGATGTGAAGTACAGGAAAACTTTACACCTCAGTTATTATAATAATCAGTTTTAGAATTTTCATTTTATAGATTCCAATTTTCTGATGAAATTGCATATATGTGCATTTATTGTCACCTTTATTTACTTTTGCTGAATTCTTTGAACATTATAAAACAGGCCCTACATTGAACTGAATGATACCTGCTTTAAGCTTGTGGTCTGCTAAATCTAACATCCAAGACGTCACTGGTTTGATTCCTACCAACTGTTTATCTTGTTGATTACTAGTCACATACTCTGCTTTCTTCTCATATCTAATTTTTAAATTATTATTTTCCACTGAAAATCAAGTATCTTTGATGCTGGATCAAAGATACTATTCTGTTAGCTTTCTCTGAAGTATGTTTATTTTCTTCTGGTAGAGAGTTTAAGTCCTGTCTATTACCTTGCCCTTAGTAGTCTTTGTTAACACTTTCCGAGGAAGGATCTGTAAAAGGTCCAAGGTGTTTGTCAAGCTCTTCTCACTCAGTCTTTGCCTCTCCCATGGAATTTGTCAGGGCTTGATTTTCATGGTGTCCTGGAAGGAAGAGTATAAACCCTTACTTATGTTATCATATTTACTCGTAAGCCACAGTCTTTCTGATGTCTCTGTTAGATACACAACATGTACAAGAGGTTGTTATAAGATTCATCCACTTTAACTGGTCTGGGCTACCAATGTCTCAAATTGCTGTTTGACCTCCAGTATTGGTTTCATGCTCAGCACCATAGTCAATGCAGTAAATTGTGTAGAGTCTCTATTACTCATATGAGACCTGGTCTTTGACATAAAACGTATTAGAAAACCTCATGCGTATTTGTGGGAATCAACATTGTATGGCTCCATCTTCTTCAGTGGCTGTACCTACAGAATTCAGCTGCTGGTGCACCCATGCATCCCAACCTCTCCCTCTTTATCTCAGTTGAACCATTTTGGTTCCCCCTAGAGAGCAGCTTGCTGGGCCATCATTAGGAAATTGTCTGTGGGTAGAGGGTAATGGTGGAGCCCATCTCATAGATTCCCATGCTTCTAGCAGTTGTGTGCTGCCTGCTTCTAACTTATAATAACTGTTGACATATTTTGTCTGGTTATTTAGTTGTTTGCATTGGAGGTTCTAACCTAGTATGATTTAGTCTGCCATATTTGGAAGTGAAATTCTGTGATGATATGTAATATTTGGCATTAACAGAGTACTTAAGACCTAATTGCAATTTCAAGAAAGATAAAATTTTCACCTTATCGAAATAAAGTTATAGCCCTAACCGGTTTGGCTCAGTGGATAGAGCGTTGACCTGCAGACTGAAAAGTCCCAGGTTCGATTCCGGTCAAGGGCACATACCTTGGTTGTGGGCACATCCCCAGTAGGGAGTGTGCAGGAGGCAGCTGAATGGATGTTTCTCTTTCATTGATGTTGCTCTCTATTCCTCTCCCTTCTTCTCCGTAAAAAATCAATAAAATATTAGAAATAAATAAAAAATAAAGTTATAGCTTACATAGTTCAGGAAGAAAGAACACAGAAATTATATCCTTACCTTACAAGATGAGTCAATGGATGATGTTTAAAGTTATCTAAAACTGATATTTTCATTAAAATTCAACTGAGCTTTTGAAGATAACATAACTGTTCATATTGGGTGGAATAAAAATTGGAGTGAGCAGTGTGATATTAATTAATAAGATCGATTGTTATCTTTTTTGTAATAAGTCAATAGTTCTCATCTAATATTTATAAATGAAGAATTAAAATTGTGGAGGTAACCATGGGAAATATCACTTATTAATTGTTGGAGTAGAATATTATTGAAGGAAGATGGGGAAAAATAAAGAGGAAATTCTTGCTCTTTCTAATGAATTGAAATTTTATGTGTGCTAAAAATTTATAAACTACTATATATTGAATAACCATATTCATTTTGACATATATTTACCACATAATAATTGGTCAATTATGGGTTACATTATGAAAATATCCTATTTTTATTCCCTATATGATGTTTTTAAGTAATTTAAAATTTTTTAATCGAATGTCTCATTTTTATGATTAAAATACACACAAAGTCACACAAATATTAAGTATAGTATTTGGTTTGGATTTTTATCTCACTCTATCTTCAGGATGTTGATCAGCCCAAGTATTCCTCAGTGACCCAAGGACCCTAGTAATTCACTGTCCTTAAAATACCCTAAGGCCATGGTCGGAAAACTGCGGCTTGCGAGCCACATGCGGCTCTTTGGCCCCTTGAGTGTGGCTCTTCGTAAGCCTTAGGAGTACCCTAATTAAGTTAATAACAATGTACCTACCTATATAGTTTAAGTTTAAAAAATTTGGCTCTCAAAAGAAATTTCAGTCGTTGTACTGTTGATATTTGGATCTGTTGACTAATGAGTTTGCTGACCACTGCCCTAGGGCATCAAACTAATCCCCCAGTGTGTCAATAAATATTTTCTGATGAAGTTTTTCTGTTTTTACCAAAGATTAAAATTATATGTGTTGAAATTCAAATAAAAACATATTTCTCAGGATGGAAACTAACTTGTGTCCTGGGCTAGCTAGCCAGAGCCCCTAAACCTACTTTATGTTTCCTCCCTTGACTCTGAGGTCATCTTGTACAGGTGACCTCCGGTGGCTGGCAACTGCATCTAAAACATTAAGAGACTGGCGTGGTTTTGATTTCCATCTTCTTCACTGTCACATGTTGGATTTGACACATAGATTAGTCTCTTGAGGATACCAAGCCACCATTTATTTAGGAAGATTCTCAGCATCTGAAAAAGAAAGTGAAAAAAGCACTCTCATGGGTTGACTTCTGATACCAGTTGGAAGATGGTGGGTTAAATCATGCTTTTGAGAATCATAGGTTGGCAAATACTTGATTATGCTTGCTCTACACTACTAGAGAGTATTGTTATCTTTCACAACTCATCACTGACTTCTACCATAGGTCATAAACATAGTACAAAATGAAATGAACATGTATATTTAACCTGTTTTTTCTGTATATTGTATTTTCTATGTATTTCTGAACTTTATTTCTTTGCAAAATTGCTGACATTACACATTATTCATAAAGTTATAGTTCCCAAAGTTAAGAGGAAAGGTTCATTTTCATAAAATGACTAAGCTGCTTAGTTTTATTTTATACTTCTCCATATTTTATGACACAAAATAAAATATCTTAGGCTAGCACAGTTATGAATCATTTAGTGTCCTAGAATATATGAACATAATTGTCATCTAAGACAATAGAAAATACATAAAAGAATCTCTCTGAACTCAATGGGCATATTTAAAACCCAACAAATATTACTGTTCTGTGGAATAATGAGCAAAAGAAAATAGATTAATCATACTTTATTACATGCACACTTTTAGATACACATTTAAAGGGTACCCATCATAAATTTTTATGTTGTACATGAAGAAAAGTGGGTAATATTCCAGCAGGTGATAACTTTACAAATTGTATGGAAATGAATGGCACAAATGTGCTGGGGCTTTGTTGAGAAATACACTGCAGTAAAATTTATCACTCAGCAAGTTCTTTATTCAAATGCTTGTCAGTTCCGAAATCATCCTCAATCAGAACCTTTATTTTTTCCTGGTTCCTTATTTGGTTGTGTTATGAATATAGAAAATAAGTGAATAACCAAACCAATATTCATGGGGTATTAATACTTCCCAGTGTTTTTTGAAGTCCATGGATAATTACTCGGAGCATCTGAAGTTTGTAACACACTCAGAACTTTTCACTCCTTCTACTTCTTCTTTGCCAAGATCTCTATACATTGATAGAACAAATAACTCATCCAGGAATAACTGAGGTGCTTTGTTCAGAGTGTTGAACATTTCTGTGGGGAGATAAAATGCAGAGTACAATCATGTAAACATTTTTAAGCTGTCTATTCTTTTCCTAAAAAAATGTCGCATGGTTTAGTTCAAAGTGTATGTTTTGGCTGAAATTTGAATGGGCTCCCTACATTCTTACTGTAACTCTTTGACTTTACCTGAGTTCTCTGAGCATACCCTGAACCTTGTAGGGCCCAGAAAACATTGTTCCAAAATTACTAAAGAAAAAACGTGGTTACACTTATTTAAATGCTTAGTCTCAGTTCCATACTTTGTAGTAAGGGGATAAGAATGGCTATTTCCTAAGGTTATAGTGAAAATTTAAAAACAACAACAATGATTTATAAGTGTCCTCAATGACCCCTTTAAAATAACAAGCTCTAAGTACGTGTTAGTTCTCTTCCCCATATATTTACTGACACAGAAAATTACCTGCGCATAATCACATACATTCCAAAGTAAAATATGCTCATTTACTGAAAAACTATGATATAGATACAAAAAAGTATGAGCTTAAATTGTCACATAGCTTCAGCTACACATAGTAGTTCTTTTTATCTGACTTGAGCAGGCTACAGACTTGGGGAACTAAAGGCACTCATTCACTTGATTATTTATTCATTCATTCAATCACTATTTATGGAGAATCTGTTGTACAGCAGGCACTGTGTGAAGTTCTGGGAATACAGCAGTGAACAAGACAGACATGCTCCGTTCTCATAGACAATATGAAACAAATAGATTAAACATAGTATCTGAAGTACGCTCTCACCAAACAAAAACGGTATTCCTCATAATTCACAATCTGATTCATGATTTTAAATTGTAAACACATTTTTACATGATCACATAGAATTGAAATAACTCAAGTTCTGTTTATTTGTCCTTATGAGTACTGTGTTATCATTGCTTACTTCAAATCCACTGGTTAAATGCAGGAAAATGTAGTACCACAAGGTTTGGAAGCAAATTTGAGCTTTAATTGAGCTATAAAACAAATTGGAATTGTGATGAATTTGGTCTTTAAAAAATGTGAATATTCTAAAAAGTAGAATCTGTGTGATTCAAGGGCTCACTGTATAGCTGAGAAGTTTCCAAATTAACTTTCTTAAAGAACATATGTAAAATACAATGTTTGTGAAGGCATGTGTCTAATATCACATTTATGTTTTCACAGATTTTATAATTCCAAGTTTATGTTGATAATATAATGTTCAGTCAGTTTTGTTTTTGCTCATAAATTCTCTGTAGAATGTGTGATACCCTGTGTCCTGTACCCAACACCTCAATTTTAGCAAACCACTGGGACAAACCCACTTTAAGGAAAGATGTGGGATTGACTGGTAAATGCCATAGTATGTCAGCTGGAGCCAATGAGCCCTACACAGCATTAGGATAAATCCCCAATTAACCCTGATTCATTTCCATTACATCGCAGCACAACCAAACTATTTCCTATTTTAAGCTCATCTATCACTAAATCATAATTCGATGATCTTCTAGTTTATCAACAGTAAGGGAATCACATTCCTTGTTCTGTTTATGCACAGTTCAAAAAAAAGAGAGAAATTTAAATACTTTCAAGTGGCTCATCTCTATCTTTCAAATCATTGAATAGGATACCATAAGGAAAGTGTTATTTTTTACTCTGTGAGTGGGATGTGGGCTGCACAAGAGAGAAACCAACCCACATAATCAGAGAACCCGTCTTACAATGTATAACTGTACTTTGAGGCTGTGGCCGCAACAGATATAAATTATATGACCCTGAAGCACTGTAGATGGGAATGAAGGATTCCCCAACTGGGATTAAGGTTTTGGGATAGTGGTCAAAGGGAAAAAGTAGAATTGAAGAGAGCACTGGAAGTATGCGTAGGGTGGACAGCACCTGACAGAAAGTTGGGAATGTGCAATTGGAAATGTACACATTTCTCAAATTTACAAGAGCACAAGAGATATTCAGAAGGAACCAAAGGAAGCATTACTGATTAATGAAATATTTTATAGATTTCTACTTTTCTGTATAGATTGATGAGGAAGGTTTGGGTGCTATTTCAGGAAAATGATGTTGCAATTCTAGTGATTGCACAGGTGATTTGGGGCACTTTTGGAAAGAACAGAAAGGAGAGATAATGAGACTGTGTTTCTTCTGATCTTTTGTGGATGCAGGTGTTCAAACAAAACTTCAACTTGGTCTATTCAGGGGAAAATATTTCACACTGAGATAGCCTATATAACATGTTTTCAAATGAAAAAAGCTACTAGAATTAGGATGCATCCGCACTCTTTTTTTCTTTTCTTTAAAGATACATCAGAACCTGTACAGCATTGGTCTAGAATAGGACCAGGCCACTTTGATGTGGTTAAGGTGGGGAGAAAATTCATTCTTTCTTTACAGGTTTTGGGCTTGAGCCTATTCTGATAAAAAAAAAATGTGAGCGTCTATATGTTTTAAAGATGTTATAGTTAGCAAGAATCATTTATATTCTTTTTGTTGTTGTTGTTAATCCTCACCTGAGGATATTTTCCATTGATTTTTAGGGAGAGTGGAAAGGAAAGGGAGAGACAGAGAAACATCAGTGCGTCACATCGATTGGTTGCCTCCTACATACCCTTGACCAGGACCTGGAGTTTGCAACTAAGGTATGTGCCCTTGACCAGAATGGAACCTGGGGCCCTTCAGTCTGCAGGTCAACAGTCTAGTAGTCACTGAGCCAAACTGGCTAGGACTCATTTATATTCTTAAGGTGAACCCTAGCTAGAGAGACTTTATATACTTAACATGGGGGGGGACTATGTCTGAAAGAGTAAGAAAATGGAGGGTGGTAGTGTGGATCCACTTTACCTACCCCCAAGCTCTGACCCCAATAACCGTGCTCAAATTCCCCAGCTGTGCTCCAAATTGGACTACAAAGCGTCTGGCTCTCCTCCCAACCTCACCCCTCTCACCCTCTCAATGGAACAAGCGGGAAAAGTTTAGTGGAAACAGCTGAAGTAACAGCTCAGTGAATCTCACAACTTCAGTGTATCTAAGGTCAAGACGTGCTGTACAGTGTGATGTGAATGCATAACACAGGAAAGTGAGATAAGGGTATGTGATTCTTGGCATCCAAAGATGCAACAGCTGCCCATAGAAATCACCAATCCAAGCAATGGCATAGGTTAAGAGACAGATTTTCCTTTTACTGCCATTTGATTGGCTTATAAGAATATTCTTAACAAAAGTAATTTTATGTACATTTGTTCAACTATAAACAGGTGTGCTATTGAAAATCAATGAGATATTTGCAACTGTGTATTCAACTTTGTCTATGGGCCAGTAACTTAAATAGCCAGAGTTTATTTTTCCTTCACCCTCCCATTCTATAGCAAGTGTCTGAGTCCATTCAGGCTGCTATGTCAGAAATACCATAGACTGGTGACTTATAAGCAACAAATACTTATTACAGTTCTAGAGACCTGGGAGTCCAAGATGAAGGCACCGGAAAATTCAGTGCCTGGTGAAAGGGAACTCCCTGGTTCATAAATGGCCTTGGTTTTGCTGTGACTTCACATAAAAAGTGGCAAGATAGGTCTCTGGGATCTCCTTCATAAGGGCACTAATGGCATTCATGAGGGTTCCTCTTCCACTACCTAATTATCTCCCAAAGGCTCTACCTCCAAGTACCATCAGCAAGGGGAGTTAGGTTTCAACACATGACTTTTATAAGAAAAAAAATTATGGGAGGAAGGAGCAAAATCATTCTGTCAGTAGCACCAAGCAACTGCACTCCATTATTTATGTGACTATATTCATTTAAAAATTAAATATGATCATATTTATTGAATCAAAAAATTTATTGAATCAACACTGCTGTATCTGACATATCAAGGTTTAGTATTTTTAACCCTTTCACTCAATATTACTCTCCTACAGAGCTTTTTACATTTTTGTTGTTGTTGTGAATTGCCTAACTTCCACCCTGAAATGTTATGCTGTCTATCTGTTTATATAGTTTGGGCCTTTGGAAGACCACAAACCATTGTAATATCTAAGATACATTCATCCTGAAGAATCAATTTTTGTCCTCTTAAAAGTGATATGGACTCCCTTTGAGGATGCATAGTTTAAATAATTTCTTTGATAAGGTAACATTATATTATTTTCTATACTACTGCCAATATTTAAACAAATGTATCTCTGCCAATTAATTTTTATGGGTATTATGTAAACCTCATTACTTTCACCAATTTAAAATGCCATCTTTGTTTACTGGGTTCAGGTAGGAGGAAGTAGGACAGGTTATCGGGGAGGTGACAGAATTCCAGATCACCCTTGGGTAGGACAAAATTTTATATGTTTATGCCTAGAAAATATTATCAAAATGAGTCTATATATAATTGACAATGACCATAATAAAAACAGCAAAATTGCCTGAAGAAACATTGGGAGAAACAATTAATCTTTTAAAAAGCAGCTTTGTGCATTCATTATTATCCTAATTCACATCTGTTTCATTATATATGTCTTTTATATGAAGAAGAAAAAAAACATATAATTTTCTATTCACCCTGGAAAGTACCACAGGATGTCAATAATTTTCTTCTGAGCTCTTAATGAAAGGCTTTAAATTTCAATAAAGAATGTTCTTCCATTAGGGAACTCATGAAGAGTTTGCAGCAATTTATTCCCAGACAATATTGAATGGCATCATTTTACCAAAATTTTCACAAAGTAATTCCACTCAAATAATTCAATAAGAAGATACCTTTATAATTTTCTTAATCCTTATAATATCAATTAATTGACACCTATCTTTTTTTAAAAAAACACACACCTTGCTACAATAATATGTTGTTGAATTCACAATGTTACTTTTAATAATTTCATCATATCAGTTCTTTAGTCAGAACAATTAAACCAATGAGCCTATTAACACCATTGTAAATTATATTGTGCTGTAATTTATAATGTGTTATCTTTTTAATATATAATTTAAGTCCTTTTTATTTTTAATATTTTGCCACAAAGTCTAGTCTATGTATACAAGGTGAAATAGAATGTATAGATTCTAATTTAAAAACTTTGGTAAAAACAATTTCTGAATTCAGTAAGATAATTCTATCAAAAGCAATTGTTTATTGTTTAAATCTCTAGATCAGTGGTTCTCAACCTTCCTAATGCCGCGACCCTTTAATACAGTTCCTCATGTTGTGGTGACCCCCAATTTCATTGTTACAAATTGAACATAATTAAAGCATAGTGATTAATCACAAAAACAATATGTAATTATATATGTGTTTTCCAATAGTCTCAGGAGACCCCTGTGAAAGGGTCGTTTGACCCCCAAAGGGGTCACGACCCACAGGTTGAGTACTGCTGCTCTAGATGATTGCCCTGGTTCTGTATTTCTTTCGGTGCATAAAATATGCTAAAGTAACCTAAGAGAATAACCATGATTTAAGATTAGTTAGGTACTTTTTAAAATAATGAATGCATTCTATAATAAATCAAACCTTAAGCCTTTGATAATATATTTACTTATTAACTTTAAATACATGAAAATTCAAGTAAATGGTCATTCAACACACTGCTAAGAGGATGGACTCTGGAATCAAGTTGCTAGATTTGAACCTGAGCTGTAACATCTACTGTCTGCATGACCGTTGGCTATAATAATTATTCATTACTTTTTTTTATCTTGTTTTCACTCTCTGTAAAAGAGGGATATTAATAGCAGCTAGATAGAAAGAAATCAGACACAAAATAGTTTATATTGTATTATTTCTCTTATATAAAATTATATGGCAGGCCAAACTAACCTGTGATAAAAATCATAATAGATCGCTCTCATTGATAGGAACTACTAGGGAAAACAGTATGAAGTTTTTGTAGTACAGGAATGATCATGATAGAGATATGAATGATATGGTTATAGGCATTTCTCTGAAGTTTGCCCTTAATATTTTCTAATTTCATTATTATATCTAGTAAAGAGGGAATATGCTAATTGACCCTCACACCATTGCAAAGATGACAGCGCCCACAGCAAATAAGAAAGAAATATGCTAACTGACTTCACTGCCCTCAAAGATGGCAGCACCCAAAGCCAATAAGGAGGGAATATGCTAACTGACTGTCTCAAAAAATGGTGATGCCCACAGCTACAAGATGGCTGGCAGGGGAGGTCAGTTATGGACAATCAGGCTAGCAGGGGAGGGCAGTTGTGGGGGACCAGGCCTGCAGGGGAGGGCAGTTGGGGGTGATCGACCCAGCAGGGGAGCAGTTAGGTGTTGATCAGGCTGGCAGGGGAATGGTTAGGGGGTGATCAGGCTGGCAGGCAGAAGCAGTTAGGGGCAATCAGGCAGGCAGGCAGGAGAGCAGTTGGGAGCCAGCAGTCCCAGATTGTGAGAGGGATGTCCGACTGCTGCCGGTGTACTAAACCAGCAGTTGAACATCCCCCAAGGGGTCCCAGATTGGAGAGGGTGCAGGCTATGCTGAGGGACAACCCCCTCCAGTGCACAAATTTTGTGCACCAGGCCTCTTGTATATAAATAATACCTCAATATTTTTAAAAATATGATCATGATAAAAATATTAAATACAAATTCAGTCTACTATAGAATAAAGGCATCCTAATAAACAAATGATCAATGACTGCTCTGGAGGCCAGGGCTTGGTTGTGGCCCTACTTTGCCTGTTATGATCCTGGAAGGTACCAGCTATGAGCCCATCCTTCCTTCTGTTGCTCCACAAATACTTTTTCATGACTTCATGTGCAGACACATGAAGGTTGATCAAGACATAAACTTTCCTTAAAGGAATCAAAACTGGAGCAAATGTTGGCTTTTCTTAGTTTTCCTCCCATCTTGTAGAAGATGAGTTTGATGCTTATTAAGGGCTCTGTAAGCTTGAACTAAGTAGAAGAATTCATTCTACTGAACCTATGGAATAGAATTGCAACACCAAGAAATAAATGATGAGGACCAAAACAACTGCCACACCCACTATTCCACACTGAGGCAGCGTAGTATGAGAGGCAGAAACTATGAAGTCTGGAATCTGGGTACAAGGACAAGTTTTGCAATTTATTTGCTGTGTGCTTTTATAAATTTGCTTAAAATCTCACTTTCACTGTTTTAAAGAGTCTGATGCAATATCCTCTAAAATATGCTAGTTTGGGAAACATTATATATATACAGAGAGAGAGAAAAAACTCCAGTGTATAACAGCTAGAATACATATTTACTTATCTTGTTGCAGGAGAAAGTTGACTTCAATCAAAATTAAAGTGTTCAGATGTAGCATCTCATAAGTGTCAGGTTATATTTTAGCTAAAATTTGCTAAGTGCACGTTATTATCACGGTTTTAAAATACTGAGGTATCAAAGGAGTCTTTTTCATTCCACTATGGAATATGATTATATTTCTAGAGCACTTTGGAAACCTAGAGACTTCAGGAAAGACCATTCTTTTTGGTCTCTTTATAGAGTTGCATATAAATAGTTGGTCACTGCGATATTTGCTTTATGTTTTAGTAGCAATGGTGAAATCATATGTATCCCAACTGACTTCTTGGGTTACATCTTGATAAAAGTAAGAATACATTACCACCACACTTTATGCCACAGGTAATTTCCTTTGGGTCCTAGGAGAGTCCAGCAATTTTACACTTTTCACTTGAGAGAGCCACTTCTGATGTTAAAACAAAACAAAAATAAAACATGAACAAAAAAACTTGCATCCATGCAAAGACTTGCTCTGGTCAAATAGCACAGCTGTCAAATGTAAATGAAGCACTAGAGTCAAATATTTCCTAATTGCCTGTTTTAATACCGTCTGTTCATTTGCTGCATTTGGTAATGTGCCACTAAATATGTAAAAACAAGTTAGTTACACTATATTACTCGAAAAAGATGCTATCTTCAGTAAAGATCAGGGAAATTTGTTTATATTGGCTTCCAGAAATATATTAACAAAATAAAACCATTTATCAGTGAGAGAATTTTAAATGCATCCCATTCCTCTTCATATTCTGCTTTATTTTGGCTTGTTAATATGTAAGTACTGAAAATACGGAGGTTTACTTTGATATGCTGGAAAATATATGACATTACTTACGAGAGAAAAATAATAATTGTCACCACTGTTGAACAATTATGCTTTCTTATCCCTCGGAGGCTCTTACAATTTTTTTTCATTTCTAGCTGTGAGTGGGAGGAATTTCTTAGTTTAGATAGTGACTATCTTAGGACCAGTTAAAAATGGAAAGTACTAGTAAACCTAAACCAAGTGCTTGTCTCCATGCAGACAAAATAGTTGGTGCTTGAGTTCATTCATTGAAGTCATGCATCTTGTGTCTGTATACAAAGCTAATGATTAAAGGAATATTTTTCAGCCTCAGAAAAATAGTCTGTTAGGTTGCTCTTTTCTCAAAATAATGAGGAATCAATTGTGTTCCAAGAATCACAGGAGACATGGTTCCTTTTTTCTGGGAAAGAAGTTAATTAGGGAAAAAGGAAAGCTAATAAAAATAATTGAGTGCTAGCCAAATGCCAGCTGCTTATCAAATATCAAGTATAGAACCAGAAATGTTAGTGGAGGGCTTAAATCAACAGGCTTTTTTGGAGTCAGACATAATTCAAATTTTTTGTTGTTAATCCTCACCTGTTAATCCTCAAAGTTTTTGCACTGATATTTTTAGAGAGAGTGGAAGGGAGAGGTAGAGACAGAGAAATAGAGAAACACTGATGTGAGAGAGACAAATCTATTGGTTGCCTCCTGCACGCACCCCAACTAGGGTTGGGGAGAGAGCCTGCAACCCAGGTACTTGCCCTTGACTGAAATTGAACCTGGGATCCTTCGGTCCATGGGCCGATGCTCTATCAACTGAGCCAAACAGGCGAGGGCCATAATTCAATTTGAACCACCTTGTATAGTGAAAAGAACCATTTTCTCAAGTGTAAAATAGAAATAATACTGTCACCTACATGTAGTGATTTCTGTAAGAATTAAATAACATACAAAAGCCTTAGGTATCTAACATGGACTGAATAAAGTGCTTTCTATCATTACTTTATCATTATTTTTTGGTTCAATCATCACAGCAATCTGAGACATATATGTTGTTATCTTATACAAATTAAGAAAAGTCTCAAAAATTAAAATGACTTTGCCAAAAATATGCAGCTAACGTAATTTAAACTTGAATCTTTAAAGCTGACTGCACTCGCCTCCGTCCCACTTTCTGGTTTGTGTTAGGCAGCAGTCGCTCCATCCAGGCCGCTGTCCAGGTCACACTGTAGAAAATGGGGAGACTCTTCACACAGGCTAGGTTAAATTTACAATTTTAATGTTCACCACAGTAATTATCACTTAACTGCTACTTTATCAGTTAAGTGGCACAGTATTGGACCAAAAAGTATTATCCCATTTAATGTTCAGAAGATCCTGAAACACGGACATATTTCTTTTTATTTTACAATGAGAAAAGTGATCACAGAGCAAGGGATTTGTCATGATCAGATAACCAAATGTGAAGAAGATCCATTACTTGAAACCATGTCTACCATTTTCTAAAGTTTATGCTATAAGAAAAAGCAACACTGCTCCCCATGTGAGTCCAGCAAATAAGATTAAATTTATATTTTTAAGAATTGGCCTTGCTAACATGAGCTGTTACATTCACCTCTACTCTTAAAGAAATTTGACTGGGTCTTACAACATATACAGTTATGACTTCCAGCTTTTATGGCTACAGTGGAAAGAATTGGTGGGAAATTTAAAAGAAAATTGTCTTCTCTTTGGTGTCCTTAGAACCAATCAGAGTACTAAAACTGTTGCAGGTTTCCTGATAGTTTTGAAGTAAATTGTAGTCTACCTTCATTCTTTTGCATGTGGCTCTCCTATTTTCCCAACACCATTCATAGAAGGGGCTTTCTTTCAGCCACTGTGTGTTTTTAGGGCCTTTGTCAAAAATAATTTGCCCATATGCGGGTGGTTTAATTTCTGGGCTTCTGTTTCTGTTCCACTGGTCTGCGTGCCTATTTTTCTGCAATACCATGCTATTTAGTAAAACTTTAAGTAAGGGTTTGATAAGCTTAATATTATTATATAAAAAGAGTTAATGGATAGCACAGAATGAGACCTCTGGAATGAGCATCAGCCCTTTGATGTTCACTTTCTATCAGTTGCTAAATACTTGGATATCATATTGGTTTCACTATTTAGCACACTTTCTTTATTAGTCAGTATGCAAACACAGAGATGCTTCACATTTAAATGCATCGCCCAAGGGCTATTCTATTTACACTGCAGCTCCTTCTCTCTTTTCTCTTTCTATTGAGGATTTGTATGATTTCTCTGGGGTACGTTTAATAAGCCAAGAGAAATTTGACTTGTCTATTAGAATAGCTTAAGTAAGATTTGGAGATGGTGAATGGGAATAGACTTTCTGAGAAATGAACAAAAAAACTATAATATTTATATATGTATATAGTTGACCCTTGAACACTTGAGGGTTGGTGGTGCCAACTCCCTGCACAGTCAAATATCTGAGCATGAGTTGTGATTTCCCCAAAACTTAAGGTATCCCTTGGTACCCATTTGTGATTGGTCCTAAGAAACCCTGTGGATACCAAAACCCATGAATGTTCAACCACCTTATATAAAATGGTGTAGACCCATGCATCCACTTGGCCCTCCTCATTTGTGGACTCCCAACTGTAGATCAAAAACAACATAGATACTCATTGAAAAACTCCACATATAGTGTATCTGTGCATTTCAGGACCATGTTGATCAAGGATCAATTGCATACACTTTTCTTCTAGAAGTATGTATCCTAAGCATAAAATGATAGTTGGTTCATGTTTCTATGGCCATTGGATAAGCTTCTTTATTATCAACCAAAGTAAGACAAATCCATCTCCAGCCTCCAAAGAATTTATGAAATGAGAAAAAGATACTGTTTTCAAAGTAAACTGCAGATCATAGATCAGATAAAGCAATACCACTGTGACATCATATCCTGTTCACAGAGAGAAAATTAGAGGTCATATTGCCAACCCTTAACTCTTCATTAGATGTGAAAAATGTGAGATCAAGAATATGAAAAATGTTTTCTTCTACCTACTAGTACTTGTCTTTTGGCAGCACAGGTTTGCAATTATATGAAAGCTAGCTTCTTTAAACTGTATCTATGGTACTATGTTCCCATTTGCTTATTTTAATCCTCACAGCTATGCTCCCCAGGGGCTTTTCAGTGGCTTTCTCTGTGAGGAAACACATGGAAGCCAGTGGGCCTGGAAGGATATGTAAGGTAGCTGGATGAGACTAAGGATAGTGTCTAGAAGAATGATTCTTATGTGAGGTATTTCCCTGGGAGTTTTAACAGCTAATTCTGAGGACAGAGGTGCAAGGAAACCAGAGAACTGATGCTAAAACAAAAACAGAGGTAGACGTTTTATAAAGATGGAGCGTGTTGGATAAAGTCGCAGAATAGTTTTTAGAAGTAACCATGTAGGAGATTGGAAAGAGTACTAACATGAAGAGGATTGGCTCTTAGAGACTCATACTGGTAATTCTTATTTCAAATATCTGCTTTTCAAAGTGTCTTGGTTCTGGATGGCGTCTGCTGTTCTACTGGCTCAGTGTAAATGTGCCACAATGACAGTTGGAATTGATTATTGTCATCTTGGCTTCAAAGAGTAATCATTGCAAACAAAAATGCTAGTAGAAAAGTCCAACAAAGAAAGTCAATCAGTGTTCGGATTCTCTACCCTGACAGAACAAGAAATGTAGGAGTTTGGGAGGATGGAGAATTGGGAAATAGAACATCTCTCTGTTTTCATAAGTGCTTTGATCTTAGAAGGCAGATGGATGGCAGAAGAATGAACAGTTTGGACACTAATTTCATTTCAGATGGCTCTTCTGTGTTATTAGATATTACATATGGTAACAGAATGTTGTTTGGTGGGATGGCAGAAGGTTAATAGTTAATGAGGAATTAAATTCCAATTGATTAGTGCTGAATACTGGATAGAAGGATATAATATTTCTCTTTTTCTATTGACTATATCACCTGATAAAAGGGCTCATATTGGATTATTCCTTAAAATCAGGGATTCACTGGGAAAAGACAGGCAGGAATTTCTATAAGATTAATGAACATAATGATTCTCTTTTTATTGCTTTGTAATAAATCAGCTTGCCCTATTAGCACACAGTAGGAAGCTATGTGAAGGGTTTCAGAATCTTTCAACATTTTCCAATGATTCCAGTGAAATAGCACATTGCTTTTTCATTATTTTGAGGGATACTAAAAAACTCTCTGCATAAAAACATATACATATAATGGGAAAATTTTTGTGTTAGAGAACCGTGTTATTTCCAGCCATGTCTGGCCCAAACATTCCTTGCCAAAGGATGACCAGAGAGCAGATTATTTTTTTTTATTCTGTAAGTAATGTTCTTATAATTGTAGTTGCCAAGTTTGATCCTTTGTAGTGTTTGTCTGAGTCCCTCAAGTGTAATCTAACCCCTCACAATTTTGCCATGTACTTTGACCTATCCTAAAGCAGCAAATAAAATATTTTACATGTAAAACACATTTTGAGACTTGAATCTATAAATATCCACTAACGTGGACCTTATAAATTCTCACATACTTAAATTTAAGGTCTAAACTAACTCATATTTAAATAAGATCAAGATTATTTTCTGAATATAGTAATGTATGTATATACTAATTCGTGCAAGTCACGGAACATTACTTAATAAAAATTACTTAAGCTTGTAATAGAAATTTTCCTATATTACTAGCAACTCCTGTATGATTTTCATAGCAGCTACCCAAATCCTAGAAGTTCTGGTCTTGGCTGGCAGAGCCAGGCAGAGGCACTAAAGTGATCTTAAGTATTGAACTTTTCATCATCCAAAAAATTCAAATTCTTAGGTAAAATTGTGTTCTTGAAACTGTGGGTGAAAATAACCAGTTTGCAATTTTCTGAGGGAAATACTTTAGATTTATGAACTTATTGGAATGCATAGGTTTAATCAAGAGGTGGATATTATACCCAACCTTCAAAATCTAAGATGAATGCCCAAACTAAAAAAAACTGATAAATGTTTGGGACAAATGTATTAAAATCTACACTGAATTATTTCTAAAGCAGCATACAGAAAATATACAATTATTAAAAAAGTATATTCTTTACCCGTGTATATGAAAGATTACTAAAAGTTATCTAATTCAAAATCCATTTTTCAACATTTTTCAAAATTTTATTTTTTCTGTCCAATTTATTTGACATGTCTTCTGAAGTTTCTTTTCTACCTAAATTCCAATTCAACAATCTCTCCTCTCACAAGAGTTGTTCTTCTTTTCTGCTTCCTCCTCCTTTTCTTAAAACTAGTTAAACTGAGTAAGCTAGCCTCTTTTCCATTAATTAAAAAATATTTTTGTTCAGATTACCAAACAGTAATGAAAAAAAATAGACAGATACAATGATTCTAGGGGTCAGAAACGAGATATAACTCAATTTTCACAAGATTTTTTTTCAATTTCTAGATATATTTATCACCTGATAACATTCTGATGTTAATTATGGAAGTTGGGGGAATGAAAGCCTAAGGAGTTAGGAATTATGTGGAAAGCCAGCACAGAAATAAGCTCTTTACATCAGTATTTTCCTATTTTCACTATGTGTTACATGCACATCCATGACTGTTCTTGAAGAGATATTTATTCTCCTTCCATTAATGGAGTTCTGTTTTATGGTTTTTATTACCCACACTGCAATTCCTCTTAAAGTTTTGCCTTGAAAAGTAAGAAACATCTTTTCTCTTTATATACATTCCATAAAGTGCAAAGTGCAAGGTGTTATAGATAAGTGTTCACATTTTTAAGACCATTTTTTGTTGTTGTTTATTAAAATAAAATAAAGTGGGTTTAAGGTGTTTGGTGAGAAAGCATTTCCACACAATTTATTGAGGCTATAGGCATAGCTTCCTGAAAAGGGGATTCTGCACATTACCTGCTCTTATCTTGGGTTTAATGTCCTATTTTTGTTCAAGAAAAGCACAAACATAGCATCCATAAAGGATATTTCCTTTTATAACATCTATTTAGATAACTGTAATGCTAAGTGAATTGCTTGGAACTATTAAAATACATGGAAAAATCGGGGATACATTCTTAACAGCATCTTGGATCTGCTTCAGTTTACCTTGTGGGTGACCTTACAATCATCTTTTTTGGAATCTCTCCAGGAAATTTAGAATTCATAGTGAGTGTTACCACTCACTCCATTCCTCAGATACAAGACTTGATTATATGGATGTATTTACATCTGCATGAAGGAATTTTTAAACAGTTCTAATGTGGTTACCAACACAAAAATTTCAGTATTTATGTAATCTGAAAGAATACCCTTTTCTTTTATTACTATACACAATAGTTCATTTATTATAATTACCAATTTGATTCATGTTTACTTATTTACTTGTTTATATGTTGCCTTTATGTTATCTTATAAAATAATTTGTGACTTGAAAAAGTAGAAGTCTTAGTATGTGTTTTTCTGAACTTCTTCCCTATAAACCAGTATAGAAATATCTTTGTCATCATGCCACACTGTTATCTTGTCATCCATGACACACTCTCTAGTGTTATATCCAGTTTTACTGTCTCAGTTCTTTGGTCATATCATCTAAATGTAAGGTTGCCACCAACATTACACCAGTCATTAAAGAGTTTTGTGATATTTTATGTCCAAAAATAATAGTAAAGTTTAAACATTCCAAATTCATTTAAATTTTGGACATAAGATTAAGAATTGTTGGTACAATCCTATCTAATAAAAGGCTAATATGCAAATCAACCAAACAGTGGAACGAGCAGTCACTATGACATGCATTGACCACCAGGGAGCAGACACTCAATGCAGGAGCTGATCCCTGGTTGTCACTGCACTCCCACAGGGGGAGCACTGCTCAGCCAAAAGCTGGGCTCATTGCTGGTGAGCACAGCGGTGGTGGCGGAAGCCTCTCCTGCCTCCACAGCAGTGCTAAGCCATCAGTCAGACATCCACCGAGGGCTCCTGGACTGTGAGAGGGTGCAGGCTGAGCTGAGGAAGCGCCCTCCCCGCCTCCCCGCCCCCCCACCAACCAGTTCACGAATTTCGTGCACCAGGCCTCTAGTATAAAAATAAACTTTTAAGATTGCCAATGATTTAAAAAAAAACCTTCCTGCACTTATATATGAGTCAAAGTCAATAAAGTTTTACATTGACGTTCTACAGAAGCAGTGATTTTTGTCAAATGTCAAATTTCCTCTTGTCTGAAGCTAGTCATTTATTAAGTATTTTAGAATAGATATACAAGGATGGAATTTCTGAATATACAATTACAGGTTGCCTTTTAATTAGTTGTTTCAGAACATATAAGCTTCTAGAAAAAGTCTGAATACTATTATTCTTAGATGTCTCATTATTTTAATTACAGAAACCATGATACTTTTCCCCAAAGGTAAATTGGCTTAAGAATTTTGACTCAATTCTTTGTTATTCATTACTTTAATTTCCCTGGAGTGAAAGTGATACTAATCAAAGAAGGGACAGAGAGAAATATTTATAGTTATAATACATTAAACATATAACATACATATAGGAGCTTATAGAAAAAGACATAGTTATAACACTTTTAGTTATTAGAACTAGTTTGAATGAAACACTGATTGAACCTCTGTGCATATTTTTTTCAATAATCATCTTTCCTGAAGTCAAATAATTACTTAAGTGTATCATTGAGGCTTATCTCTAATTGACTTGATAGCATATAACCCATAAATGTTATCTCACAAGGGTTCATTATAAGTTCTCAACTTCAACTCATCCGCACCTTACTCCCTATCCAATAATAGGTTGCTTTATACCTAAAAGAAAAACTTGAGTTTTTAGCATATCCTGATCTCATCTCAGTCTAGCAGGAAATACACATGCACTATTTAGAAAGTAATTAAAGTCATATTGGATCTCTGTTTATCATCCCTTAATACAACTGAGGCATTAGTCATGTAAATATGCACTTCCTTTCTATTTATAAAATTTAAATCAGGCATTGAAAAGACATTAGGGGCAACAGAATATTTAAAGATATAAAGAAAAGAACACTTAATAAGAGTCTGAAATAAGATAAGATACTAGAATATAGGTAGAAATCAGCAAGCAGCATAGTATTCCCACACACAAGTAGAGCTATTTCACTGTTCCAAGGATGAAATTCTCATGTCCCCTCTGCACTGCATGCAGCAAATTCTCTAGGATCTCTTAGTGATTAGCGATGTATAGTAAGTACGCTTTATCAGGTCAGGTGGTGGCTACTTTCTCACTAATAGACATAATAATATGGACTATAAAATATAAATATTTTATTAAATTTTAACAATTTTAGTTTGACAATTGTTATATATATTTTGTTAATTATTCTTTAGGTTACATTTCTAATTTTAAAATATATATTCAATCTATGTTTCTGTTAAGGTCAGTGTTTAGCATTTATGTTAAGGTCAGTATTTCCACATTATAAGACAAGGCTATTATTGATATAAAAATTCCTTCATCTCAGCACAACTTTCACTTAAACATGGAGAAACTTTGATGCCTACCTTTACATCTCACCTTTAGTCAGCTACACTTTCTTCTATGCCCTCTGGTTATATCCCTCGGCATTTTCTCCATAGATTGACTCTACTAGTATATTTTAAAGTAAATGACAGAAAAATTACACTATTAAGGTCATATTTAGTTTCATATTCTAATCACAGTTTGTTTTGCAGATAATACTGGTACTGATGGTAGTAGTAATGGGGTAACAATGTTGTTATTGATTCTGCTGACATAAAATAGTAGGGATTTTTTTGGCCTATTTACTTTTCTCATGTCTTCATTTTATTTTCTGCTTCTTCAGTCAAACATTCGTATTTCCTAAGTTCATTTATTGTCCTTTTAAGAGACTTTCATTCTCCATTCTCATCCCAGCACTTTGCTCCCCAATCTGCAGTTAGACTGAGACCCTGGGACTTCTTGATAGTAAAGAGCACTGTTACCTGGTTTCTCAGACTTTTTCTTTCTTGATTTCCATCCAGTTTCAATGTACCAGAATATATACTCAGCTCACTGCACCTTGCATCTGATCTGCCGGGGGAGGCTCTGGCCACCTGAGACCCTTATCATCACACAACTTATCATCGCACAAGCGGCTCCAAATTTAAGGTGGTGAGCCTCCCAGGTGTGACTGGGGAGGCTGTCTCAGGGCCAGCAGCCAGGCAGCTGAAGCGAGAAGGAGGCTTGTTTGCTCCAGTGATGGAGGAAGCCAAGGTTTCCCGCCTGCCCGACCCAGCTCTGAGCTCCGGAAGCAACAAAGTTTCAATTATAGAAGCTAAACAAACCCCAGATCTTGCTTTCAGCTGGCCGTGGCCACAGAGCTGGAGCCAGCTCTCAGCTCCAGTGACAGCAACAAAGTTTCAATTATCGATGGTAAATAAATCCCAGAATTAAAAAAAAAAAAGCAAAAAAGGAGAGGTTGGGAGCTTCAGTTGCCAGCCAGCCTGAAAAAGGCCCTCAGCCCCTCATCCAGGCTGGCCAGGCACCCCAGTGGGACCCCCACACTGATCCAGGGCACGCTTCAGGGAAAACCAGTTGGCCCCCAAATGTGCACCAGGCCTCGATCCTATATAGTAAAAGGAGAAGGTGATCATCCCCTGGGGGGTCCCAGACTGCAAGAGAGCACAGGCCGGGCTGAGGGACCCCCTCTGCCCTGAGTGCACAAATTTTTGTGCACCGGGCCTCTAGTATATATATATATAAAACTATTACATGTATACCTTAAATGTATAATCTTTTATGTCTATTATAGGTCAATAAATTTGGGGAAGAAAACACATATTGGGATATGTAGTCTTCTGATGCTGTTTGCATATGTTAGAGGTTATGTCTACCCAGCACCAATCAACCACTCACTCTATCAATACATATAAAGTGGAAGTTAAGTTTCCTCTTCATTGTTGTAACACATCTCCCTTTTTCCTTCCAAGATTTAGTATTTCTACCAAGGTTGTTTTGTAGTCTCACCATTCATTAGAAATTGTTATCAGTCAAATTTTGCACAACAAAAAAGCATTTTATGTATTTCTTAACATTCTTTGAACAGGTTTAAAGTTAGGTTTGAGGTCGGTATACAGACATATTTTGTTTGCTATATTCCTTTAAACTGTTTTTCAGTTATTATCTTATAAATATTCTTATATAAACTTATATCCTTTTTGTATATGCAGTCAAATAATAAAAATACATCTACTGACTCCCATAAAATCTTCTAAAATATCTCAGAAAATGATGTACCTGCTCTTTTCTATGTTGATCAAAACAGTGGTTATGGTGTATTTTAAAAATTAATGAAATTATAGAATATCTGTATAAACACATAGCAATGCTAAATCTTTACTGAAAGAAAAATTGTACATAAATGAATATATTTAAGCCAGTAGCACCACATAATAAATCAGTCCGAGTATAGTATAGAATATTTCTAAATGGGAACAGATATAAATTTATGTGCTAAATAAGGAATACTGTTTGAAAAATAGGCTATATGGTCTCAGAAAACACTTCGAAGAACTTATAAAAAGGGGGTTTGTAAGGCTCAGTCTTAAGTTGAAAGAAAAATTGACTAAAAATTCTATAAGAAAACAGAAGTTAGTGCTTTACATTTTAACTGCAGAGCTTAGTAAATAAAAAATTTATCTCTCAAAACATTGTTTTTTATGATGGAGATAAATCATTAGAATAAAGAAGTTAGTAGTCATCATTGATATAATAACTTCAAAGAAAGCTTTAACACTCTTTATAACATTTTACAAAAATAATTTATTTCTCCCAACAGACTAATCCTTAACAAACAGCATATACTTGGAATATCAGTGTCAACTTCATCTTCATGTGTCAGAGTAAAACATGCATAAATATTAATGTAAAATTTCTCTTTCAATATTAAATACAGTAAAAATAAACACAGTAAGAGAAACAAATCAAAAGCAAATAAGTGGTTTAAAGGGTATCTGGATGTTATGGACTATGTATTAAATAAGTCCAATAGTGAAATAAACATTAGGTATGACACATGCACCTTTATTAAAGAGGTGTGTAAGTTTCTTTAATATAAAAGAAATAATAGCTAAATGTATGGTTTCTTAAGTGGTCAAAATTTAATAAGTATAGAAAGAATGTTCATTTTAATTGAACATTTTACTGTAATGCTTTTGTTTATAGTGCTATATAGGTAAGGATTTCACTGAGAAAGATTTGGAGTTACTAGGAATTTTTGGTTTATATATATTAATAAAAAAATTGCCCAAATATAATTATCCAGAATGAACATATAGATAAAGCAGAGCTTTGGGGAGCAATAATGGATATGAGAAATACTGTACAGTTTTTTTGTGATTAATAATGTTTTAAAAATTTGGTTTATATCATAGCAAATGCTAAAAATGTCCATAATTGGGCATATGTATAATTGGTATATATAATTATGTATGATATAATCCTATATAATAAAAGAGAAACATGCAAATTAGCTGCCCCACCACTATGCTTAAGCCACACCCACCACACCAGCCGATCAGAGTGACTATGCAAATTAACCTGACAAAGATGGCGGTTAATTTGCATACACAGGTGTCAGGCGCCCCCAGGAGGCTATGGTGGCCAGCGGCTGTGGCCGAAGGCTCCCAGGACCTTTGCAGACCTGGGAGTCGAGGCCATAGCCACACCCGCCGGCTCCCGGGACCTTGCTGGCAGAGAGCCGGAGGTTCGGAGGACTTGGCAGAGCAGGAGACCGCTGGACATAGAGCAGAGCGAGAGAGAAGGTGGCTTGGAGGGCATGGCTCCCTCTGTCATCCCAGCTTCCTTATCACAGCTGTAGAAACTAACAGCAGGGAAGAGGAAGTCCAACTCCCACAGAATCAGCCAGAATCAGCCTTTGGGCCGGCGTTATCGACAGAAAATGTCTGCAGAGCAGTGTGCGTCTGATCTTGAAAGAAGGCGGCGCCTGTGACAGAATGTATCTGAGCACCAGCTACTGGAAAAACGTCGCTCTGGTGCCGAAAAACACGGGAGTTAGCAACAGAAAATGTCTAAAGACCAACGTACCTTTGAAGTTGAAAGAAGGCGGTGGCGATGACAGAATATGTCTAGAGAACAGTCATCAACAAGTACCACCAGTACCGGTAGGAACTGCCTTCTCAGCAAAATTGGAGTACATGAGGATGCAATCCTCGAACATAGTTGTGCTGGAAGGCCTGTTCGATGTGAATTTTGCCTATCACTAAATTTCTCTGATTAAAAACCATCCGATGGGAAATTTACTCGATGTTGTAGCAAAGGGAAAGTCTGTCCAAATGATATACATTTCCCAGATTACCCGGCATATTTAAAAAGATTAATGACAAATGAAGATTCTGACAGTAAAAATTTCATGGAAAATATTCGTTCCATAAATAGTTAT
>NW_006296222.1:127147-128826 GCF_000327345.1 Myotis davidii
CAATAATCCAAATGCCGCTAAAATGAAACAAATCAATATCCTGATTCCTACATTAGATGCAATGACATATCCTATCTTTTTCCACATGGTGAAAAAGGCTGGGGAACAGATATTGCATCAAGACTCAGAGACAACAGGGTAATCGACAATAATACTAGACAAAATGTAAGGACACGAGTCACACAAATGCATTGTTATGCATTTCAACTCTCTGTGCTGGACACGTTCAATCCTATTTTAAATGCAGGAAAATTAACTCAGCGGTTTATCGTGGATTCATATTCAAAAATGGAGACCAATTGGATAAATTTCATCAAAGCAAACCAATCTAAGTTGACAGTTGAAAAATATAGTGGTTTGATGGATTATCTCAAATCTAGATCTGAAAATGACAATGTGCTGATTGGTAAAATGATAATACTTCCATCATCTTCTGAGGGTAGTCCCAGAAATATGCAGCAGCGATATCAGGATGCTATGGCAATTCATTGTAATGAAGTATGGCAACCCCGATTTATCCATAACCATGACATGCAACCCCAAATGGGCAGATATTGCAAACAATTTACAATGCTGGCAAAAAATTGAAAACAGACCTGACTTGGTAGCCAGAGTTTTTAATATTAAGCTGAATGCTTTTTAAATGATATCTGTGAATTCCATTTATTTGGCAAAGTAATAGCTAAAATTCATGTCATTGAATTTCAGAAACACAGACTGCCTCACGCTCACATATTATTGATATTAGATAGTGAGTCCAAATTACGTTCCTCTAATATCCCTTTCAATGTGCATGAATTTTGTGCACTGGGCTACTAGTATATATATAATTATGTAATATATACTTATAATATCTAAAACATACGGCATGTGTACATATACTCACATGTGTATATATACTAGATTACTACAGTTCTAGAGTGTAGGGTAACTCTAAAAGAAAGTATTTTGAATTATCATAAAATTTGTTAAAAACATAGTAGTCTTTAAAAAATGTTTCACTTCATAACATAATATAGGAAATATTCATTTAGAAGCAAATGTAAAATGTGTTTGGATACATTATTTAGACTTGCCATTTTATTTCTTTAGTAAGCTATAATTTGTTATAATTTTAATATCCTAGCCTCTCTGAATTATTTTTATCTATTCTTCCCTTGAATCTTCCCTTTCTCCATTCCAGTTCACCAACTTCAGACATCTTTGAAATATATTGACATAAAAATCCAATTGATCATAAAAATACCAAGCCATACCTGACCTAATTTTACAGAAGTTAAAAGAAAGATCTGCCATAAATATAACTGAATATTACATACATAGCTTGTATTTGGCTTATCCTATATAATAAAAGAGAAACATGCAAATTAAAATTACCTCCACTATGCTCCAACCATGCCCACAAGCCACACCACAAGCCAATCAGGATTGAGTATGCAAATTAACCAACTAAGATGGCAGTGGCCATGGAGCTGGAGTGAGCAAGAGGCTTGGTTTGCCCCTGGCAAAGCCAAGCTTCCCGCCTGCCCTGGCCGGCCCTGGGCTCCACTAAAGGCTACAAAGTTTCAATTATAGAAGATAAATAAATACCAGATACCTGCTTCCAGCATCACTTCTCTCTGATCAGGGCTAGAAAGTTTCAATTATAGAAGATAAATAGGTCTGAGGAAGAGCAGATG
>NW_006296222.1:129335-150485 GCF_000327345.1 Myotis davidii
GTGTGCCCCCACAGGGGGAACTCTTCCCAGCCACAAGCCGGGCTGACAGCTGCAAGCACTGCAGTGGTGTCAGGAGCCTCTCCCGCCTCCTCCACAGTGCTAAGGATGTTTGCCTGTGGCTTAGGCCTGCTCCTGTCGGACATCCCCTGAGGGCTCCCTGGCTGCCAGAGGGTTGTCTGACTGCCAGCTTAGGCCCAATCCCCTGTGGAGCAGGCCTAAGCCAGCAGGTGGACATCCACTGAGGGGTCCCAGACTGCGAGAGGGCACAGGCTGGGCTTAGGGACCCACCCTGAGTGCACAAATTTTTGTGCACCAGACCTCTAGTTTTTAAATAAAATCAAAATAATCAGTGTTTCTCAGATATTATAGTATGCAATTATTTTCATTACATTTGCAGAGTGAATAGAATAAGAGATATAAGCACCTTTAATGTGTCCAGAGTGAATATTTACTGCATGATAAACAACAGATGTTGTTTTTTGTTTATGTTATGATCTAATACCCATCGACATCTGAATGCACAGCTTCAAAAACTGCATGATAAAGCCAGGCAGCCTGAAGTCTTCAATTAAGGAGAAAAACCAGATCCTTCAGGTCATTTCTGGAAGAATAGAAAACTGCATTGCAATTAGAGTTTCCACTGGGAGAAATAGCTCAATCTAATCCCATTTATAAATAACAAAAGGAGCAATGATAGTGATTTATCATCAGTCAATGCCAAGTAAATACACTGATGAAAAAATGACCAGAGAGACTAAAGACAGCATTGATCTGTGTCTAGGATTCCTAACCCAAAACTAAGTATGGCATGCTCTGGGGCCAGCTCTGGGGCCACTATGTTTTGCTTACACGTAGTTTCTTTCTCGTGAAAAGAACTCAAAACATTTTGAGAATACTTTTTATTGACTTAATGTGGCTATGGTGCATTTAAATTCTAAAGAATATTTCTTAATTCTTTGGAGTTATTAGAGATATGAAGAGATATCACAGATTTCGTGAACATTATTATTTGTCTCATATTAGAAAGTGATATATTTTGGCCTAATATTAACTATTTTTATGATCACATTTCTTCTCCACTATCAGCTTATTATTTATACAACTTAATAAACTTTAAACTGTAACCTTAAGATATAAAATATATATCTAATTAATCATAATCTACTTTAAAATAATATTATGTATCTTCACATATAGTGTAAAAACCTTACAATAGCAAACTCACAATTCCTATCCCCCATCCTTTTTTATAGTACTGATATACATTTCACTTTTACATATGCTGTAAATACATTCTACTATTTTTGACTTAACAGTTATTTTTAGAAAGATTAAAAACTAAAAAACACATTTATTTCTACTTCAATTTTTGCCATTTTCAGTGATTTCCATTGCTTTTGTAGATGAAGTTTTTCTCTATAATATGATCATATTAATATGATATAAGTTCATAATGCTCCCTTTGCCATTAATTTTCTTATAGTGCAGTATAGGTCTGCTGGTAACTAATTCTCCCTGTTTTACCTCATCTGAAAAAGTATGGTTTTTCCCTCTAGTTTGGGAAGGTAGAAAGGAAATGAAAGATGGAAATTTTAATATACAATCTAGTAGTTTGCTTGCTTCAATTTCATTTAGTTCTTATTCTGGAGATTTCTTCTGTTCTTCATTTTGACATGTTTCTTTGTCTCCACATTTTGGCTGCTTCCCTGTGTTTGTTCCTGTGTATTAGGTAGAGATGCTACTTGTTCTGGAATTGGTAGAGTGTCCTTGTATAGCAGGAGTCCTGTAGGGCCCTATGGGTCAGCCTCCCCAGTAATCTGAACTAGGCACTCTAGGTGTGCCCCTGTGTAGGTTGTGGGCACTGATCTGTTGTTGAGCATTGACACTGCTGGCATCACTGGGGACAGTTGACCTTCAGGCCAATTGGCTGGGAGAACAAGCTGTGACTATAGCACAAGAGCTGCTGTACAGGAGGCACCCAGAGGGAGCAGGAGAAACTTTGCAGGCCAGAAGAGAGTGGCAAGAAATATTCAAAGTGATGAAAAGCAAGGAACTCCAACCAAAATTATTCTACCCAGCAAAGCTATCATTTAGAATTAAAGGTCAGATAAAGAGCTTTATAGACAAGAAAAAGCTAAAGGAGTTCATCACCACCAAACCAGTATTATAAGAAATGTTAAAGGGTCTTCTTTAAGAAGAAGAAGAAGAAAAAATATGAATAATAAATGTCAATAAATGCATATCTATCAATAATTGAATCTAAAAATAAAAACAAAGAAGGAATATAATAAAAAAATTAACCGATGAATAAAACAGAACCAGAGGCATGGATACATGGAACAGATTGGTGAATCTCAGAGGGAAAGGGGTAGGGAGTCTGGAAGAGATTAACCAAAGAATTTATATACCTACTAGAGGCCTGGTGGATGGATTTGTCCACTGGTGGGGCCCTCAGCTTGACCTGCACCCTCTCACAATCTGAGACCCCTCGGGGGATGTCAGAGAGCCCGTTTCAGCCTGATCCCCACAGGCCAGGCCGAGGGACCCCACCAGTGCACGACAGGGGCCGGGAGCAACTGTAGAAGGGCTCCAGGGCATGTCCTGGCCATCTCGCCCAGCCCTGATCAGCTGGACCCCAGCCACAAGCTAACCTACTGGTCAGAACATCTGCCCCCTGCAGTGCGCATCATAGTGACTGGTCAAATGGTCGGATGGACAATTAGCATATTAGGTGTTTATTATATAGGATATGCATTACGCATGGACACAGACAATAGGGTAGTGAAGGCCTGGAGTGGGGCAGGCTCTAGGTGGAGGAGGGCAATGGAGGGGAAAAGAGAGACATCTGTAATACTCTCAACAATCCTATGTAATAAAAGGCTAATATGCAAATTGTCCCCATGAGCCAGGTGTTCTACCGACCAGGAGTTAGATGCACACTGACCACCAGGGCCCTACCCCCGCCCCCCCCGCCCCACACCCACAACAGTGGTGGTGGCAGGTCTGGGGAAAGGAGGCCCCGGCCGGCAGCCTGAAGCTTCTAGGGACCCTACCCATGCATGAATTTCATGCACTGTGCCTCTAGTAAAGATGTAATAACAGTGCTTACAAAATAGCTAGCTTGATTCATTTTTTTCTTTCACTAAATTTTTCAGTCTACTGTCTTCTCACGTAGTTTTTAACAAAAAGATTGCCATAAATCTTATCTCTATTCCTCTATATGTAATATCTTTTCCTCTGGCTGACTTTAAGATAGTTTCAGTATTGTTTTGATATTTTGTTTGTTGTTTTTTGGTGTTGAATATAATGTGTCTTGGAGATTTAATTGTTTTCCTTTTTTTAAAAAAAATTGCCGAAACGGGTTTGGCTCAGTGGATGGAGCATCGGCTTGCGGAATGAGGGGTCCCAGGTTCAATTCCGGTCAAGGGCATGTACCTGGGTTGTGGGCACATCCCCAGCGGGAGATGTGCAGGAGGTAGCTGATTGATGTTTCTCTCTCATCGATATTTCTAACTCTCTGTCTCTCTCCCTTCCTCTCTGTGGAAAGTCAATGGAATGTATTTTTTTAAAAAAATAGTCTGCTTAAGGTTCTCTGAGCTTCGTAGAAATATGTTTAGCTATTTTTCACATTTTTTAGAAGAAACACACATTATTTCTTCAGATAATTTCTACCTCATTATTTTTCTATCTCTTCTAAAATTTCAATTTCATGTACGTTAGACCATTTGATATTGAATGGCAACAATATGAACTATTCATTTCTTTTCCACTTTATTTTTTCTTTAGTTTTAGTTTGGGTAATGTCTATTAGAATTCTTCACTGTTGCTTATTTATCAAACTTTATCAAACTTCTCTAAGTCCACTGATTCCAAGTTTATGATAAGATGAATGTTCAAAGACTTCCAAGAAAAGAAATTTTAAAAAATTGTGGGCTACTTAATCTTGATAAAAGATATATGAATCCCAAAGAAGCAGAACATATCCCAAACAAGATAAAAACTAAATTATATCCACACATATTGCAAAAATATGTAGGATGCCAAAGACTTAAAAACATCAACAAAGAAATGAGAGATGACATTGGAATAAAAACATAGAAGAAAATATCCTAGAGATAATTAACAGCAGCATCTCAAAAGCAGCAATGAATGCCTTGCCTTTCATCTCCCTTATATAATATAGATTCTAAAACTTGAGAAAGAATAGTTTGGACTTGGATGTATTAACAAAAAGAAACTTGCAGAGATGAAATTACATCAATTTTATTTTATTTCTTTCATTGATGTCTTCTCTCCAGTAATATATTGTATATTGATGTTTGTATCACTATATATACTTACACATATAAACACATAAGTTAGAGGTGGTAAAAACTACAGCCTCTGCATTCTCTACACCTCTGCAGAGATCGTAAGGAGCAAAATCTTACTGTTGTGATGTACAAAAATTGGAAGGGAGTATTGAATCATATTTAAAAATAAAATTTAAAAACATATCTGGTATCAGAAAGCATAAGTGTGAATCACTGTGATGATGGACAATAAGTTGGTACATCTCACCAAAACAAATCCTCTGAAACTCTATCGAAGAAGAAAATGGGGTGATGAAGAACATAGGGTGGGGGGAGGTTTAATAGCTCTTCCAAGGACATAATTCAGATTCATCATGTTTTATTTGACAACCTAAAACAAACATATTTCTTTTATTTTAAAACTTGCTTCTCCTTCCATGTGAAATATCGTACATATAAATCCAACCACTTATTTGTTTAAGCTAAAATTTTATGTAACTCACAAACTGTTCTTGACCCCTCATCTGCCCTTGTAAACTCATCAATTGCCACTGTGTCTACCTGTGTAGTAGGTCGTGGAGGGGATACATGGTGTTGTAATTAAATAAATAAAATATCATCAACTCCTTTCTCCTCATAATATTTATAACAGAAAATTAGGTAATTTTTAAATCATTATATTTTTTGGGGTGTAAAGAAAGTTATTTGGGTAGAATGATGCGTTTCCAGGATGTAGTCAATATATCAAATAGTCCAGGTCCCTCCAAGCCGCCTCAAAGGGTAAGAGATCCTTCTTTTTTTAGTGCTGCATAGTATTCCATGGTGTGAATGTACCACAGCTTTTTGCCCACTCATCTACTGATGGACACTTGGGCTGTATTAAACTACTTATTTTAAGTAGTTAGCAGACTATAATCTCACAAGGAAAGATACTATAATCTCACAAGAAAAGATAATTCGTTTTTTCTATTTTCCCTGCTGAATTCTGGGGATCTTGTAAAGTATTTTCCTTGACAGGGGTTAATAAGACATGTATGATATCAATGAATTAGTCAATAAACAACTTGAAACACTTCTTTTTTTCCTTTTAATTTGGGAAGAGAAACAAGGAGATGATCATTCAATGTACACTATATCAAGCTGCTAAGTCATTAGGGACATTGATGGCATCTACAACATTTCTGTGGCTAGATTTCTTTAGTTATTAATGTTTTAGGGACCAAAGCAGCCATGCAAATGTTAGTCCCAAGGAATTTATTGAAATCTGGGGTATGTAGTTGACACTTCCACATTCCAGGGGCTACGTGGGAATCTGAGCAACTTATTTATATCTATAAAATGCAAACAACTAACATGTAGTCTCAGGTTTGTTTTAGTTTGAAGGCAACACATATTTTCCTAATCTTTAGAAAATGGTCTCATTAGTTAATACCTTCATTTTATTTTCTTTGTCATTTAAATTCCATGCACACCAAAGATATTTAATGGAAATTCTTTTGGCATGGTCATCTAAGACATTAGCAACTTTATGAAACTCTCTAGTACACTGAAATTAGAAATTTAAAGTTGACTCATTGGAAAATAGAAAATTGAATCCTTTTAACCAAAGAAAGCTTTGATTGTGAGATATGATAAAAAAAAACACACACACAAAAAAAACAAGAAGTTTAACGTAAGTGTAAATTGGTTTTATATATATTTGTAGTCACATATTGCATATTTACTAAAATCTCCATCTAAAATAAATTAGAATATTAAAATAAAATATTTTTTATGTTTTTCATATATATATAGAGAGAGTATTGAGTTTCATCATGGTGAGTATCTTTGAAAAGTATAATGTCAGAACTTTGCATTTATCAAAAGGCCCTTTCATATCCAGTAGATTATTCATTTATTTTTTTCCCGAGAGAGTTAATAAAAGGCAAGAGAAAACTCAGAGCCAGCTACATCACAGCAGCTGAGGAAAAACAAGCAGCTGGTACATAAACATGATTGTAGATTCATTAGAGCATTAATATATAGTCATACCTACCTGCCACTCCTAGGTGAGAAAACTTTTAGTTATTGTCAATTCCATAGTGTTACAAAAGCTCACTGGACCCAGAACTGCTTGAAATATTAGAAAAAAACAACAACATCTAAGGCATCCTTAACAGGAAGAGGGAAAGAACTATAGCTGAAGCCAAAGAGAAAATAAAGCTCCATATGGCTGCATGAGACCACTGCCAAAAAATAAATTTCCCTAAAATAAAATTATTTTTAGTGTAGGAGTTGATTATGATTCTGAGTACTCTGACAATAATTCTTCTTTTTATGGAAATAGTTAAAGAAAATACATGTTATATGACTCAATATTAAGTCCACACACACACAGCCTTATGTATTACGTGTGCTAGCATTTGAACAGGAGGAATGTATTTAACTGAACTGGCAACATCAAGAATGAATAAATATTTACTTAAAAGCCTACTTTTTAGGGAGGAAGTGGAAAGAAATTATCATATAATATTATGTACATATATTTTTGCACAAAAATAAAAAATTCTGTGAGATAAGTAACTAAGTTAGGTACACAATACACACAGAAAATAGGAGACATGAATAAAAACATGAATCAGTGGCACTTACAAATAATGGTTTGGATGTCCCATAGGAAAATTTGTTATAGGGTAAATTTTTCAGGAACATATTTTTTTCTAACTTTCCACTGTTTAAGAATGAACAAATCACAACAATGTATGTAAGTATATTATTTTAATTTTTTCCAATACAAAGGAAGTTCCATACTTGCTTTTACACATCTGAATAATAAAAATACCTGACAACTTTATAATTTCTAGAAAAATATAAAACACCATGTAATATTGTTGGATGAAACTAAGCTATTTCTATAAATTGAAATAGTACAGTTGATTTTACTTCGCCCATATCTGAAACTATTCCACCTTTACTTAATTATTTGTTCCAATACGCTTCCATTGTTTCATTTTACTCTTTGTAACATGTAAAATGGATACATTCACTACAAATTCTTATTTACTTGTATTTTAAAATTGGCTACTAGAAGAAAAAAATTCCTTAAAATAAATGTAATGTGCTTTTTCCTCCTGTTTTGACACCTTTAAAATAATTGTTGATATTTTAGAAACAAAAAATCCGATGATCTGAGATCTAATGGATTTTTTTGTTGATTTGTAGGCATCTCTGAATATAGAATGTTTCAAAATCTGCTGTTTTCATGTTCAGTGGATATACTGGCTTTACTGTTTTGTTTTCCAAAATATTTAGAGACACACGTAAACTAATATTTTATCAAATAATGCCAACATTTTGTAATATTGGGAAAACTTAGTTATTTTTGCAACTAAATTTGTTAAATCGAAATAATTATGTTTTTTCCTTAACATTTTCTTCATAATTTTACTATAAAAATGTTTGTATCTCTTATTTGTCATGTTAACTTTTAAATTAATTTCCAGTAACCAATTTTGGTTAATGATAGTTTTGTATCATTGTGAATATTATGCTTGGTCTATTAATTCAAATATATTTATCTGTGTCACATTTCACAAGATATCAATTTTATGAGAAATAGTCATTCTTCTGTTAAGTTTTAAGCAAGTACTAATCTTAGAGTATATACTTTTAGTTACCTCCAGTTTATTTTCAATTCACTTTTTCTCCAAGTGTGGGTTTTTATTCTTATTCATCAACTTTTGTGGTTTTTCAGATTTAGAAATAGTGATACAGCAGTCACTTTCTCATTTATAGCGAACTTTACTGAAAACAGTTTTAGAAAATGTCTCTTATATTTCTTTGTTAACATTACTTATCATTAGGAATTGAAAATAACTGTTTGCAGTGAATAATCCATACAAGGCTAACCAGCATATCTTTACCATTAAGATTTAAAAAAAAAAAAAATCAGAAGATTGTGGAGATCATGAGTACTGAAAAGGCCTAAAATACCAGAGAAGGAAGAACTCTTCATAACTAAATATCAGCAGACATTTTTTCCCCTGTGGAAATTTGCCAACTCTCTGTGTGACATGATCATCAGATTTGCCCAGAACAGTCTCTTTTATGGGGAAAAACCGTGAAATCTTCAAAGTCACCTGGGACTAACTAAACAGTTGGGAAATTAATCCATCTATAAAACAGGCCACATTTATGAATTTTGTGAGTTCACATGTTATGAATTCTAGGGTGCCACATGAGGCTGGATGTCGGGGCCAGAAAGGCAAAGTGAAATCACCCACCCTGTCCGAGCGCTTCGCATGAAAAACGTCACCGATCCAGGAGGCAGGGGACTGAGGAGGTGCTGGCTACACAGGCACAGTGGGTCCCTCCCTCAAGACTTAGTCAGGTTGTGGAAATGCGTAGGAAGAGGCTGAAAAGCTAAACTCAAGCCCGTGAAAGGAGAGAATGAGCTGAAAGCTCTGAGGAATCAGAAAGTGTTGTGCTCGTAATCAAAAGACTGAGAAGAACCTCCACTTAGATTTTGGCCTTGTAAGCTCCTATAGGAACAACCTTTTGCAGCTAACAAATAAACTCTAAATTAAATGCTAAACACAGCTATCTGAAGATCCTGGGGAGGGAACAAAAGCAGACAGGCTCTGCTTGGCACTTGGACAAAGGGAATGTCTCTGGGTGAGTTTCCAGCTTTTATGACTTTTAGCCGGAGGCAGGCTGCAGGCAGTGCTACATGAATGGCTAAATCTTCAAAAGAAAATGGGAAGGCTTTATAGCATGAAGAGTACAGAGTTTGGTCTGAACAGAGAGAAAAAATCTCAGGAAGTGAGAGTTAAAGGAGAGCCCCCAAATCTGTGTGCCAACACTCTGAATATCTGGATTACCCTTGAGCCACACGTATGTGGTCGGACAATAAGCAGGGAAGAATCGAATAACAACTTAGGTTGGAGCTTCTTCACAAGACAGTTTTCTGTTTGAGTCGGATCAAAATAACTGCCCGCTAAAACATACAAACAAAATCGATAAATGTTTGATGGGTTGATACTCCTGGCAGCCTTTCTTTTAACATTTTTGGCTTCAACTAGGATGCTTAAAAAACTTGTATTTTAAGTTTTGTAAGATAAATTATCGTGAAAAAAATATTTAAAATTATCCTTAAATCAAAGTACACACAAGAATAGTTCAGAGTGTTTTAAAATGTGTCACTACGTTTTAAGCTACGAAATGCACATTCAGATTTCCCCGTAACTAATATTGATGTATTTATTTATATGTATAGGCGTTTTATCAGTGTAGTATTTGTTTATTTCGGCCATTTAGACACACCAGAGGCAATTTTGCCTCACATTTCTTTTAGGACTGCCAAATTTTTCTGCAAAATACATGGAGCACACTAAAATACAATCTGATACATTTGGGTGCATATAATGTGCAACTTTACATACAGGCACATTACTCTTCGAAGTATGGAATGCATTTGTGCCATACATACAAACCAATGAATTTTGTTGATTTATATTTCACACAATTGTTGATCACCCCCAAATTATCTGTTGTCTGTCTATCTATCATCTATCTATCTATCTATCTCTCTATCTATCTATCTATCTATCTAGTAAAAATTGAATTTCAAATGTATTCAGACAGGAGAGAACATCCATTCTAAGGATCAGTGAAGTGAAATAGCACACTTAGAACTGTGTACATCTGATATTAGAGTAATTTTCTACAAAATCATTTCTGGATCCATATTTTTCTCCGACACGACCCGCATGCCTTCAGAGCCTGGTATGGTGTCTGTGTTTGCATGGTGTATTTTCTTGGCTCTGTCACAATGCTGGATGAGTCAGTGCAGTGGAGGGCAAGTCCTATAAGGGACATGGCCAGCCACACATTGCAAATCCCAGAAATATATCCTATTAAACCAAAAGTAAGACTCCCCACCTCAACCTGTCTTCACTGAGACCCAAAGTGACCATGCCTAGTCCAAAATTAGCCAGAATTAGAGAATAGGTGGACAAATGGTAAAAATAAACCATTAAGAGGCACTAGTCTTTAGCAATTGCATTTAAAGTTCAACTTTGGCAAACTTTGCAAAAACAGATGACTGTTCTGAACAAATGTGCAGGACCATTCTTGGATCTTTGAAAAAAAACCGATGCAAGTGAAAGGCCAAAGGTTTGAATTTTATTAGCTTCAGTGAACATTCACCATTACATACCTGCTGTGCAGCAAGGTCAGAATTTTGCTAATTACTGTTTGAAATCCCGAATGAAGACACCAACAGAAAAAAAAATAAAAAAAACCCTTAAGAATTTTCATATGTATTCTTGAGACAACAAACTTAGCAAAAGGGTCAAAACATGAATTGTTCTCATTGATAATGGAGAACAGATCTAGTTAGAAATCCTAAAATTGAACCTGTGTGGAAACTGTTTTTTTCAAAAAATATTTTTTATTCTTGATAGTATTACAGATAGCTGCCATTTTCCCCGCCCTTCTTTTCCCACTCCCCTGGCATTACAGATACCAGCCATTTCCCCTGCTCCTCCAACGCAGCCCAGAGAAATGGATAAACAGTCTTTGGTTACTCTTGGTTTCCTCTTACGTGTCAGCTCTTTAACCTAAAAACCACTACAACTCTTTCACTTCTTTCTTTTAAACAAGACAAGGAGGCCTTGCCAAAACAAGGCCAACAAAAATTTTCAGCTGCCTCCCAAAAACAATTGAGAGGAAAGGAGAGAGAGATACAGTTGTGCTTTGTAATTCACGTCTCGGGTAAAAGCAATTCCTATTACACTGTGATGGTGGTTACATGATACCAAAATTTAGCGCTGAAATAAAAACTTTCAGATTACGCTCTAAATATTTTCAGGAAATAAATGGAAGAAAACTTTTAAATTTGTCCTTTTTAACCTCGGATTGTCATTTTCCCGTCAGCCTCATTTACATAATATGCAAATTTTACCTTGGATTTTACTATAGGATGTCCCAAAATTCACGCAAGATTTGCAATTGAATTGAATTGCAAATCTTGCGTGAATTTTGGGACACCCTATAGAATAAGCTGCCCACAAAACCCTTGTTTGGGAAATAATTCTTTTAAAAAAAGTGTTGTTTTTTTATTAAATCGCTGATAGTATTACAGATACCTCCCTGCTCTACCCCGCCTCTTCCCCTAACGAGGTCTTATGCACTCTAGTGCCGGCGTTAAAAAATTAAACTAGCACTTCTGTTTCCTGTGACTAAAAACATTAAGACAACGTTACTCCAAGAATTTCCACTCTTTTCTTTAGACACTAAGAAATAAGCCTTGCCGAAACAAGGCCACCAAAAATTTGGTTGCCTCCCCCCCCAAAAAAAAATTGGGAGAGAGAAACCGGAAATTATTATTATATGCATAATAAAACTGTACAGTTCTGGTATTTTTAGGTATACTTTATTTCTAATTTTTTTTTTAAAAAAAAGCACAAATATTTTGGAAACTCAACATTGTTCTAGGAAAAACATATTCATTCACTTCATTAATTCAAACTATCTTTGGATAATCTTTGCATTTATAATATTTTGTTACATTGGCTAAGGAAAAGGGACAGAATGATTTTGTCTAGTAGTTGAGTGTTTCTACTAAACTATTCTAACTTCTATTCAACTGATGTGTTTTATATTTTCTATGCTTCAGCTAAATTAATTTATTAATTTTTTAATATGTGCACCATGTATTTTCTCTACACCTATGCTCTTTCCTCTTTCTGAGTATATTCAGTCTTCCCTTTTTTGAATCACTCCTGTTCTCAAAAATGAACTATTTAACAAGCCATTCTCTCCATGCTTGAGATTTATATAACAAAATGTATCTTTTTCAATTTTTAATAAGGAATGTATGCCTTTCAGAAAAATCAGTTCATCTCTCCTACCAACTGCAAGCTCATAAAGATAAAAGAGCACATGTTTTCACTTTTATATCCTTTATTTTACCTTGCCACACCAAAATAGCTAGATAAAATTATTTGTTTAACAAACAAACATAAACTGTGTATATTAATAAAAATAGCATCGTTAAATCTAAGTTGGACCCACTGTGCATTTTTTCTGGGCCACCTCTGTTCTGCAACTCCAGGGGTCTTTTCATTAGCTATCTCTAGTTTACATACTTAAAAACATGATTTTGCTGTAAGTAAAATGTACATAATGAACAATATTTTGTGCAATGTGTGCTGACATTTATTTTTCTTTATTTTTAGATTTAGCTTCAATGAGCTTGACCTAGTTTGTTTGATGTTTTGACTCAGTCAAAATAACAAAACAAAAAAATCCTTATTTATAGTAATTGCATACAGAGTATAAAAGGAATGCCCCCATGTCTCATAGATCATTAAATACCACAAGGAATGTGAGAGATATACAAAATCCATCTTTAATAGAACAAGGTTAAGGATAGTTGCAAACAGGCTAGAGAGGACTCCTACAGCTTGACATTGTATAGATATCTGGCAGACAATTATGTAAAGGAGACGACACATGAGGGAAGAAAAATATCCATTCCTTGTTTAGAGAAATAGAACAATGGTTCAAGGGCTGACTGGGGCTTTCTTAGACAGGTTTACCATGAAGGAGGAGGAAGAAAAGTTAGGATGAATGGGAAATCCCTTAGATATGCCATATTTGTAGAAAGCTGTATGTTGGCGAGTGAGTATGGTGAAAAAATGAATTATGAATAGTCCTATATCTAAAGGTCCCTAAAGACAGGGAGTAATACAGCTAACACAAATTCACAAATATATCTGTGTCAAATAACTTCACTGATAACTAAAGAAAATTTATCTTATTGTTGCAACTCCACTTAATAACCTTTTTCATCATAAAATTATATAGTTAAAAAAGTAGCTTCACTGCATGGCTCAGTGGTTGAGGGTCAACCTATGAACCAGGGGGTCATAGTATGTTTCCTGGTCAGGGCACATGCCCGGATTGTGGGCTCAATCTCCAGTGTATGGTGTGCAGAAGGCAGCTGATCAGTGATTCTCTCTCATCATTGGTGTTTCTATCTCTCTCCCCCTCTCCCTGTTATACAGTAAATGCTCTGTATCAGGCAGTTTTTTGAAATCTTCTTTGTGTATTTGTTTTTCAGATGTTAGTGGCATGGCCAGTCTATGTCATTATATGATTAAGGTGCCCTCTGACCTTTCAACCCATTGCTCTACTCCTATTGAGCAGTTTGTTGAAAGTAATGATTGGAAATGCTTAGCACTCTTTTAATAGATGTTTACTACCGCTGCTGTTTATTATCATTGTTATTGTTATTATTATTATATCAATATGTCTAGTTTATATTATAGGCACTAAATAAGTTTACTTAACAACTATGATTCCCTAAGTTAGAAAGTCACTTGCATTTAAAGTAAACCAGAGACTTGTATATGGCAGGACTTAGGGAGAAATACATGTCCTAGAATATGACTGAATTATAAGAAAATAATCATCAGGTAAATTAAAAAATTATATAAGCCACTTAATTTATTCGCATGACCAAATTAAAATGTTTAACTCATTATACTTGATTTCAATGTGTTTTAGATTGCTAAATAATTTTTATTCACTACTTGCTCCATTTCAAAACAAAATTTAATAATTTATAGGTTATTCACTATTTTGTTTATGTGTATTTCCATTAGTAGAGGTAACTTAGAGTACACTAGGTTTCAGAATGAAGTGAGTGCTTTAAAATCGAAACAAACTCATAGATACAGAGAATGGACTGATGGTTGCTAGAGGGGTCAGGGGTTGGGGACTGGATGAAAAAGGTAAAGGGATTTTTTTTAACCAGAGTGACACTTTCTTTATAAACATCCAGCAGCAAGTTTTCTCACCCATCTTCTCAAGATGTCCCATGAGGGAGAGAGGGTGGAGCTGACTGGCACAGAGCCAGGGCCTGGTGGGGGAACTCCGGGGCCTCAGCAAGGCCAGGCTAGGCCAAGCTAATAGCTTCGGAGGCTCCGTGGGGCACCGCAGGAGAGGACTCTAGCATCCCCAGTATGAGTCTTATGTTCACTGCAACTAAAGTAAAAATAAGGAGGGGTCAGGTGGGAATGAGGGGTTGGCCCTATTGGATGCTGGGCTGCAGGGGCCATCTCCTGGGTGGTGGTGCCCACAGAGATGGAGCCAGCTCCTGGACTGGTGTCCAGTCTACTGGGGACTGGAGGACGGTGGCTCTGTTGGGTTCAGCCCTGCTGCTTGGGGCTGAGCTCAGCCACTTGGTTCTCTTCTCCAGATGGCCCTCAGGGAATTCAGTGATGTCTGGAGGCCCTCCCTGGTCCGCCTCTCCTCCCCCACCTGGATACTCAGCTCCTGCAGGTATCACTCTGACAATGGAAAAATCTGCAATTGGGACCGAAGTCACACTGGCCTGTCAGTAGAAACTTCCTGCAGGGCCACTTGTTCTTTGCATCCAGCAAGATGACAGCTGCATCTGGGAACATGTCATACCAGGATTTCTTGGCCGTGAGATGCTGCGGCCCAAATTAGTAGTTACAAAATAGTCATGGGGATGTCAAGTACAGCACAGAGAATATAGTCAATAAAACTGTAATAATTATGTATGGTGCCAAGTGAGTCCTGGGAATATTTGGGGGGTCAGGAGGGACACTTTGTAAAGTATATGATTGTCTACCCACCATGAAAAAAATACATTGTTTTATAATAGGCAAAAAAGTGAGTATTTTAAATATATTTCCTTATTGATTTAAGAGAGGAAGGGAGAGGGAGAGAGAGAGATAGAAACATTAGTGATGAGAGAGAATCATTGATCAGCTGCCTCCTGCACAGCCCCTGCTGGGGATCGAGCCCCCAACCCGGGCATGTGTCTTTGGCTGGAATCAAACTTGGGACCCTTCATTCTGCAGGCCTGTGCTCTATCCACTGAGCCAAATCGGCTAGGGCAGAAAAAAAAAAGTGAGTATTTTAATGCTCAGTAGGAATATTTAGGTTTTGTTGGCTCAACCATTTAATTCTAATCATGTTCAGGCACCTTAGCAATGTGTTCTTATTTGTAAAAATATCTCCGAATAGGTGATAATATCGGATGTATGTAACCCATAAAATAATGTCATTTGTGAGCTGGCCAGTAGCATTTTCAGGACCTGAATCACAAGGCAACATTTCCTTTTCATTCTGCTCAAAGCAAACTTATTTTGATCCACTGTTTGGACGAGCGGAAGTGAAATTAGTGCCTTCACATTCACAATAGACTCTCCTTTGCCCCCAGATTAGCCCCACTACAATGGCAGTTGTCCATGCAAAGTGAAAAGCATCATGAAGAAAAGCAAGATTCAGTTATGAGTGAAATATTTGAAATGCAGTCACTGCAATGAGAGCACATATGGACAGGTGTGCAGTTGAGAACTAGCAAACTACATTAATAGAGTCTCACACAAGAGGGAAACAAAGCAGAGTAGAGGAGCATTTGTTCAGTCAAAACATTAGCATAAAATATATGTAGATTCTGTAGGTTTGTGAAGTGTGTGTGTGTGTGTGTGTGCGCGCGCGCGCGCGCGTTATTGCTTCCTAACCTAAAGCTGTGGAAATTTTAATCAGGGCCCTGGGGATGACATAAGGATCCCATAACTTAAAATAAAGATTGCCTTCTAATAATACAATTTAGAAAGATTGGCATAAAGTTAGTGAGGTCAGCTTTCTAGTAAAGTAACTTAAACTGAACAATAATCTGTAAATGTTGAATAAAATAGATTTTTAATAGCCTTATTCTAATCAAAGTGTGTTTGCCATGATCACTTTGGTAGTGATAATTAAGGCAAATATATTTTGTCTGTACGAGCTGCATATTTCCTCTGCCTCACTTAACCCACTCCCATGGTCTGTGGGAAAAGAGACTGATTTTTTTTTTTTTTTTTTTATAGAGGCATCAAAGGAACACCTCCTTGCTTGCTTTTGGCATCCATTTGCACTAACAAGAAGTACTAGCGAGAAATTAGCAGGTGGAGTGAAGTTGCTTATGGAATGTTTCCCCTGAATCTATCCCTACATGGTAGCTGCAGATTAGCTAAGGCCTTTTTGTTTTTGTTTTTGGGGGCCTTTAAAAATGTTTTAGTGAAAGCTACAACTAATCTATCCATGTTCTGATAACTTCAGGGGTAGGGGTGTATTCCCCACCTTTTAAAAGGTTTTTTTAAACTCCTTGGTTAGTGTTATTTCCTGATGAATATACATTTTTTAAAGGAACACATTTGTTACTAAGAATGAGAAAGTATTTACAGGTCCTAAAAAATTGAATTTTGAGAAAGGATAACCTGTCCATATGTGTCTAGGCCTCTTTGGGTGACAGAGTGCTACAGTCAATTGCTTGAGACATTCTTTTGGAGGAATAGTCTTTTTAAGCTATTATTGTTGGCACTTTAATGTCATTTAATATTTTGCTTGTGTGTATGCTTATCAACTATACTTCATGATAACATACATTTTTATGTAGGTTTTTTATTATAGAGTTATCATTCATTAAATAATAGCTAAAGATATTCAGGTTCCTTACAATCGCCTTCTATGTACTACTTACTCCCTGAGAGTTTGCTTCATGTGACTTGATAATCTTGCGTCTAATAAATTCTCAGGCCACAGCCCAAAGAAAATGACTAGACTTAAAAATTTGATAATCAAATCACAAAATATAACTCATTATGTCACAGTGCAAAAGGCCGACTAAACGGACAATTCCCCCGGTGCCTTCCCTTTTGAACACTTACCACTGTTGAACTAACATTACTTTTAAGTTTTCATCATTTCCATCCTTTTTTTTTCTGTAAATACTAGTAGCCTGGTGCACAGATTTGTGCACTTAGAAGAAATATTTTAATATCGCTATTCGCCCTTTCTCTATAATAGAAGAGTCAACCAAATTCACTATCAACAATGACAGATTGAAACACACGCATGCGATTGGCGCCAGCAAGAGCTTTATATGTATCATGCATGCACAAGTCAACTTAGCCTTTTATAGATATAGAATAAATTTGCTTAATTAGACCTGCTTTCTGATTTAGATAAACTTTTTCCAGCCCAGTGAAGCACCCCAACTTTTGTTTCAGGTAATTGTCATCAAAACAGCAGTAAATATCAACATGAAGCAGATTATTATTGTAGAACGCGCAGGGAAAACAAAGGGTAAAATATTTAACTGCAGCAGTGTTTGACTATATTCTGCACAGTGAGAAAACCTGAACTAATTTTCAAGGTTCACTATTTCTTACTTATTTTCAGTCGGGTCAAGTTTCTAAGCTTTCTAAATCTCCGTTTTCCGGCTAATGAAAATAGGATTCCACCAAGTCTCCTATCTCTCTACTCCAGGTCTTCTATGAAGATCAAATGAGATGAGGCACGGGAAAATGCTTCATAGACATTTGGTTAAAGTGTAAAATGTTTGCACCTGGCTATAAAGCAAGTCATGTTCCTGGGCTGAAGAAACTCCAAGAAGGCTAGTTGTTAGGGAGAGGAAGCCAGGCATTACCCAGTGCCCACAGTGACTATTTCTTGGCTGGGCCATGAGCCCAGCTTCTGGCTGAGCGGCGCTCCCCCTGTGGGATCGGACCGAAACTGGATCTCTGACAGCCCCCGAGGGGGTCCTGAATTGCAAGAGGGCACAGACCAGGCTGAAGGACCCCACCGGTGCATGATTGGGGCCAGGGAGAGACATGAAAGGTTGGTCAGCCAGGGAGGGACCGCAGCATGGCTCCAGGGCATATCCAGCCCAACTAGCTCAGTCCTGATCTTCCAGACCCCAGCAGCAAGCTAACCTACCAGTTGGAGCGTCTGCCCCCTGGTGGTCAGTGCACATCATAGTGACTGTTCGACTGGTCAACTCTCTATCCACTTGTGGTCAGTGCATGTCATAGTGAGTGGTTGAACAGCCGTAGCATATCATTAGTGTATTATACTTTGATTGGTTGAACTTCTGACTGGTCGACTGGACACTTAGCATATTAGGCTTTTTGGATAGCAATCCAACTATCCATAGCAAAGCCACATTACTCTTTTATGGAAGCAAGTCAGCTCCTATAATTGTGCTGATTTAAAATAAATGAATATTGTATTCTCAGTAAGAAGTATAATTTCTGTTCAATAACAAATACATATTTTAATAAGCATTCATTTACAAGTGTGCATTATAAAGTTAAAAGACTATTCATGTAAAGGAAGTCAGGGCTTATTCCATGAGTATTGTTCTTTTCCTCAGCATCAATAAATCAGAATCTATGAGGAATATGTGGTTGAACCTTCCCTGAATGATGGGTATCTCCATGGTCTAGATAAGAAAGATGGGCAGCATGACTACCTACTCATTAACTTATTGATATTGATTAAATTTCCTGTGCATAAACATGTTTGTATATATTGAAAACACACAAAAGACAAATAAAGTTATTTCCTTATTACTCATAAGATGAAAAAATCTAATCACCAACTATCACTATAAAGGAAGACAGGATCTTAAGGGTATCACTTTTTTATTTCTAATGGCTGTGCTGTATATCTTTTATAATAGAATAATCCATGTGTGACTATATAACTATGTATCACTGAAACAAGATTCTTTGGCATACTTTATATATAAGTGAATATGATTAACATTTTGAAGAAAGCAGCATTTTGAAAATAAAGATCTATAATATCATGGAACTTGTATTCCCTGAGGTACAAAGAGACTTTAAGCACATAATTATACATTTAATTGTTTAATTTAATAAGTCCTAGAAATAAATAAGGGGGCTTAACAGCATAATAATGTGAATTAGAGTCAGTGTGGAAATCCCAGAAAACTAGTCTATAAGAGAGCATAAAGCTGAAACTGAAAAGATGAAAAAAATAACAAATATGTGAAGATGGAGGTAACAATGAAAAACATTGCATGCAATAGAAATGAAATGTTTGACATTAGGAGACACAGAGCATGCTTTTCCAGGAGGCATTTAAAATAATGACCTCAAAGAATAAACATTTTTCTATCCTAATGGTTTCTAATTTCTTCTTTCATCTTTATTTTAACTGGCCTAGAGTTTTTACTGAGATATAAGAATTTTTAAGATAGTTATCATCACAGAACTGTGACTTTCCAAAGACATACCCTCAGTTGGCAAATCATTTGTTCTCACAACTGCTGTGGGAATTTAAAAACATCGAACATCAAAATTTTGTCCTGTGCTTTCAAAGTTTTCTCTGAGGCACTTGAGCATATTTGCAAATGGATCTTTTCTAGTGGTCTCCAAGGACTCTTACTTACTGCAGCATTTTGTCTTTCACAGGTGAGGAATTTCAAGTGCTTACAATAATTTTATTTGAGCCTTTACTATCCTTTCAAAGCAGGTGCAAAAACCTAAAAGAGCCGTGATACTCATTGCTCAGCAAGAATTTTATGTAAGTAACATTGAAAGAAAGCTGCAAATTCGATTTGAGATTACTTTACAAAATCCTTGGAGAACTGAGTTACTGCTCAGCACCTTGTCTAATGTAGGTTATTTTAATCTCAGTTACATGATTATCCCTTGTCTGACTTCAAGGAATTTCATTTAAAGTCATGTCCATGTGCATATTCTCAAAACTTTTCTTACTCTTATTGATAAATAAGGAAAATAATGGGGGCAGGAGTGGGGAGGCGGTGGTCAGTTGGGGGGAAAGGAGGAGGACATCTGTAATACTTTCAAGAATAAAGATTAAATTTTTTAAAAGTAAAAATGAAAACATGTTTGTATTCTATGAAATGAAAAAATTAATTAAACAGAAAAAGAACTTTCCAATCCACTTGAAAAAATAGAATATAAAATCCATTAGAGCAATGAAAGCATAATTTATTCTCCATGGTTTTGCTAGTGTCTAGAATATTTTAGTTGCTCAAAAGAATCTGCTTAAAATAGATAAATATATGTATATATGAGTACACATATAAGTAAAATATTATTTTATTTTGCATATAAATATGTTGTTTTACCTACACAGAAAATATTTTTGATAGAGAGTAATTTGAGTGGGGACCCAAGGAATTAGTTTTAGAATTAAGGCATAAATTTCTTGAGAAAAAAATCTGTCTAAACTTCAAGATGGAGAGAATGCCTTAATACATTTTAATGCATACATTTTAAAAAACATAAATTAATCAGGCTATAGCAAGACTTCTAGAATGGCAGAGTAAGTCTTTTCAGAAATCTACATTTAGATAAAATATATGACAAAACTGGCAAAAAGTGTCAACTTCAACTTCCCAGAAATCTGGATTTAACCAAGGGCTTACAACTATCTAAATAGTGGTTATTCAATAATAAAAGTTAAATCTTTGCTAAAACAGTCAGTTTTTGACCTTTTATCTTATTCTACTAGAGGCCCGGTGAACAAAATTCATGCGGGGAAGGGGGGGAGCTCCTTCAGCCTGGCCTACACTTTCTCCAATCGGAGACCCCTCGGGGGATGTCCAACTGCCAGGTTAGGCCTGATCCCACACTGGCAGTTGGACATCCCTCAAACAATCCAGGACTACTGGCTCCTAACCGCTTGCCTGCCTGCCTGCCTGCTTGCCTGACCGCCCATAACCACCTTTGCTGCCTGCCTGATTGCCCCTAAGCCTCTGTCTGCCTGCCTGATCACACCTAACTGCCTCTGCCTGCCTGTCTGATCACCCCTAATCGCCCCTGCCTCCCTGATGGCCCCCAACTGCCCTCCCCTGCTAGCCTGATCTTGCTAAAACAGTCAGTTTTTGACCTTTTATCTTATTCTACTAGAGGCCCGGTGAACAAAATTCATGCGGGGAAGGGGGGGAGCTCCTTCAGCCTGGCCTACACTTTCTCCAATCAGAGACCCCTCGGGGGATGTCCAACTGCCAGGTTAG
>NW_006296222.1:150556-154692 GCF_000327345.1 Myotis davidii
TGTGGACTGCCAGTTTAGGCCCAATCCCTGTCCGGCAGTCAGACATCCCTCTTGCAATCTGGGACTGCTGGCTCCTAACCACTCACCTGCCTGCCTGCCTGGTCGCACCTAACTGCCTCTGCCTGCCTGTCTGATCACCCCTAATCGCCCCTGCCTCCCTGATGGCCCCCAACTGCCCTCCCCTGCTAGCCTGATCGCCCCCTAACTTCTTTCCCCAGCTGGCCGATTGCCCCCTAACTGCTTGCTCCGTGGCACTGGCCTGATCGCACTCCTAACTGCTTGCTCCCCCACACCAGCCTGATCTTGCCCCTAACTGCTTGCTCTCCTGCTAACCTGATCTCCCCTAACCGCCTCTGCCTTGTCCCTGCCACCTTGGCTTTGTCCTGAAGGAAGTTGGACATCTGGAAGATATCCGGTCAACCTGGTCTAATTAGCATAGATTCTTATCGCCTTCTCTTCCAGTCCATGCTAGCCTTTGAAACCACAGCCTCACAACCATGAAAGTTGTGAAAACTAGCAACCTAGCAGCCATTGATGGGAACAGGCCTAGTGTGCAACTAATTCAAAAGCCTTATCCCCAGAGAACTGCCACTATTGACACATATGGCAGCAGCCTGTAGAAGTTGTTCCCAAGCCTGATTGCCTAATTTTGAGATTGTTCAATGCAAAAAGTTATCCCCCTCAAGAAGTTGGAAAACTTAGTGGCAATTATTAAACATCACAGCAGACTAAGAAAAATATAATATTTGGGACAAATAAGGAAAGTAAAACATTATAAGGAGGAAATGAGGACTAAGATGTCCATAGTGGTTTTGAATCCACTCATCTGCTGATGGGCACTTAGGCTGTTTCCAAACCTTAGCTATGGTGAATTGTGCTGCTATGACAGGGGTGCATATGTCCTTTCTGATGGGTATCTCTGGTTTCTTGGGATATCTTCCTAGAAGTGGGATTACTGGGTCAAATGGGAGTTCCATTTTTAGTTTTTTGAGGAAACTCCATACTGTTCTCCACAGTGGCTGCACCAGACTGCATTTCCACCACCAGTGCACGAGGGTTCCTTTTTCTCCACATCCTCTCCAGCACTTGTCATTTGTTGATTTGTTGATGATGGCCATTCTGACAGGTGTGAGATGGTACCTCATTGTCGTTTTGATTTGCATGTCTCAGATGATTAGTGACTTTGAGCATGTTTTCAAATGTCTCTTGGCCTTCCTTATGTCCTCTTTGAAAAAGTATCTATTTACTAGTAAATCCATTGCCCATTTTTTGATTGTGTTGTTTATCTTCCTTTTGTTAAGTTGTATAAGTTCCCTGTAAATGTTAGAGATTAAATCCTTATCGGAGATATCATTGGCAAATATGTTCTCCTGTGCAGTGGGCTTTCTTGTTGTTTTGTTGATGGTTTCTTTTGCTGTGCAAAAGCTTTTTATTTTGATGTAGTCTCATTTGTTTATTTTCTCTTTAGTTTCCATTGCCCTAGGAGCTGTATCAGTGAAGAAATTGCTTCGGCATATGTCTGAGATTTTGCTGCCTGTGGATTCCTCTAGTATTTTTATGGTTTCCTGTCTTACATTTAAGTCCTTTATCCATTTTGAGTTTATTTTTGTGTATGGTGTAAGTTGGTAGTCTAGTTTCATTTTTTTGCATCTAACTGTTCAATTTTCCCAACACCATTTATCGAAGAGACTGTCTTGACTCCATTGTATGTTCTTTCCTCCTTTGTCAAATATTAATTGAGCATAGTGTTTTGGGTCAATTTCTGGGTTCTCTATTCTTTCCTATAGTTTGAAAAGGCCCAGTGCGTGTGCAGGGCTATCTGCATGGCCAGAAAAGCCCCCTGGTGTGTCACTTATGACTGAGTTGGAGGCTCTAAGCAGTCAGAAAGTGAAGGTTAAAGCAGAGTTGCAAACTATCTACAGAATATTGAACACAGGACACCAAATCATAAAGAGAGCATTTTGACAACATCTGGGAGACTTATTGGTTCAAATTATTTAGGGAAATTTATGTCCAATCACTAGCCTCTAAGCTAAATGAAATGATAAGGGAAAAAATAAGATGTTCAGATATTAGCAGAATAAAAAGACTGTTATCCAACTATATGTTATGCAATGGAACATGCTTTATATGAAAAGACCTGCTATTGATTAAAGGCACAAATAAATTGAAAGTTAAAGGGTGAATAAAAATATACCATACAAACAATAGTCCAAATAGAGATGGAGTGGCTCTATTAATATCAGATAAAATATAATATAACAAAAATTTAATAGAATCTAAGAACATTTTAAAAAACATTTAAAATATCAGGAAGCTATAGCAATTATAAACATATACACTGGATAATAAAGTACTCAACTACATAAAGCTAAAACAGAGAAGTAAAGGAAAAGACAAAAAAATCTTACAATAACAGTTGGCGATTTCAATAACCCACTTTCATCAAGGTGTAGAACGAATAGTTTGAAGAGCAAAGAGAAAATACTTGATCAAAACTATAATTCCATATACTCAGGGGACATCTATAAAGTATTTCACCCAATAATAGCAGAGCACATTCTTCTTAAGTGCACATGGAAAATTCTCCAGGGTATACCATTTGTTAAATCATAAAATAATAAACTTAAAAGGATTGATATTATGTAAAACATGTGCCCTTATCACATGGATTAAATTAAAAATTGATAACAAAAGAAAATATGGAAAACCCATTAATATATGCAAATTTATGAAAACACCCCTAAATAACTAATGGGGCAGTGAGTAAATCACAAGGGGAACTCATACTTTTACATGAAAAAAGTTAAAGCACACATACAATACTATGGACTGTAGCCAACATGTTCTTTAAAGTGAAATTTATAGCTATAAACACCTAGATTGAATAGGAAAAAATAAAAAAATAATAAGCTAAGCTTTTATTTGAACAAAATATGAAATAGAGCATAAATATATCTCAAAGCAAGCATAAAAATATGTAAAATTGATTAGGTCAGATTTAAATGAAATGAGACATAGTAAAACATCAATGAAAATCAATAACACCAAAAGTTAGGCCTTTGAAAAGATGAGTAAAATTAACATATCTTAGCCTTAAAAAAACACAATAACTTTTACTGATAAACTCTCAACAGATTCAGAATAGAAAGGACTTCCTTAACTTAATAAAGGTCATCTATCGATAACCCCCAGCTAATACATTTAATGGTTCAAGAATTAATGTTTTAACTATAAGTAGAGAGCATGACAGAGATCTCTACTCTCACCTTTTCTATTTAATATTGTATTGGAAAATATATGTGGGGAAATTTGAAAAAAGTTTAAAAAGTCTTCTGGATTAGGAAGGAAGAAACAAAACTATCTCTATTCACCTATAATATGATGCTTATGATCTTGCATATAGAAAATTGTAAGGAAGCCCCCAAACACTAATACAACTAATAAGTCACTAAGTTTACAGAATAGAAGTTCAATACACAAAAAATCATTTATCCAAAACAAAAACAATTCTACTTATAATAGTATCAAAAATAATATAATACTCAGAAACAAATTTAGCAAAAAGAAGTGCAAGTATTTTTTATTGAAAATTATTAATCATTCTTTTTCTTTAATTTTTTTCTTTATTGATTAAGGTATTACATATGTGTCCTTATCCTCCCCATTTCCCCCCACCACCACTCATGCCCTCACCTCGCTGATGTCTGTGTTCATTGGTTAGTCTTATATGCATGTGTACAAGTCCTTTGGTTGATCTCTCCGCCGTACCCCCACCCTCCCCTACTTTCCCTGTGAGGTTTGACAGTATGATTGATGCTTCTCTGCCTCTGCATCTGTTTTTGTTCATCACTTTATTTTGTTCATTATATTCCATAAATGAGTGAGATCATGTGATATTTATCTTTCTCTGACTGGCTTATTTCACTTACCATAATGCTCTCCAGTTCCTTGAATGAAAATTTTAAATTTCTTATTTAAAGAAAAAAATTTTTATAGTATCAAAATAATGAAGAGCTGTCACATGTTCATGAATTAAAATACTAAATATTGTCATGGCAAAATTTCCTAAAGCAGTCTTTAGATTCAATGAAATCTTTATTAAATAATAATAATATTCAGAAGAATATCATCCT
>NW_006296222.1:154739-184201 GCF_000327345.1 Myotis davidii
GTTCTTTACCCTAATAGTTTTATTTTAGGATCTCCTATTTGTCAATTCCAAAATATTATCATATCTTTACTCAAGATCTTGTACCAGCATTTCAGTGCTCAAATGTGGACTCTGGGAATAGAATGGAAGTTTAATTTTCTATTTCCTCACCTTGATTTTACTCGTGTAACTTTGATTCTATATCAGAAGAGATAAGGTATTCAGTAATACCATAAAACCATTCAACTACATGCAACAAATTTAGTTTGCCTCTGTGATGAAAACAATTTAAAATCATTGCTTGAAAAATCCCTTTACTTTTCTATTTTAAAACATTGCCCAAGAAGTAATGATCTGTGATAAGAGCTACAAATACTTTCAAATCAGTTGGTGCTAAAAACAGATTTCCATAGCTATGGCAAATTTATAAACCACATCTATCATTGTTAACATCTTAACAAAAAAGAAAGAAAAATGATAGAGTATTTCTTTTAAACACAGAGGTTCATGGAAACTTTTTTCCAATTGGTAAAACTTAGTCACAAATACATCATATACTAAAATCAAAAGATGTTACTTATGAAACTGATTTTCTATCTTATTTTGTAAGAAGACAAAAGACTCAATAGTAATAACACCTGGCGGTCCTGCTGATTCAAAGGTTGAAATAAAAATTAAGTCTGTTTCTTCAATTATCCCTAATAACCTCTAATACAAGTAAGGTCTGTAAACAAAGTTGCTAGGAGGGGAGCCTAGAAGCAATTTACATCAGCATTAAACACAAATTATGCCTGATGGCTTTGCGTTCTCATAACTCAAGTTAAGTTAGGAAGAGCTAATATTATTAAACTTTTGTAAAAATCAGATTCAGATTAAAAAGACCACTTTTAACATCAAAGAACATGCAAGTCTTACACCTGAGAGTGGTTACTTTAAAAAAATATGTTTAAGTGAATTTTATTTTAATCACAGTACCAGATACTTTCTTTTATTAACACATAAAACGGAGTAAGTGCATAAAATAATAGTGTATGTATTGAATTGCAGATGCAAGACTATCAGTTCAGCTTGGAGACATTGCTTGATGTACACATGGTGACTTGTTCTTGACTCTTTGATGTTCTTTGATTCTGAACTCTTAAGAAGTTGGTCTTGTAACTGAAAATTTGGGTCCTAGTTTTTAGATGCTTTCAGAGCAGATTTTCATTTACTTATCCTAGAAGTCACAGTCACTCCTAAACCAGGACCACTCCACCCCTTTCCATCTGTTCTGGCTTAATGTGAGGGTTAATACAACTTGAATAACTCACTAGAATGTAGGAATATTCTGTAGGCTGACAGTAGACTCTTCTTATCCTATATAATAAAAGGGTAATATGCAAATTGATCCTAACGACGGAACAACTGGGAACAACCCGTTGCTATGATGCACACTGACCACCAGGGGGCAGATGCTCAATGTAGGAGCCGCACTGGTCAGTGCACTCCCACAGGGGGAGCTCCACTCACTGGTCAGTGCACTCCCACAGGGGAGCTCCACTCAGCCACAAGCCTGGCTGATGGCTGCAAGGGCAACAGCAGTGGCGGGAGCCTCTCCTGCATCCTCGGTAGTGCTAAGGATGTCTAAGCCATCAGTTGGACATCCCCTGAGGACTCCCAGGCTGCCAGACGTATGTCTGACTGCTAGCTTAGGCCCAATCCCCCAGGGAGTGGGCCTAAGCCAGCATGTGGACATCCCCGAAGGGATCCCGGACTACAAGAGGGTGCAGGCCAAGCTGAGTGACTCCCGTGAGTGAACGGATTTTCATGCACCAGGGCTCCAGTTCAAATTACATTGACTATAGTACATAGGGTATTCCTAAAAACAGATTTCTAGTCTTACTTATTATAGCAATTAGAGATAAAAGTTAATAAAGTTCATTACAGTTAACACTTTTATCAACCAAAATTTCAGTTAAAATATAATACTGTAATTCACTGAGACCAAATAAAGTCTTCAACATTTTCATCTTGTATATTCAATTATAAATTAGAGTATGTTATAAATTAAACCACTTTTCCATAACTTTTTGTATAACTGAGTGTTATGTATTTTCTTTTCCATTTCCAGTGTGTTTTACATGGCATGTACACCACTCATATGCTTTTCCAGATAGAATTCCACCTCTTCCATGAGTGGACATAACCCTTGTTTTAGTTGGCATCTGTTCACAGAGTCACTGGATAAATTTTGTTCTAGTCACATTCTAAAGTTATTAATAGTTAAATTATGTCTTTTTTATATGTACCATACTGCTTATGAGGTATTAATATACAAATTGAAATGAGTTGGTAAGCAGAGATTAGTAGCTGGTAATAATAAACATTATTTCCAAGAGCAACTCTATATACACACACCTATATGATATGATATATGTACAGGAAATACATATATATGTAAAACTTGATATAGACATATACATTTTATGTGTATTTCTTTGAGTAGAATCACTTTTCTTTGAATAGTATCATTCATGAGATCTTTTTGTGTGCTGTATTATGTGAGGCAACATACTATACTATGTTAAACAGGATTCCATCTTGTCTATATACTCAATCTTGGCAGACATACTCATTTATTGAAGAGTGAAAAATTGACTTTATTAATTTATATTTAAATCTTATTTTATCTATGAACAGTGTTAAAGATAAAAACATTGTGACTAAAGTTGTATAAAGTGTATTTGATAATAAATGTTTTCAGCGAAATTGAATTAATCAGTTAAAAAATTAGAATTTCAATAAATATTTTGGTGATGCTATACTTTTAATTCTAAAGAAGATGTAGTTATCTATAAAAATTATTGAAGGATGTCCTAACTGGTTTGGTTCAGTGGATAGAGCGTCGGCCTGAGAACTGAAGGGTCCCAGGTTCAATTCCAGTCAAGGGCATGTACCTTGGTTGCAGGCACATCCCCAGTAGGGGGTGTGCAGGAGGCAGCTGATCAATGTTTCTCTCTCATAGATGTTTCTAACTCTTTATTCCTCTCCCTTCCTCTCTGTAAAAAATCAATAAAATATATTTTTAAAAAATTATTGAAGGAGAAAACATCTATACTAATAATAGAGGAATATGCAAATTGTCCAGGATGCCATCACAGTAACAGTAATGACCAAACAGCAGGCTGCATGGGGTGACCAGGCCAGCAGATAGAAGCAGTTGGGGGCGATCAGGATGGTGGGTGGGTGGACAGTTAGGGGAAATCAGGCTGGCAGGCAGGTGAGTGATTAGGAGGGAGTGTTCCCAGATTGTGAAAGGGATGTCTGACTGCTGGGAATCGGGCATAACTCGGTAGTCGGACATCCCCTGAAGGGTCCAAGATTGGAGAGGGTGCATGCCGGCCTGAGGACACCCCCCCACCCATGCAGAAATTTCAGGCACCAGACCACTAGTCTAAATATAAAACACTGGTTGAGGTAAAAGTAGAGATGTTCAATACAATGGCAATCATTTACACATTGCTATTGTCACCTAAGAGCTGTTCTTATTCTGTAATTCTAAGGAGAGAAAATGAGTTATTAAAGGTACCAGTGGGAATGATGCCTAATCCATTTATATGTACAGAAAAGAGTCCCATATTTTCTAGCACTTAAAAAAAGAAACCGTATACTAGACTTTGGAAATTTGGAAGACCACAAATTTTAGATCCGGTAAGGGAATAAATGTATTGAGAAAGCAATAATCCTATATAATAAAAGCATGGTATGCAAGTTATCCCCTCCACTGGGAGTTCTTCCAGGAGTTCAATCAGGGAGCAGGGCCAGCCAGGAGAAGGGAGGGAGTACCCAGCTGGCCACCCCAGCCACTAGGGACCCTACAAATGCATGAATTTCATGCACTGGGCCTCTAGTGGAAGTATAAACTGAGAAAGGATATCTGAGGCATATATATTCCTCAGGAAGCTATATCATATATAGTACTAGCTCACCAAGGAAGTGTTCTTAGTCCAAATTAAAATAATATTTTTAAGGAAAAATGTGATTTATCAGTATATTCAGTTTCATTTAAAGATTACATTTTTGCCCAGCTGCTGTTGCTCAGTGGTTGAACATCAATCTATGAACCAGGAGGTTCAATTCTCGATCAGGGTTGCAAGCTTGCTCCCTCGTAGGGGGTGTGCAGGAGGCAGCCAGTCAATGATTCTCTCTCATCATTAATGTTTCTATCTATCTCCTCCCTTCCTCTCTGTTATCAATAAAAATATATTTAAAAAATAATAATAAAGGCACATTTTCTTTTAAATCATATTTTTTAAACTAATTCAAAGACAGTTTGGGATATTTCCGTAAATAGCACATGTTTATACTTTTCACCTTTTCAGTATATTTGCAATTAAAAGTTAAACCTCTGTGGATTGTAGTACCTAACTGGAATAATTATGACCTCCCTCCAAAGACTTCTTATAGCTTGTGAAAAACCAGTAGCTTTCCAAACAGCATCCACTCACTATCATGCGTCCATGATCAATCCGTTCTTTTCTTGTTAGAGAAGGAAAGGCATACACTCCGGTGACCTCTGAGAGAGATAAGCACCACTGCAGTTCATACACCTGACTTCTGTTCTTGCCTAGAGATAAATCTCTGCCAAGGTGTAGTAGGAAGGAAATAGGAAAGGAAGTTAAAGCCAGGAGAGACCCATTTTTTTTTTATCAATTCCATTAACAAAATACAAAGATTCCGAATCTGCAGTCAGCAGACAGTAAATCACGTCCTAGCCAACTTCATGCTCACAGAAGCCCTATGAAAGATTAACATACAGGAATTCCTTTTACTGCACAAACACAGACTGCAGATAAGGACAAAATTTCCTCTAACCCCTTGCTGAAAAATTAATGAGCATTCAGACAATAGGCCCATTTTTTTCTCCCAAGCCAAATCAGGAAGTTATTTTCTTTCACACTAGGAGAGCACAGTCTGGAACCAAATATTTAAACTATAGCTGCTGATTTCAATTCTGTAACTATTCCAGTAAATGTTTTTTTTTCTAAAAATGGAAATATTTTATTCATAACAGGCTTTGAAAGGACTTTTGAATAATAGACTTTAATTCTAATGAGCAGTTGTCGTTTTTGGTCTTTTTTTGAAAGATGATGGTTGCTATGGGAAGCTTAACATTGGAGGGTTAACAGGCCTGGCTTTCTTAAGAAACTAAATAAAACAAATTAGGTCAAGTGACATTTAAGTAATTTTAAGAAAATTTGAAAATAATCTTATAAGATTGTGCCCTTAGCAATTTTTCCAAGGAAGTGGGGAAATTCCTGGTTGCGAAGTGGTTCAGAGGCAGGAAAATATAAAACATATTTCCAGCCCTAGCTGGTCTGACTCAGTGAATGGAGTGTTGGCCTGTGGACTGAGGGTCCCAGGTTAGATTCCTGTCTAGGGCAAATGCCCAGGTTATGGGTTCAATCCCCAGTGGGGGGCATGCAGGAGGCAGCCAATCAATGATTCTCTCTCATCATTGATGTTTCTCTCTATCTCTCTCTCTCCCTTTCCCTTCCTCTCTCAAATCAATAAAAATATATGAAAATAAAAAACCCACATATTTCCAAACCTAAAATTCTGACCTGTGTAAATATACTCAGAAATCACTTAATATCCTAACCCTAAATTAACCTTTGTTTACTCATGCATATTTCTCTTTTTGCCAACTCTCACCCAGACCCATACAAGGAAAGGGATTCTGGAAAGCATAGTTCCAGCGTAATCAAATCAATAGCACACAAATATGGCCAAGATTTTGGCCTCTCTGAATATCAAGTTGTCTAAACCCAGCCTTTAGGGGAGGAAATCAGAGAGTGTCCAACCTTGAGATATGCATGCAGGATAGCATGCATTCAGGAGAAGAGAGATGCAACATTTTAACTTGACTAAGTACAATCAATTTCGACCAAAATCTTGGTGTTTATATAGGTACAGCTTTTGATTGTGACTATGAAATGATGGCCCATTAAAAACTGACTCCAATATAGACCAGTGTAACATGACAAAGCAAATTACAGATGATTAGTGAAGAGCTGTTTTCCTAACTAGGCAGAAGTCTTGTCTTGCATTTAGCAATGAAACATAAAGAATGCATAAACAAAGTCAAGGAGACTGAGATAGATGAAAAATATAACCAGGGGTAATAGCAGCAGGAACTAAAGAAAAGTAAACAGCCAGTACAGTTTAAAGAGTTAGTGCATAGGGAATCTGAGAGACCTGGGACTGATACACTTTTAAATATACTAGTAATTGCCTCAGGAGAAAATGACTAGCTTGAGAGGACAATACAGAATCCAAGGGCAGAAAGACAAAACAGAAAACAGGAATGGAGCAGGACATTGTCTCTACCTTTTGCTAAATAAAGTACTTTAACAGGTCTTGATAAAGAGAAATGAACTAAAGAAGAGAGCTATAAGATCATAAAATAAATTATAGACAGATCAATAGACATTACCTTTTAATTAACTTACCATCATTTCCTTATCGTGATGTTACAGATTACTTAACATTTGCATTTAATTATTAATCACAATTTAAAGTAGTCTTTTCTTGTTTAACTAGAAATTCTTTTATCCAAGTGGAATCAGCCATTTGGAAATAATCGTAGTGATTGCTGAACTGGCATGTTGACACAGTTTATTGAGCTGACGCTTAAACACAAACTGGCCCCAATGGGTGTTTCTCCAAGAAAACAGTCTTATTTTGTGATGCTTTATGTTGTCAATTGACATTTGTCATGCATTTCTAACTCTTCAACACTCTCCCCTGTTATCATATTGGTTGCAAGGCTAAAAGCTGCATTTGCCATTCTTCCTCGAAGTGCGAGTTCTGTATCTATTTAAATTTTATAAATGAAGAGAGTACTTTCATGGGAATTCAAAGAAAGTTTAGCTGAGACCATCTCCTTGCACTTTGGATGCCTGGCGAGAAAGACCTGACATAAATATTTGTAACCTTTTCCATATTTTTGTATTTATAAATGTAGCTATAAGTTTCATAGATGTGAGACAGACAGAATGCAGTAATGATGACCATACTTGAAGATTCCTTATATCCTATGCCTCCAGCCCTTCAAGCAATATTATAACACAAAATAGCTTGTATGAAATTCTTTTTTGGTTGAAATTTCTGAAGGAGATTCTTGCACTGTTTCTTACATTATGCCCTGACAGGTAAACAAGTGCCTCATAGAGTCATTACTTGATTCCATATATACTGGAATCTTAGTTAAATATCAATGAAGAAAATTAATTACACAGTTTTGTTTTGTTTTAAATACATTGATTTCAGAGAGGAAGTGAGAGGGAGAGAGAGAAATAGAAACATCAATGTTGAGAGAGACTCATTGATCGGCTGCTTCCTGCATGTCCCCTGCTGGAGATTGAGCCTGCAACCTGGGCATGTGCCCTTGACCGGAATCGAACCCGGGACCCTTCAGTCCACAGGCCGACGCTCTATGCACTGAGCCAAACAAAGTAGGGCTGAATTACACAGTTTTAGTATCATATTCACTTGATTACAAAAAATATTCCCTGTTTGTTGGATTGTGAGATAGTGCCTGTATAGTAGTCCACTTCAAATATCCAAGTAACCTGAGCACATGGACAGCAGGCTTGCCTTAAACTTTCATGTAATCTTGTCTCAATTGCTCTAAGTTATCTGCACTTGAAAATACAGTGAAGCATACACAGACATGTTGGACAGAAGAGCTAAGGAGACCTAAGCAGCCATTATGAGTTTGCTGTCCATTATTATGTTTGAAATTATATCAAGGAAATGTGATAGTACTACTTACCCACAAAAAATGCAGCTATTTTGACTATGCAATTTTTTTTAAAAAAGGAAACAAATAGGGAAAGTGTTTTTAAAGTAAATCAGTTATCTGTGAATAACTGATCTGTTATTTGTATTTTTATCACTATAATATTCATTTTTGCTTAATATTAAAGATGTACCCATTTGATATTATTGATAGCTTATTTCTCTCAGAATATGGTACCCATCCTCATCCTATTTCCTGGAATCTATCAGTTTAAATTCATAATTTTATCAACTAAGCGCTCAGTCTGCCCATATCCTGAACCTGTGCAGTCAGTACACTGGCAGTCTCACATAGGGCAGCAGGCAGGCTCCGCAGACAGGTTCGCAGACAGTCTAGCAGAAGAGCTGGAATGCAGTGTGCAGGACAGCCCCAGCTATGTTAGTCCACTGCGTTGTCCTTGTCTTCATCATCACGGCCATGTTGCTGTGTCTGTCTAACTAGATTTCATCCAGCCTTAATCACCTGGCTCTCGTAAGCAGAAGTTCTGGCTATGACATGCATTGACCACCAGGGGGTGGCGTGGAATGAAGGAAGGCCCCTGTCGGCAGCCAGAAGGTCCCCATTGGCCCAGATCACCAGCCAGGCCTAGGAACCCTACCTGTGCACGAATTTCATGCACCAGGTCTCTAGTACAGTGGTTCTGGCACTGCACCAAACAAAAGCAAGCTGGCTGTTGCCTTGGCAATCTTCCTATTGCCAGTTCCCCAAAGTGTTGTTATGTCATCAGTGGCCTCTTCTAAGCAGGCTAGTCCACTGTTTCCTGACTGATTCTAAGTACGGCTTGTCACCAATTTTCCCACTGTATCATCTCTCACCCAATGTTTTCTCTGCTCGCTATGATGAAAACATTTCCGTTTTCCATTTCTATCACAATTCTTAGATCTCATGAATCTCACCCTCTTTGAGAGTAAGATAAGCAGTGTCCAAGCATATAAAAATCTAGTTAGGCATGTTTTTCCGCATGTGTAGTTTATACAAAGGTAAATAATTATTAGCAGATAGTATCAGACTATTTCATGTTGGGAGTAAAAGAATTATTGATTGAAAGGGCTCCCATGCTGTTCTACAACACACAAACTCTTTACAGTTGTCAATTTCTCAACATATCTTCACCTATTTCAGTGAAAAAGCAGCCTTTCCAGAAGTTTTACATAGATCAAAAACATGGGATAAAGAAGTGTTAGATAGCCTCTTGTCTATAACACCTAATGGCTCCACATATTTCTCTTTTGAAAAGAAAATCCGCCTGGCTCAAGTGGCTCAGTGGTTGAGCGTGATCTGTGAGCCAGAAGGTCATGGTTCGATTCCCTCAGGGCACATGCCCTGAGGTTGTGGGCTTGAACCCCAGTACGGAGCATGCAGGCGGCAGCCAATCAGTGATTCTTTCTCATTATGTATGTTTCTGTCTCTCTCCCTCTCCTTTCCTCTCTCAAATCATTGCAAATGTATTTTAAAAAAATAAAATTACAACAAAGATATATTTTACATACTGGGAATTAATTTTGCTGACACATCAATATACATAAGCAATTTATAACAGGAAAACATTTAAGAAAAAACATATACAATGAATGAGTATTTATTAGTTGTATATGAGTGCTCATTACAAAATAAATATTTGTATAATTTAAAAATAATCCTATAAGTTTTACTTTCTTGGTCTTCCTTTCATATTTTTAAATATTCAATAAATTAGGAAAATAATTTGTATGGTTGCATAAAGCCCTGAAAGTCTATAAAGTTTTTTGAGTCCAGAATAAGCCCAGACCTCATACATTTTATTTAGTATGTCTCAAAAGATAGTGCGTTTTGAAATGATAAATTGCTCTCATCATTTTATTCAATTACAAAATTATTTTACCTTGAAAATCAGCATAGTATAAGAGCCTCATAATTTTTAAAAAGTAAATAAAACATTTAAAAAGAAAACAAAACTATTTTCAAGATAGTAAAACTGTATGAAAGTTAATATTGTTCCAACAGCTGAGGACACTTTGAATGTATTTTTTAATGGAAAATTTCCAAAAATAATTGAGCTATATAGTGGTGTGAAATGAAAAATAGATACTTTGAAATATAAATCTTTAAATCTAAATCCTACTTAGTTTAAACTTGAAGTTAATATTCAGAAACCATATTTATTCTTTAATCTATTATTTATTACCATTATGACTAGGTCACCTATATATTTTATTCCTCTGTAATTCATATCTAAATGTCAAATAAGAAAATCCATTGTTAATATAATGCAATTATCTGTAATGTGGACTCTGCAGAATCTAAAACTAGTTTTAGGGAACAAAATCAATAATAAACAAGTGAGACTACATAAAAATAAAAAGCTTCTGCACAGCAAAGGAAATCATCAACCATGTAAAAAGCCAACCTAATGAGTAGGAAAAAATATTTGCAAGCCATATATCCATTAAGGGTTTAATGTCCAAAAAATATAAAGAACTCATTGAGCTCAATAACAAAAAACAAACAATGGTTTGAAACAAACAATAATTAAAAGTGGATCTGAACAGACATTTTTCCAAACAAGGCATAAAGATAACCAACATAAAAAAGATTCTTAATATTACTAATCATCATGAAAATGCAAATTAAAACCACAATGAAACATCACCTCACACCTGTCAGAATGTCTATTATCAAACAGACAACTAACATGATGGTGAAGATATGATGAAAAGAGAGCCCTTGTACACTGTTGGTGGGAATGTAAATTGGTTCAACCATTATGGAGAACATTATAAAGATGTCTCAAAATATTAAAAATAACATATTTATCTGAAGAAAACAAAAACACTAATTCAAAATAACCTATGGAACCCCAACTTCATTGCAGAATTGTTTACAAGATATGTAAAACAACCCAACTGTCCATCTTAGGATGACTAGATATGTGTGATATACACATATATATATGCATTGGAATATTATTCAGCTATAAAAATGAATAAAATCTTGCTATTTGTAACAATATAAATGGAACACAAGGGCCTTATGCTACAAGAAATAATTCAGAGAAAGACAATTGCTGTATGATCTCACTTATATATGAAAACTTAAAACAACAAAAAATAAAGAAAGCTGAATTCATTGATATAGAGAACAGCTTGGGGTTGCCTGAAGTGCGGGGTGGGGGATGAAATGGGTGAATGATTTAAAAGGTACAAATTTCTAGTTATAAAATTAAAGTCATGGGATGTAATGTACAGCATTGTGACTATAGTTAATAATCCCTTATTGCATATTTGAAAGTAACTAGGTGAATGGATTTTGAAAGTTCTCATAACAGAAAAAAACTTGTAACTATGTATGTTAACAGATATTAACTGGATTTATATTGGTGTTCATTTTGCAATATATATAAATTTTGATTCTCTACTTTGTACACCTGTAACTTATATAATACTAGAGGCCCGTTGCAGGAAGATTCCTGCAAGAATAGGGCTTTGTGAGACTGGAGCGAAGCAGAGAAGGGAGCAAAGCCCACCGAGGAGGGTTTCGCTCCCTTCTTCGTTGCCTCACTCCCTCCCTTCACCGCTTCACCCTCGGCTCCCTCCCTTCTCCACTGCCTCGGCTCCCTCCCTTCTCTGCTACCTCACTCCCTTCCTTCTTCACTGCCTTGCTTCCTCCCTTCTCCACTGCCTTTCTCCCTTCCTTCTCTGCTGCCTCGGCTCCCTCCCTTTCCCGCCGCCTCGCCTCCCTCCCGTGTCCACCACCCCACTCCCTCCCTTCTCCACCACTTCGCTCCCTCCCGTGTAAGCTGCCTCAGCTCTGCTCCCGTCTCTGCTACCTCCAATCTGTTCCCTTCTCCACCGCTTGGCTCCCATCTGCAGTGCTTGGCTTCCTTCTACACTGTCTTCAGTCTTCCCTGGGTGCCTGTGTATGCAAATTAACCACCATCTTTGTTGGGTTAATTTGCATACTCTTCTGATCAGCTGGTGGGCATAGCAAAAGTACGGTTAATTAGCATCTTTGTTTTTTATTAGTGTAGATTATGTCAATTATACTACAATGGACAAAATAAGCAGTATAATTGTCTGTCCTTATCTGTGGCTTTGGTGAGGTTCTAATTCCCACAGTTAACTAAGGTATGAAAAAGTTAAATGGAAAATTCCAGAAATGAAAAATTCATTAATTTTAAATTGCACATAATTTTGAGTAGCTTGGTGAAATCTCACGAGTTCTGGCCTCATGTGGCTGGGATGTGAATCATCCTTTTGTCGAGTGTATATATCTTAAATGCATGCCTGCCTGTTAGTAGCCATCTAGATTCTTAGATCACATTACAGTGCTTGTGTTCAAGTCACCATATTTTACTTAATAATGGCCCCACAGTGACAGAGTTGTATGCTGGAATTCAGCTATTCCAACCAGAAGCTGTGAAATGCTTCCTTTAAGTGAAAAGGTGAAAGGTCTCAACATAATAAAGAAAAAAAATCGTATGTTGAGGTTGTTAAGATCACTAAAAATGAGTCTTCTATCTGTGAAGTTGTGAAGAAGGAAAAAAAAAAGTACTACTTTTCTGTTTCAATGGCCACAGTGCATGATAAATGCTTAGTTAAGACAGAAAAGACATTAACTTTTGGGATGGGAGGCATGAACAGAAAATGTGTTTCAACTGAGAGCAATGTGTTGTGTCATAAAGCATCAAGCCTATGTGCAGACTTCAGCAAGGGTGTCCTGAAACAAGTGACACCAAGGCATTTACTGCAAATAAGGGATTTTTACAGAGATTCCAGAATAGATTTGGACTGAAATTTATAAAAATTATGGGAGAGAGAGACCATATTCACATAAGTTTATTACATACTATATTGCTATAATTAATTTATTATTATTAGTTATTATTGTTCATCTCCTTCTGTGATATATATATATATATAATGCTATCTCCCATTTCAGAAATCCAATGGAGGTCCTGGAAGTATTCTCCATGAATAAAGGAGACTTGTAAACCCAGTGTGCTGTACTGTTTGCATACCTTACAATAAGCATTCATTTATGATACAACTAGAGGCCCAGTGCACAGATTTGTGCACTGGGCCGGGGGGGGGGGCAATCCTCAGCCTGGCCTGCGCCCTCTAGCAATCTGGGACCCCTCAGGGGATGTTGGAATACTGGTTTCAGCCCAAACCCCACAGGCCAGGCAAAGGGACCCCACCAGTGCATGAATCCATGCACCGGGCCTCTAGTATTCATGTAAGTTCTTTGGGTAATATCTTCACACCCCCCTTCCTCCCCCGTTCCCTCTGAGATTCATCAGTCGGATCCATGTTTCCATTCCTGTGAGTTGAGCGTCTTCCCCTGGTAGTCTGTGTGCCTCATAGCTACCGGTTGAATAGCAGAACAGTCCAATGGGCGAAAGGTCTATTAGGCTTTTATATATATACTAGAGACCCGGTGCACAAAAATTTGTGTACTTGGGGGCGGTGTCCCTTAGCCTGGCCTGTGCCCTCTCACAGTCTGGGACCCCTCAGGGGATAACCACCTGCTGGCTTAGGCCTGCTCCCTGGGGTATTGGGCCTAAGATAGCAATCAGACATCCCTCTGGCAGCCTGGCAGCCCTCAGGGGATGTCCACTTGCCAGTAAGGGAGCAGGCCTAAACTGCAGTCGGACATCCTTAGCGCTGCTGAGGAGGCAGGAGAGGCTCCCATCACCACCGCTGTACTGGCAGCCGTCAGCCTGGCTTGTGGTTGAGCAGAGCTCCTGCCATGTGAGAGCGTCCTGACCACCAGAGGGCAGCTCCAGCATTGAACGTCTGCCCCCTGGTGGTCAGTTGTGTCATAGTGACCAGTCATTCCCAGTCTTTCTGCTGTTAGGGTCAGTTAGCATATTACCCTTTTACTATATAGCATAGAGGCCTGGTGCACAGGAGGGGGTTGGCTGGTTTGCCCTGAAGGATGTCCCAGATCAGAGTGGGGGTCCCGCTTGGGTGCCTGGCCAGCCTGGATGAGGGCATGATGGCTGTTTGCAGCTGGTCACAGCCCCTTCAGGGTGGGGGTCCCCACTGGGGTGCCTGGCAAGTCTGAGTGAGGGGCTGAGGGCAGTTTTCAGGCTGGCAGGCGACTGAAGCTCCCAACCTCTCCTTTTTTGCTTTTTTTTTCATTCTGGGATTTATTTACCTTCTATGGCTGTCACTGGAACTGAGAGCCGGCTTTAGCTCTGAGGCTTGGCTCCAGCTCTGAGACCTCGGCTGCTGAAAGCAGATATCTGGGTTTGTTTGGCTTCTATAATTGAAACATTGTTGCCATCACTGCTGCTCTAAGCTCTGGGGCTGAGGCTGGCTGAAAGCAGTTTTCTGGAGCTTGTTTAGCTTCTATAATTGCAACATTTTTTCTTAGAGTGTAGCTTAGAGCAGGGAGAGGCAGGCAGGGCACCTTGGCTTCCTCCATCACTGGAGCAAGCAAGCCTCCTGTTCGCTTCAGCTGCATGGCTGCTGGCTGCTATCATTGTTGGCAGTTAATTTGCATATCTCACTGATTAGCCAATAGTAAGTGTAGCGAAGTTATGGTTAATTACCATGTTTCTCTATTATTAGGTAGGATATATATAGTCTAGGGTACCGGTGCACAAAATTTGTGCACTGCAGTAGTGTTCCCCCAGCCCAGCCTGCCTCCTTTCACAGACTGGGAGCTCTCAGGGGATATCCTACTGATGGCAGTCTGGCCTCCCTCTGCTGGAGGCAACCGAGCTAATCAGGGGAAGGCACCAGCCCCATCACCCCCACTGCTGCAGCCACTGCCAGCCACTGCAGCTGCCAAGGTGTTTTCATCAACACAGACTCCAGTCCCTTCACCATGAAAAAAATGACAACTTTCTTTAGGCATTTTCAAGATGTGTCTTTCTTAGGATATGACATTTCTTTCTTTCTTTCTTTTTTATCCTCAACTGAGGATATGTTTCCATTGATTTTTGTAGAGTGTGGAAGAGAGAGGAAGAGACAGAGAGAAACATCAATGTGAGAGGGACACTTTGATTGGTTGCCTTCTGTATGAGCTCTGACCTGGGCTCCGGCCAGGGAGGAGCCTGCAGGCTAGGTACATGTCCCTGATCATAATCAAACCTGGATCCTGCAGTCAGCAGGCTGAGGCTCTATCCACTGAGCCAAACCGGCTAGGGCAGGATATGACATTTCTTAGCCCCTCCAGCAGCAGACCTTCGTTTTTTCCTCCAGTAGTGTGGTGGAAAAAACCCTAAATCACCTTCTTGGATTCTTATAACCCAAGTTACCAAGAACACTGCAAATGGTGGTATACAGGGAGCTTAGCTAATGAGCAGTCAGAAAAGGTGTTTACACTTGAACTGGTTTGGCTCAGTGGATAGAGTGTCGGCTTGGGATATTTTTTAAAAAAGAAAAGAAAATGGGTTTCCTCTGTAGCTCATGCACAGAGGACCCCTGCATTGTATCCACTGGGCTAGGGGCGTCTCCCTGCCACCCGGGGGGCATGCCCCCGAGGTTGGCAGCCAGCCCCACACATTGTGGGCACCAGCCTGGGGGGCATGCAGAGACCCTGGGCCATGCACCTGATGGTCATCACCAGGGGCACACCTCCCAAACAGGCAACCCTGCATTGTGGATGCCAGGCTGGGGGGCATGTACCCGGGCCACCGCTTGGTGCTGGCGCATGCACAAGTGGCCACAGGGTGGGAACATCTACTTGGCACCTGCGCCTGTAGACCTGGAATGGCCAGGGGCATCCTGGGACCCTGGCTGCTCAGGGCCTACATGTGGGCCTACAGGCTAAGAGCAGTCTGGGTCCCGAGGATGTTCTTGGGACCCAGGCCACTCAGCGCCTGTGTATGCAAATTAATCCACCATCTTTGTTGGGTTAATTTGCATACTCACTCCTGATTGGCTGGTGAGCATAGCAGAAGGATGGTCAATTTACATGTTCCTCTTTTATTATATAGGATGTGTCAAGTGTAATGTAATAAACATAGTTTTAGAAAAATGCAGACAATAATACACAATAAAAGTTTTTTAAATGGCTGAAACCGGTTTGGCTCAGTGGATAGAGCGTCGGCCTGCGGACTGAAAGGTCCCAGGTTCGATTCCGGTCAAGGGCATGTACCTGGGCTGTGGGCACATCCCTTGTGGGGGATGTACAGGAGGCAGCTGATCAATGTTTCTCTCTCATTGATATTCTAACTCTCTCTATCTCTCTCCCTTCCTCTCTGTAAAAAATCAATAAAGTATATTTAAAAAAAGACATAACTACAAATAAAGAATATTTTAAAAAAAGTTTTTTAAATGATTTTCACTGAAGAAGGTCCAGGTGGGGTTGGGGGTATGTGAGACTTAGAATAAACAGTCAACAATCTCATTTTTGTACCATCTCTAATCGTTGGCATGAAATCAATTATTATTTTAAGAAGTCTGGCCTCAAGTCTTCTATTAATAGGAATGGACTAGACTGAGAAATCTTGGTAGCCCCCTTCAATTCTAAAATCCTGTATTTCTATAAGTCTAAGTATTATCAATGCATTGATATTACTTTCTAAACCAAAGATCAGGAGATATGATCTCATGATAAAATTTTGTATTCTTTCCAGCAGTGAGAGGCAGTTTAGGAGATGTCAAATGATGCCAAAATGATGTATGTGAGAAAAGTGGTAGCACAGTGCCTGGGGCATAATAAGCACTCAGCAATATTAGCTTCCCTGATTTTTACACTCTATCTGTAGACATATGGCCAGAATGATTTCCTAACAGTAAATTTTGATGGAGAGGGGACATGGCAGGGCAATTCTGGAGGAGAGGAGGTGTTGTAAGAGAAATACATACAAACTGATGCCTACATTGTAACTGAAGATGTTTTCCAATCTTTGTGGCTGACATCTAAGTGTCTTGGTCTGTTTGTTGTCTGTGCCTGTTATTTGTTTTTTTTTTTTAAACCTATAAATATATTTGCTGCTTAAGTACAGCCATACACTGAAGACAGCACAGAATTGCTTCAAGGCAGGCATCCTACCTAATACTCAGTTGACCAGGCTTGTAGGAAAGACTTCTTAACAGCCATAAGTTGCTTGAGCAAAATATACGCATGAGATTTCCTATGCTCAACAAAAGCACTTTCCATTTAGGTGCATGTCCTAATAATCTGTGGGAGTTTTTCCAAACTACAAGTACCCCTCTCAACCTCTCTGGTGAGTGTGTATGACACATTGAAGTCTTCCACCTTCTCCCTTCTGGTAATTATTGCTGTTGTAGTATAAGAATATGATCTAACTAACCTTCTTGTGAGGATAAGTAATAGTACAAATGGTTGAAAATGTAGCATGCTGTTACATTTCTTCATTATTCCAAAGGACCTGTCAATCTTATATAGCTCTTCCCAATTTCCTAATATATCACCTTTTCAAAAAGCCAATGTAATAAACGGGTAATATGCAAATTGACCATGACTCCAACACACAAGATAACCGCCCCCATGTGGTCAAAGATGTCTGCCACAAGATGGCCAGCAGGGGAGGACAGCTGGGGGGACCAGGCCTGCTGGGGAGCGACCAGGCTGTCAGGGGAGGGCAGTTAGGGGCAACCAGGCTGGCAAGGGAGGGCAGTTAGGGGTGACCAGGCCAGCAGGGGAAGGCAGTTGGGGGCAACCAGGCCAGCAGGGGAGGGCAGAGGAGCAGTTAGGCATGGATTAGGCTGGCAGGGGAGTGGTTAGGGGATGATCAGGCTGGCAGGCAGAAGTGGTTAGGGGCAATCAGGCAGGCAGGCAAGCTGTTGGAGCCAGCAGTCCTGGATTGTGAGAGGGATGTCTGACTGCCCTCTAGGGGTCCCAGATTGGAGAAAGTGTAGGCTGGGCTGAGGGACACCCCACCCCCAACCCCAAGTAGATGCCGTGTACAGCATGTCCTTTAATAATGTTATTTCAGTTCAATGTTATTCACTAGTAAGTTGATGAGATGCTGTAGGAACTCTTGTTTATATCAACTAGACTATGTGGCAAAATTGGTTTCAGCATGTGATCTTTAACTTAAAGTTGTAGGACTTAATGTAGTTTCTTCTTTTGATTCATGTATTAATGAGCCAATAATAAGAATAAATAAAATAACCATTTTTAAAATTCCCAACATTTTCTAACTGGTTGAACCTGGGACTGCAGTATTCAAGGTATCTGAGGTAGAAGTGTATAGCAGATAATTGTTATATATGTCTGAAACTCAGGCCCAGGTCAGAGATACCCATAGAGGCAAATAGTTATTTTAAATTATGTATTCTAGATAAACTTAGTGGTTTTTTAAAAATATTTCTTCAGAGTCAAAGTTAATCTAATATTTAAGGAAGCTTGCCTGAGAAAATAAGACAAGACATATGACATTTTGTAGGTTTATCTACACATCAAAGGGAAGTTTTCAATAATATGTATGACAAAAATATTTTTAAAGGAATGAGTAGAGAAGGAGATAGTAAGGGTATGTAATAGAGATTGAGCAAGCTTCTACAGTAATCAAGAAGAACTTTGTTTCAGAATTCAAGGGCCATACAACCAGATGGTATTAACAAGTCTCATTTATTGTCAAATTTGACCAGATAAGTCACTTAACTAATGCCATAAACTTTCACTCACCAAATATTTGTGGAAGGATGAATACAATATTCACATAATAAAAGTATTATGATTAATATTTTGGCCTCTAAAGTACTTGGACCACAAATATAAGAAAATTAAATGTTTTTAAAATGGGAGATACCACAGATGACAAGTTACTCAAAGTTGTTCAGCAGATAAACCAAAAATTCTATGACAGAGAAAATGCGTTTGTCATATTTCTGCACTTAGAAAGTCATGACCAATTAATAGTTTACTGACAGAAAAACATTTTCTAAATTATGATGCTCAAAATTCCTAACTCTGAGGGGCTTCCTTTCTGTGAATAAGTAAGGGTGGGCTATAAAATAAATATTCTAATTTTGAGTATGTCTAACATTTGGAAAAAATGTGTTTATTGTACAAGATATTTTAATCAAAGTCATCAATATAAGTGATCAGATAAAAATTCCTGAAGTAAATTTAAAATTGTGGACCCTTATATATTTTAAAATTTATTGTAATTAGCTTATTTATTTTTCTTTTATGCCTTTGGGATAATTAGGCAATAAAAAGAAAAACTACTGTGTTTTTTGTTTGTTGGGGTTTTTTGGTGCCAGATTCTTTCCTGTTAATCAGTCACCCTCAGTATAGACAGTCACTCACTCATTCCCTGGAATAATGAGTTTATATCTCAAGTTCCCATCTTGCTCTATTCTCCTCTGGGTCAGCAGGGTCCAATAGAAATATATTGAGAGCCACATAGATAATTTTAAATGCTATTAACCTTATTAAAATAATGTAAAATATATGTTTACAATAGACTGTTTTTTAAACTAGCTTTAGATATACAGAAAATTTGATATGGTAGTGTGGAGACAAAGATGTCAGCTGAGATTTTGTTAGGGATTATGTTGAATCCAGAGGTTAATTTAGAAGTATTGCTATGTTAACAATACTAAGTCTTCCAACCCATAAAGAATAATATTCTATTTATTTTGAATATCTTTTAATTTCTTTTCACATTGCCTTTTAGTTTTTAGAGACTAAATTTTTCATTTCCTTTGTTAAATTTATTCTTGTGTAGTTTATTCTTTTTGGTGCTATTACAAGGGGATATGATATGTTAATTTCCTTTTTGGAATATTCTAAATGTATAAATATACAAATGATTTTTGTATATTGATATTATCTCTCCAATCTTACTGAACTTGTTTCTTAATTCTACTGTGTATGTGTGTGTTTTAGGTGAATTCCTTAGAATTTTTTATATGCAGATTTGTTAACTACAAATAGAGATTGTTCTACCTTTCTTTGAAATATGGATGCCTGTTATTTCCTTTTTCTGCCTAATTTCCCAGGCTAGAAACTATCAGGGTTATCTGTTTATCCAGAGACACAGAAGTGGGAAAACAAAGTGTGTATGCGAGTGGAAAGATACCATTTCAAGGAATTGACTTATGTGATGTGGAGGCTGGCAAGTTTGAAAGCTGCATGGCAGGTTAGCAGGCTGGAAACCCTGCGGTTTGGATTTAGTCTTGAGGCAAAATTTGTTTTTCCTTGAGGAATTCCCAGTTTTGCTTTTAAACCCTTTCAACTTATTGGATCAATTCCACTCTCTTGCTCCCTCATTCTGCATTAACCCAGCAATTTTCAACTGGTGTGCCTCAGCATACTGTTGTGCCACAAGAATTTTTAAAACATGCAATACCTAACTAGTTAGTCAGCTGCACTGACCTCTTTTTCCTTAGATTTTCAAATTTAAAAGCAGACAACAGCCAGCACAATAGCTGTTGGGTGTGAATGAGTCAAAATTATAACAGTGTTTTGTTTTTTTTGTCAGATTGCAGAATTTTTAGTAATTAGTTTATAGTGTGCCATGAGATGAGAAAGGTTGAAAGTTGCTGGATTTACCATATTATAAAATGCCTTCATAGCATAGCATAAATTAGTGTTTGATCATATAACTGGTTACTATGGCCTAATTGAGTTGACGCATTAAAATAATTATCACGCTTCATTCCTTGTCAACTTGACATACACATCTCCTTAAATCATAATTAATCTCCACGTAATGGCAATAGTGAAGTCATATATCCATCTAACATGATGCAGTTAACCTGAATACAACCAAAAATGTATTAACCCTTTCCCCAGAAGAGGACACAAAATCCTTGAGTGATGCTCCCTCTTCTCCTTGATATTCTGTAACTTAAATATTGTGATGACACTATTATATTTTAACAGTACATAATAACGTATTTATCAACCTTTAACATGCAAAGGTATTTACCAGTAAGTCTAGGGTAGTGGCTGCTTCTCAGTCAGCATAACATCCTCAATGTTGATTAATGTGACAACTTGTGGAAAAGAAAAGTGATCAAGGCCGCTGAGGACTAAATTATGACATAGGATGAAAGAGCTGATATACTTCTTATTTCTGACGTTAGGAGGAAACCATCCAGTCTTTCATCATTAATTTGATGTTAGCTGTGAGTTTTTCATAGATGTCACTTATCTATTCCTAGTTTGTTGAGTATTTTCTCATGAAAACATTTGTCTTTTGTCAAATGTCCCTCGCACCACATGGGTATTGGCATGATTATGTGTTTTGTTATTTATTTTATTATCATGGTATATTATACTAATTGATTTATTATAAGTTAATGTAATACATTAATTACAGTAATATATTTCATTTTGGGGTAGGATGAATTACAACCTTGTATTCCTGGGATATACCCCACTGGGTGTATGACTCTTTTTATATTTTGCTGGATTTGGTTTGCTGTATTTTTAGGGTAATTGTAATAAAAATGTAAGAAATCTTAGTCTGTGCATTTGTTTTCTTGTGATGTCTTTTTCTAGTTTAGTATCAGGATGATAGTGGCCCCAAAATATTTTGGGAAATGTTCACTGTTGTCTGTGTTTGAGGTTTCTTTATCAATATGTTTTGATTAATGATTAAAATGCTTCACCTCTTATATATCTACTAGAGCAGTGGTTCTCAACTTTCCTAATGGCACCGCGACCCTTTAATACAGTTCTTCATGTTGTGGTGACCCCCAATTTCGTTGTTACAAATTGAACATAATTAAAGCATAGTGATTAATCACAAAAACAATATGTAATTATATAGGTGTTTTCCGATGGTCTTAGGTGACCCCTGTGAAAGGGTCGTTTGACCCCAAAAGGGGTCGTGACCCACAGGTTGAGAACCATTGTACTAGAGGCCTCGTGCATGAAATTTGTGCACAGGTAGGGTCCCTAGGCCTGGCTAGTGATCTGGGCCAATTGGGACCTTCCGGCTGCCAGCAGGGGCCTTCCTTCATTCCACGCCACACCCTGGTGGTCAATGCACGTCATAGCGAGTGGTCTAACTCCTGGTCAGTTTCAAGGGGACAATTTGCATATTAGCCTTTTATTAGATAGGATTTAGATTTTCTATTGCTTCTTGAGTCAATTCTTGTAGTATGCAGATTTCTAGGAATTTGTTCATTTTACCTAACTTATGTTATCAGTTGACATACAATTGTTCATAGCATTAATTTATAATTACTTTTATTTCTGCTAGGTCAGTAGTAATAGCCCTTCTTTTTTTCCTTATTCTATCAATTCTGAGTTTTTTCTCTTTTTTTCTTGATCAATCTGGCTAAATGTTTCTCAAATATGTTGATATATTTAAGATTAAACTTTTGTTTTCCTTTTTTATTGAATTTACTGGGGTGACACTGGTTAACAAAATTCTACAGGTTTCAAGTGCACAATTCTACAACACATCATCTATGTACTGCATTGTGTGATCACCACCCCAAATCAAGTCTCTATCCATCGCCATTTTCCCATCATACCCTCCTTTACCTCTTCCCCTTGCCTCCCAGATCACCACACTGTTATCTATGATTTTTCTGTTTTAAACTTCATTCATTTTTTTATCTTCTTTTTTATTTCGTTTTCTGCTTGCTTGAGGTTCAGTTTGTTCTTTCTTCAGTGTCTTACGGTTATTGATTTGAGATCATTATTCTTTTTAGAATATTGACATTTAAAACTATAACTTACTCCTATTGGAATTCATCTTAATTTTTTTCATGTTCAGTCTGTGGTTATGGTTTCTAGGAGTAAGATACAGGGATGATGTATCATACTATGTGATAGTATATATTATGGGTACATACTATCAACCTGTTTTATCACTATTGATATTGACCTTGATCTCCTGGCTGGGGTAATGTGCCTCAGAGTTTTTTACTGAAAATTTACTTTTTCTCCCTCATTTTTATGTTGTACACTTAGGGAGTGGGGATTTATGCTTTACCTACCTGAGGGCATTGTATCAACATAACCTATTTGAAATTCTTTATATCTTCATGTCTGTATAACCACACCTATAACCTTTTCTTCAGATGAAAAATCACAAAACTTAACTCTGTTTATAGAGCTATCCTATTTTTTTTAAAGTCAATATCTATCCATCCACTCTAACGAAAACACTAATACCTGAAATTAAGAATTAAATAATCATGGCATTTCACAATATAGTCCCTTTTAAATTCTTCTTATTCCACAACTCATATCATAGGTCCAAATTTAAAAAGAATATTTATCATTTCCAGAGTGGTCTTGTATTATGTTACTCAAATTTCTTCTTTGATGCTGGTTTACTCCACCTGAAATACTCCATTTCAATGTGACCACTTACTCTCATTTTAGAAGAAGCCTTATTAGTTTAGAATTGTAGGTTGTGATCCCTATTCATTAAAACATGAGTAAAAATGGCACTCTGCCAAATTCTATTTTATGCATTTTAGATAAAGCATTCATGTTAGAAAGGTAATTTCTCCTGAAATAAACATGACCATTTTATCTGTGAAATCACCTTTGACTTTTCTTTCTTTGAGAGAATTTGACCCTTCACAGCTTATTTGTTTACTTTGACTGTATTCATTTGAACTGAGATTTCTTGAATCAATTAAATATATGACTGTGTGAAGCTCTCACAGATGTGTAAATTGCAAAGTGTGCATTACAGGACATTCATTATATTAAAATAGCACATTTATACAGAGATAAACACAATGCAGGTTAATAGTACAAACATCCAACCGTGACATCCTGATTCATAGTGAAACCAAAATGTGGGGTGTTTGAGTCTGAGTTCATTGATTGTCTCGCAAAATTGAAGAATGAAGTCGCTGACAAAAACCGTTAGTGGAACCGGAGATTATCGAGAGAAACCAGTTCTGGAAAAGGTGCAGCTGGGATTCCAGGAACAGGCCAGTGTCCAGAGCTTCCTTCCCATGTTACTTACAGTCAGGAGTAGTTTAACATCCAAGCAAATTAAAGTCTATTATTCCATGTAGAGTCCCACATGGCCATAAGCATGTGGGCACAGTGGAGTCCATCTCCTGCCATGGGATCGTCTAGTGCACCGGAATAGAGAGAGAGGAAGCGTGCACGCTTTTGTTTGTATATGCTTGTTAGTTCCTGATTGGCCCTTTCAAAGAATTTTGCCTTAGCAACATTCTCAGGATTGGTTTTCATGCCTTACTATCTTGTGATTTGTTACCTGTAAGCTGCCTGTCTTAGCAATATTCATAAATTTAAAGTTCATGCCTTTCATGCACCCCTTTTCTTCCCCAACCAGTTGGGGTGCCTTAGTAGCTCCACCTAGTTGAGTTCCTGGTTCTATTTCACTGCCTTCAGGGTCCCAATTCCTGATTACCTAGCTTCCTCTGTCTCCTCAATAGTTTGGCACTCAACCACTCAGCCTCACCAGCCAGGCATTTCTGGTGCAAATTTGAGTTCTCCTAAAATAACAATTACCTGAGCCATATAACCCATGGAATGCTTCAGAATATAATTTATTCTTTTCTTTCACATGATTTTTCATTATATTTAAAATCCTTTTCTCTTAATTTAGTCCAATCTCATACATTTCAGGTGGATTAAGAATTTATATATGAAAAACAAAATGTGTAAATTTCCCTCAATGAGAGTATCTCTTAATGACTTGGGGTCTCAAGAAGAATCCGTTAGACTTCATATCCATAAAAATAAAACTGATAAATTTGACTCCATGAAGTCAAGAGTATCTTTTTATTATAAATAAAACAACAATATAAGGGATGAAAAGACACAATATAAACTGGAAGAAAATATTTGCCTCATATATAATCAAATAGTTTTAGTTTGGAAGATATTGTGTTTCTATTTATTGGTAAAAGAAATACAAGGGTCACAACAGAATATTAGGCTAAAGTAATGTTCAAATATTTCACAATAGAAGTATGTAAGTAGACTACACAGATTTTAAAAATTCAACTTCATTATTAATATGGAAAATACAAACTATATACCATTTAATTGAATACCATTTCATTTTGATCAGATTGAAAGAAATAGTAATAACCATCAAAACAAGTCTGGAGAAATGCCAGGGGTTAGTAAAGGCTAGAGCAATAGATGGTGTAGGCAGAGTATAAATTGATATAAAGCCTCTTGAAAACAATTTGAGATTACTAAGTTGCAGATATGCAGTTTTATTCTTATATTTTGGCGTAACTATGCCAATAGATATGTACAAGAATGCACAGGCCAGCATTCTTTCTAAAAAAAAATCACTAGAAACAACTCAAATGCCTAGTAGCATTTGTGGATAAATAAGATTTTCATAGTCAGATAAAACAATACTATTCAACTGTGGAAATTAATGAATTGCCTTCATATTAATCAACATATATGAACCTTAAAAAGATATTTAATTAAAAATATCAAGTTGCAGAAGAGTACATATGCAAAATTACATTGAAATAAAGATTATCCGTGCAAAATTTTGAACTAATTAAAGCTACATACATATGCTGAAACACTGTGAAACATAAAAGAATAAATAAAATTTTGTATAATTATTTTCTTGAGCAGGAGGGAGATGGAGCATCCCTTTAGAACAGAACCAATGAGGAATTTGATTACAACGGTAATATTCAGTTTAAGTTTGGTGGTGGCTATGTGTTCATTTCATTATTAAGTTTTGAAATATTACAAGGTTTTTTCATTCTTTTTATGTATATTCACTCAAAAAAGAATGTGAGTGAGGGAGAAAGAAAGAAAAATAATGAGCAGAAATATCAGAGCTAAATGGACTAGATTCAAATTCTTTTTTCATCATTTGCAGTGGCAGCTCTGGGAAAGTCGCTAAACTATGCTGGGTCTTTTTTTCTTATGTGTAAAATGGATAAATGACAACAGCTCTTTTAGAGTTGCTAAGAGAAATAAATGAATTAGAATACATAAAGCAACTTAGAATAGTGGCCAGCGGCTAATATGTATTCAATAAATGTTAGTAGACAAACAGTAACTTGAACATAATATAAACACCAAAAATTAATAAATATTAGTTTGTTTTGAATAAAATTATTGCAAGAAAAAAAACCTCTTTCTACACACACACACACACACACACACACACACACACACTCTCTCACACTCACACATGAATTCTCTGGCTGCTACCTACATTTCAACCTCTTCGAAACAGAACATAACCCCCTGTTGGTTCTTCAGACACAACTTCTCTGCCTTTTTATGTGCTGTTTTATCATTACAGAATTCTCTTCACTTAGCTCTTTACATCTTGGACTCACCCTAATAGGTTAATTCTAGACCGAATAAGTTAAAATTGTCCCTTCCTAAGGTAGGCCTGCACAACATCCCTAACCAAAATTTCATTCTGTGTGGATTTGATTATCTTCCTTCATAGTATGTTTCACAGCAAGTCATAGTGTTACTTGTTTGTTGTGTCCTTGCTTCTAGCACACCATTATCTGTGTTCAATATGAGTATGTGTTCAATATGTATTCATTAAACGAAGGGATGAATATATGGCAGAGCGAGTAAATAAATTAATAATCCCACTCTCTTACTATTGTTAGGTATTTAACTGCTTTAGAATTTAATTACTTAAATGGCCTGCGTATATTTTCTTCAGTTACCTAACTTAAAAAGTCATGACTTTTTTATATAAAGATTTTTTTGTTTATTTAATTTTAATTTTTTCCATCACCATTTATCCTCCCAAACCCTCTTCTGCCTCCACCCACCCTTCATCACCACAATCACCACGATTTTGTCTGTGTCCATGAGGATAAAGCATTTTTATTTGAGAAATATTTTGCCAAATACAACAGCAATTGTGTTAGCAGAAGATTTCAGTAGAATAGATCTAAAAGTTCATATTAGTCTGCTTTATAAAGCATTGAAGTATTGTATTTTAGCTCAAATGTTATAACCATTTTTTCTCTTTAGCTTATGAAGTATTATTCAGAGAAATATTTATCAAACTATAGCTTGAGGTATAGTGCCCTACTCCATTTGTAAAATTGTTTACATGGGGAGATTGCCCTATACAAACAATACTAAAATTTTTTACAAAAGTCACATAAAAGACATCTGCGAAGAGAAAACTAGCAGAATAAACCTTTTGAGAAACTGTTATTAATCACAAAATGTACAGTCCTAAACTACCTTTATATGATAGTCTAACATAGTTAGTGATTTGAAACAGAATTAATACACTTAAGAGAAAGTTGTGAATGTTCTTATTTTAAAATGTGGAGGTTTGAAGCCACATAAAGAAGTCAGATTTGCCTTGATTATGCAAAATTAGGGTGTGGAGTGAGAAGTACTTGTTAAGTTGATGCAAATATTTATTACTTACAGATTCTGCTTTCTATATTCCAAGCTTCCTTCCCTCATTCTCAGGGAAGCTATAATTGTATTTTCATCCATCAGTGCTGTCCTTAAACAATTTGGATTGCAAGAGTCTGAAGCACCTTCAATTATTCATATCTTGCACAAAAAGGAAACATCATTCAATAAGGAGGTTAAATGTAAATACATGTGATGTTTAAATGAAAACTAACTTAAAATCGTCACACTAAAAAGTAAATAAATACGACAGCTAATTTCCAATTAAATAATCCAATGAATATAAAGCTACTCATTGATCATTTCATTCTGTTGCTCGTTTTATTATTTTTTAAGACACACTTCATCGGTTCTACACAAAAATCCTCTACATCATCCATCTACGACGTGATGAATCCTTCCTCAGAGTTCAACAATCGATAGAAGAAATCGTCCCCACACAGTGAGTCTGTATTTAGTCAGCTACTTCAAATGGGCTTCTTCAGGAGGCTTTGGCACTCAGTAGGGAGCCACGGTGATTGCTGACACATCATTCCAGCTCAGCTAGTGATGAGAAGTGAGTCAGAGAGTTTAAACTGATTTAAACTTGCTATAACCAGTTTGGCACAGTATACTGTTAAATGACTACATATCAATTAGAAGTATCCTGAATTATCTGAAACATAGCTTGATGTCATTGGATTTCTAATTTTCGCTGATTTTCTTTTACAAATCATTTCTTCTAACATAAAGTCTTTGATGTGGGTGACAGCAATGTGGGGTGCTTAACCTCTTGATTCATATCACGTTTATAAGCAATAGCATCTGAGTTTTCCACTTTAATTAAGGAGGAGGAAAGTTACAGCAAATTCATTTAAGTGTTATACTGTGAGGCCAAATAAGTTGGGGGAATTAATAACTCTTGAAATGTTTTAATAAAAAAATCACTGATTTTGAGAATTTTGAAGAGAAATTTTAAAAATATGTATTGGTGATCTAGAAAATTTATTATTTATAAAACAATAAAGCTTGCGAACTTAGCAACTCTGCTACATCAACCTTAGTTACTGAGCCAGCGACTTTGGGAATGAAAAATAAATGGTTTCATTTCTTGCCTTAATACATGTTTTACAACTGAGAACTGTATCTCTACCCCCAAGCTAGTATCTGCTTTTCTTTAAACATTGCAAGTATCATTGACAAACCATTGGACATGAATAAAAAGTGTTGGAAATGCTAGTTTGGCTTCTTTTATGATGAAGGGCAGCAGCTAGCAGTGGATACTATTTATAAAGCACAGACAACCTTAGAATAAGAGCAGTTGCAATACTGATAAACGCTGACCTTTTAATCAAGTAATTTTATAGCCTCACTGTGTCTTTGTTTTCATCCTTTAAAAAAAAAAGAACTTATAATAGGGTGTGCAACAAAGTGTTATTTAGGCACTTAAAACAGAGACTGCCAACATTATATATATATTGTGTGTGTGTGTACAACAAGTGTATTTTCAGATTATTTTGAACTTTTATATTTTTTAAAGTATATTTTTATTGATTTCAGAGAAGAAGGGAGAGGAATAGAGAGGTAGAAATGTCAATAATGAGAGAGAATCATTGATCAGTTGCCTCCTGCACACCCCACATTGGGGATTGAGCCTGCAATTTAGGCTTGTGCCCTGACCGGGAATCAAACCATGTCCTCCTGGTTCATGGGTTGATGCTCAACCACTGAGCAATGCTGGCCAGGCTAAACTTTTATAATTTTGATCTCATTTGGAGAAACTTTATTTGACTAATAAAGATAACACAATAAATGATTTACAGGGAGGGGCAAAATAGTTTTACAGTTGTGAATTGGCTACATGAAACAGAGAGTTTATTCTTGTATTATTATCTATTAATTATTATATTATTTTCCATAAGAACAACTGTAAAACTACTTTGGCCCCACCCTGCATTACTGTCATGAGTACATCTATCAGATTTTCTAGGATTGTCTCTATTTGAAATATTATTTTTCTAACTCCCACTATTGTCACCTTCATATTTATTCCTGTGAGTTGTACAAATCTTGATTATTACAAACACCAGTGCTATGATAAAATGAAAATTAAAATTCCATTTCTAAAGGTAATGTGCACATAAAATCAATGTGGCCATAGTCTAGTACTGCATATCTTTTCTGCTTCAGTTTATAAATGGTAACATTTTGTTTTCACAAAACATAGAAGCAGCCAAAATAAGGTATTTCTAAGAGCTTTCATATAAAATAAAAAAGAGCCCTCTCTGCCTATCACAATTCTAGTGTCTAAAAAAGGATTACCGGGATGAAATAAAGTCAAACAGCTTGTTCCATTGAGTATTTAAGGTTGTCTATCCTAACATCGATGAGAGTTCAGTGTGAG
>NW_006296222.1:184222-200300 GCF_000327345.1 Myotis davidii
GTTCAGTGTGGAGGTAAAGGAAATCTCCCAGGTGGTATTTAGAATAAACAAGTACAGCTCTCAAGCTGTCATGCTGAGTGTTTTCCTACGGGGCCTTTATTGTTGCTCAGGGCCTAACTGTCTGAAATACTCCTTTTCTGCACATATGATAAGGCAAATTTAATGTCACTCTTCCTATGAGAAACAAACCTAGAGAGTGAGTTAAATGAAAATACAGAGAGTACCTGGGTTTAATTTGAAATATTAGACAACAAAAAGAATATCTGAATGCTTTCCTGGGTCTTCTAAGTCTGTATGCTTGGCAGGCCAGCCCATCTATCTATATATATAAAAGCCTGAGCGACCTTTATGACCAAACGACCAGAATGACCAGAACGACTGATCGACCAGTTGCTATGATGTGCACTGACCACCAGGGGGAAGACGCTCAACACAGGAGCTGCTCTCTGGTGGTCAGTGCACTCCCACAGTGGGAGTGCCATTCAGCTGACTGACCTATCCCAGCAGCCCACCAACCTGGCTGCCCACCAGCCCAGCAGCTGTCCTCACTCCCTCAGTAGTCCTACAGGTCCAATCTCTGGAGAACGGGCCAGGCACCAATGGACCATCGCCACCAGCATGATCCCAACAGCATGATCCCAACAGCACCTCTGGCCTCCTGGAAGTCAGCCTTGGGCACTGTGAACTCTTCCCATTCCTAGATGCCCTACAAGGAAGAAACAATATAAAAGCAACCCACAGGGGGCTCCCGACAACCAGCACAAATGTCAGCAGAACAGATCTGGATCCTGGGCCAGCAAGGGCATCCCACTGTCTGTCCAGAGGGCCAATCATGTCCCGGTATCCCCCACCCACCTCGAGACCACACCCATGCACGAATTCATGCACTGGGCCTCTAATATAAATATAAATGAATATTGAAACCTAATCAGATTATGAACATTTAGTTAATTTAATTGCTTTTGTAGTTGTCTCTGAAAAAAAAATATGTGGGAAAGGAAGTAATGTATTCTCATGGAAATATGTATTGGAAATTGTTTTAAATGTATATGCTACAAAATATTAGAGCTTCCACTTGAATTTTTATTTTTTATTGAAAGTTATCTCTTTCATTTCTGCTTCTTAGTTATCTGTGATTTGAAAGACTGTTGGCATTTGTGTGTGTGTGTGTGTGTTTGTGTGTGTGTTTACTTCTATTTAGGGTCATAGTTGAGCTCTCTATGAAAAAATAGACATTCTAAAAAAGTTGGGAAAAAAACTTCCCTTTGAGGGTTATCAATTTAAGAAAAAAGACAAAATCAGGCAGGCAGGCAGGTGAGCAGTTGGGAGCCAGCAGTCCTGGATTGTGAGAGGGATGTCCGACTGCCCGTTTAGGCCTGATCCCGGTGGGACAGTCGGGCATCCCTCAAGGAGCCCCTGATTAAAGAAGGTGCAGGCTGGCTTGAGGGACACACACCCCCATCCTTGCATGAATTTCGTGCACTGGGCTCTAGTTTTCTTTATAAGTTAGGTGAAATCTTATAAAGAACACTGATCTATAGACAGAAACAGCAAGGTTAGTTGCCAGGAATGGCAATAGAGAGTTGATATGAGAGAGTTTATGGTAGATTTGATTATTGTTCCCAATCTTTCACTACTTCTTTATTATTAACTAGAGACCCGGTGCACGAAATTCATGCACTCGGGGGAGGGGGTCCCTCAGCCTGGCCTGCACCCTCTCCAATCTGGGACTCCTTAAGGGATGTCAGACTGCTTGTTTAGGCCTGATCCTGCACCAGCAGTCGGACATCCCTCTCGCAATTCGGGACCACTGGCTCCTAACCACTCACCTGCCTGCCTGCCTGATTGCCCCTAACACTCTGTCTGCCAGCCTGATTGTCCCCAACTGCTGGCCTGATCACTCCGGGGTTGGGGGGTAATTTGGGGTAGGGCTGGGCAAGAGGAGGGGCTGCGGGAGATTGGCTGGCCAGCCCTGTCCCCCCTATTAGGGTTGGGGGGGTGCAATCAGGGGCGGACAGCCACAGGGAGGGGCTGTGGGCCTATTGTGGTGGGGGCAGGTTATCAAGGGTGGGGCTGGCCGGGGTGGGGGAAAAGGTGGTGGGAAGAGAGGAGGTGTTTGGTCAGCCAGCCTGTTCTTTTTTTTGGCAACTTCACAACTTTTACTCTGGTGCCTGTGCTATGTATGAAAATTACCTTCTCCCCCTGTCCGGGACAGCGACGGGGAGGAGGCAGCAAAAAATAAAAGATGTCCCTCCCTATTGCACATGGACCCTTTATACAGGCTCACCTGGCCCAGGCCAGCGGATGCTTGGCACATTCTAGGATCCCTGCTCAGGGGCTGGAGTGGTGATTGGTGGCAGCACATATGAGAGGGGACCTCTGGATGACCACTCTGGTCCTGGCTATTGGTCTTGGCACTTCCTGGTCCTCAGATCCTTTCTTGTCCTGCCTGCAGCCCTGGTCCCCCTACCTGGCTCAGCCTCCTGTCTCCATCCTGGCCTCAGATGGCCCCCTTGGCTCCTGGGGGCTCTATCCTCCCCTCCTAACCTGGAGATCTCAAGGGAAGTTATGGCTTCTCAGAGACTCCTCGACAACCTTGTCACTCATGTTCACACAGGGAAGGGGTGCATGTGGCAAAAGCAGCTGTATAAATGCGGGTGCAGTGGCAAGTCCTCTGGGGTCACTTGGACAGTTTGCTGATGACACGAATCAGGGCTGCATTCTTGCCCTTGATGCACTGGTTGTCAGCCTGGAGATTGGACAGAACCTTCAGTTCCTCTTCCAGCTCAGTGACCTTGCACTCAAATCTCTCCAGCTCCAGGAGGGCCAGCCTCTCTGCAAAGCACTCCTGCCTCTGTATGGCAAGCTCCAGCTCCACTTTGAGCTGCGCCAACTGCTGCGTGGTCTTGGTCAGGGCTTCATGAAGTCTCTCATTCTCAACATGCAGCTCTGTGTAGAGTTGGCTGCTGGCCCCACCCCCTGATCAGGCGGTTTGTTGGCTACAGTGGGCATCATAGTGACTGGCCCAATCAGGGCCATCTTCTGCCCGCTCGCCAGTTCCCAGTCCCAACACCGTCTCCACTGCCTGGCTATCAGGCCGTTGGGATCACCAGCTCATGGCGCTTGCTTTCCCACAGTCTTGTGGGAAAGCAGGCGCCGGTGACTTCACCTGCATGCATGTGCGCCTGGCTGGCAGCTGATGGAACATACTGCCTGCTTGGGGCCTCTCACACCTGGGAAGGTAGGTCGCGGGCACTGCCCCCACCGCTATTGCCACTGCCATTGCCGCTGCTGCTGCTGCTGAGGCTTGAGGCACTGATGGAGGCTGCCGGGCATGCCCGCGACCCACCCACCCCAGGTTGGGTGGCACATAGGATGCGCTGGCCGGCCGATTGCTGCTGTCCCCCCGGGTCCCTTCACACAGGAGATACCGGAGCGGGTACCCGATCACTGCGGTCCCACCCGCCAACCCCAGGACCCCCGCGGGAGGGCCAGATGAGGGCGGGGAGGGTGCCAAACATTGCGGTCCCACCCGCCAACCCCAGGTTCCCTGCAGGATGACCTACCCGCCCCAGGTCGGGTCGCACACAGGACGCGTGGGCGGGCCGGCCGATAGCTGCTGCCCCGCCCAGCTGTCCTGGGTCAGGTGGCACATGGGACATCCGCTGCCCCTGGTCGCAGATAGCAAGCCCGGATGGTGGCAGGGCAGGCAGGATGGCGCTGTCCCACCTCACTGCCCCGGGTTGCAAATAGCAGGCCCAGATGGTGGCAGGGCAGGCAGCATGACACTGTCTTGACCTGCCTGCAGTATGCAAATTAGCCACCATCTTTGTTGGTAGTTAATTTGCATATCACGCTGATTAGCCAATGGGAGGTGTAGCGAAGGTATGGTCAATTACCATGTTTGTCTATTATTAGATAAGATTATACCTGCATATAATTTTTCCATTTGTCTTTGCAGTGGCCTTCAGTAGAGTAGGCAGAATATCTATAAACTACCTCATTGACAGTGTGACTTGCTTTGACAATACAATGTTAACAGATGTGTTATAAACAGAGGTTTAATTTTTTTTAATACATTTTTATTGATTTCAGAGAGGGAGAGAGAGATAGAAATATCAATGATGAGAGAAAGAATCATTGATTGGCTGCCTCCTGCATGCCAATCCTGGTTCATAGGTCAATGCTCAACCGCTGGTCCAGGTCAGTTGGGTGAAACAGAGTTTTAAAATGGACTTTTGTCATTTGGGCTTCTACACCTGCCCTGATAAGAACATGTAATTATTGGTCCCCAGAATGTTTAAGACAATTGAAGACACCTAGAGACTAGCTAATTCCAGCTTAAACCAAACAAGTATAGTTGAGATCAGCCAAAATGCAGCCAAAATCCATAAGCCAGAAAAATAAATATTTGTTGCTGCCTGCCATTCTGGTTTGGGTGTCTTTTGAAGCACATTATCACAAGAATAGCTACCTCATAGTTGGTGAGCCCTCGGTGAGTCAGTCAGGCTCTGGAGCCAAGCTGCCTATGTTTTAGTACTAACTACACTGTTTTTTAATCAAATGATATTGGTTAAGTTGCTGACATGTTACTGTAGAATTCTTTTTTAAGAAAGGGAAGTATAAATAAAGTAAGTATTGTGTGAAAATTACATGAATTCAGACACATAATGTATTTAGAAAAATATCTGGAAAATAGTAAGTTGTCATTACATGTAAATACGTTACAATTATTAGTAAAGTTTAAATGTTCATATAGCTTCACCTAGAATGGTAATCTTTAAGTGAAGAAATAATACATAGATAGAATAATTAAAAATCTATAAATTATAAATGAGTGGGTGTGTTTCTGAACCTTACATGTTAACTGCTAAGTAATTCAATTACCTGCAATGACTCAGCATTTTAATATTTTTCTGACATTACAATATCACAGATAAAATTAAATTTGATGACCACACTATTTGGATACAATAGGATTCTGAAAATTCTGAATGAAAAGGCATTCAAGTCTGCATTTCCTATTGTTGCTATAATAAATTACTTCAAACTTAGTTACTTAAGGAGTACAAATTTATTATCTTACAATCAGAAGGTCAAAACCCAAAGTGGTTTTCACTGGGCTAAAGTTAAGGTGTCCTCAGTGTAAGACTACTTTTGGAAACTCGAGGGCAGGATCTGATTTCTTGCTATTTCATTTTTTACAGGTGGCCATATTCCTTGGCTTCTGGCCCATTCTTCCGTCTTCAAAGCCAGCACTGTTACCATCTCTCTTTGCTTTCTTTCCATTCCCTTCCCACTTTGAGGAGCCTTGTGATATATTGAGCTATTCCAGATAATGCAGAATAACGTCTCTATTTTAAGGTCATTTGATTAGCAAATGCAATTCCTTTCCTTTACTTCCTGTACTTTACTTCCTCGTTGCTTTGTAGTCTAATACATACAAGTTCTGGAGATTCGATGTAGATATCTTTCGAGGAGGCACTCCTCTGTCTAATGCAAATATTCAATTTAATTTCTAACTATAAAATAATATTTCCAATTCTAGTTATTACAGTGAAAAATACGAATACATTGCCACAATATGTTCATTTTGTCACAATATAATTTTCCTGTGTGTGGCTCTGTTTTTCAGTCTTCACTGAGTAAGTTTGAATATCCTCATATGTGTAGTCATTTGCGTACAAGTGCATGTTTGTGTAAAATAGATTGTTTCAGTGTAAAAATATGCACATCTTATTCCACCAATAAAATCTTTCAGGAAATAGCATTATATATGCATTTTTTTCTTTAGTTAGAAAACTTCCTCATAAGAGATGTGTTTTAAATTAGCTGACTTGGGATTAAAATAAAAGTAGATTCATACCTATTGGTTTTTATGTTTGTTACATTAAACAAATTTGTATTTTTAATCCATATTTTCTTACCCTCCTACTCTAATACTAGCCATGCTGTAGTACTATAATCAAACTTTTTAAAATGAAACTAAGTAAAATCTCATTGAGTAATTTGTGTCCCATTATAGCATTTAGAATAATCCAAATGAACATCAGTTGAAACATGAAATTCATCAAGAACCTATATACTGTTTACTAGTATATTATCAAAATTTGTGTTTTCATAATGCTTTTGTTTTCTCCCTTGTATTCTAGATCTCTCTCTCTCTCTCTCTCTCTCTTGAGAGAGAGAGAGAGAGAGAGAGGTGAAATACTTCATCATTTATTTTTAGGACATAGTTAAAAATGGAAGTATTATACAATTATTTTTATATTAACGTGACCTGAAGTACATAAAGAATTAAGGAAAAATCATAATTTAGGATATAGATCTTATTTATTTTTTCAATTTCTTAATCCTCTTTTAGGTACTATATTATGAAGAAGAGAAACTTATTGACTGAAATTTTAGTTCAAAACCCTCCTTCTCTACCCTCATTTAATTTGTAATATTTCATACAAACTATTAGATTTAATATGGCACCTACAGTTCCATTTATTTCTTAAATGCTGAGAACACAGTTGACTAAAAATTATTTATTGGTGACCATTCTAAACAATTCAAGGATAAATCCTGCTGCCAGAGGGACTTTGCTAAAGAAAATTAACAATGTCAGCCATGTAACCTTACAATATGAGAGACAAAGATATATTGCTGTGGATTCTGAAGAATAACAAGAAACAACAGTTATTCTGAGCTTTTGAAAGCCTGTAGGCCTGCAAATAGCAAAAAAAAAAATACACAGTTTTAAAAGAATGCTAAAACCACTAACGGGCATAAATAGAGCACTTTTGAGGTCAATAGGGTTTTAGTGCATAGGCTGGCAATGGGACCATTATTGAAACCTATTCTAACCTTAAGGTCATTGCACTTATTCTTTTTAAAGACAAAGAATAAATTTTAAGGAAAATAGCTACCAGACAAAATTCAACTATAAAATCATCTGTCTTCAGATTTCAAAATGACACATCCATCTTAAAAACATCATAGTTTCTCAAATTGTTTTACAAAAACAAGATGCTATAATCCTATAGGTGACTTTGAACATGGCATCTTTACCTTATTTATGCATTTGTTTCCCTTTGATTTTAATATCCTCTAAGGGAGAGTTTCCTTCATCTGTTCTCAGCTAGTTCTGATGTATCATGCTATTTTCAAGTGTTCTTAACTCTCTATAGGGCTTACATTTATGGCTTTAGTTTTCAGTGTCATGTTCTTTTCAAATGCCAATAAAAACTAGCTTTAAAAACACAAAAGCAGGGCACAGTTGAATGTAACTTTAATTGGCCTAGCCTAAATAAAAAATAAAGAAGTTATTTACCATGAAAATAAGAAAGAGAAACAGTTGTAATGGCAAGGTATTCATGCTACTCCTCATTAAATTCAAAATATATTTCAATTCCAAATTTATCTGAAGGAAATTTAAAGTTTAAAAACAATGGCTGCATACTAATCATATCTATTCTAATGAGAAGTGCCTAGATAAAGCAGATGTCAAAACATAGTCTATATGAAAAAGAATATTTACAACACAAACTAATTTTCTCTTCTTCCCTTGGGCAACCTAAAGTTAATTATAGCCAAAAGAACTCTTGTTTGTGTATTATTTTTAGAATCAGAGAACAAAATTGCTTGCCACTACCTTTTTTAATTTAAAACGCTTTGTTAGATGATATGATTTGAAAAAATAATGAGTAATAATAACACTAAATGAAAAGCCCTGAAGCATGAAAATATTAATGTAAATTTTAAATGTGCATGGTCATGACATTACCCAGATATATTGTTGGAGAAAGGATGTATTTTGATCAAAGGAATTTAATTAAATATCTTTGCCTGGAAAATATTCTTCAAAATCATACTTCCCATGCCATTCCATTGCATTTGGGGGAAACACATAATAAAAAAAAGTTTAGTTTTGTATGATTTATGCCATATCTACAAACTTTTTCCACCACTCACATATTTTAGTTCAAAATTAATTGCATCTTTGATGATAAAAAAACACATGTGCATGCATAATGCAATGGTGAATCTAAACAGAACTGCACTCACCTTATCTGAAAATATGCCTCTTATTTTCCCAGTTAATGCTTTAAATATTTTTAAACAATTAAAACTCCAGACTGACACATTTTAATGTAAATTCATATCTGGAAGGATACTTGTGTATACTTACCCTCAACATTCACTTTCATTTTTCAAGGAAGTATGTTGACTCTCCTGACACACTCTCTTGCCTACGGATGTAATTTGTATATTCATCAGCACTTGCTCAGCTTTTCCCAATTACTAGTTTCCTCTTCAAGATGCAGCTGGATGCAATGGCATCAATTCTTCCATGACCTAAAAAACATTCTTTTCAACGTTCTGACTACCCCCAACCAAGTGGTATGTTAGGAAAGTAGAAATCCCTCTCTGAAGGAAATGGAAGCTATATTATCAAATTATACACTGATGTGAAAATGGATACAGAACTATTTACTCAGCTAGATTAAATTGATTAAGGCATGGTCACGCACTATGACTAAGTAACAGAATTTGAGTGAAAATGGGAACCAGTTCTAGGCTTGACCCATGAAACTTCCTGTACACAATTTTCCATGTCTTTTTCTTTTCTTTGAATATAATTCAATGTGCATGAAGCCCTAAGGGTCAAAAAATGCAGGAGCTCAAGATAAAATAACCCTGATATGTAAATCATTACTAGAAGGAATGACACAGGCCATTCAGAAGCGCTCGCTTTGGAATTTACCTGAATGAAAAATAAACGTTGCTCATGTTTGAGTCTCTGTACATTTATTTATTAGAGCAGCTAGCATTCCATGAGTTTGTACTAACATTGTTAACTGGAAATGTCTTCCTGCCTTTCGGGCACTTACAGCTTGTGACATTGGCTTAGTGGTTGGACGGTAGTGATAAGAAAATAGATACTGCAAATTATAAAGCTGAAGATCTATGCTATAGAATGGCAAAATATTCAGTAAAACTATTGCCCACAGAACTGTTGGACATTTCCAGAACAGATCGTGTGCCCACTGCCCCTGACTTCAGGTAAATGCAGTTAAAACTAATATGCTGTGTGTTAGCTATGATTGGCAGCTTTTAGCAAGACATTCTATAATAAGAGCTTAAGCAAGAATTGACCGGCTTTTAAATGTACATGTGAATAGAGGAAATGTAGACATAAAGAAAGTTATGGATTTGGAAAAGGCTCAACAATAAAGGTTCAGTAGACCCCTTAGTTGGACAAGTGTCTTAGGCCTGAGATAAAGATAATTCAAGCTAATATTGGTCCTCCTGAATCCTTTGCTGCAGTTTAGCTCAGATTAGCCAAAATTAAATGCGAAGGGGAACATCAAATTAATAAAGCAACCAATAAAGAACACCAGATAATTATGCACTGTGAGAACTTTGTGTGAATTTACTGGCACATTGGAAATGCCTGCAAGCATACAGATCAGAAACATACTATATTTGGAGGGAATTGTTTTGACAAAGGAACAACAAATGCAGAATAAAAAACCCTTGCACCTTTTTATTTCAAATCGATCCTTGATGTTCAGTGTTGCACAAGTAGGAATGTTACTAGAGGAATTAGTTTCCTCTGTGGTGCCACGGGAAAAGAATTTCAAGGACGCTCACATAGGAGGAGTTTTAAGCAATAGTGGCACTGATTTTAAAGTGAAAAGCCATAGTGCACTCTCAGAGAGACAGAGAGCGGGCAGCCTAGAGGGCAGCAGCGGCCCTGAGGTCTTTGTTAAACTTCCTTACATGTCCTTAGGTTTGGAAAAAAGCAGGTTTTTTGTTTGTTTGTTTGTTTTCTCAAGCTATCCACCCTCTTCCCTGGTATTTCCTTGGTTTGTGCTTGTGCTCGCCCCTACCCAATCTCTTTCCAGGATTCTCCAGGACTTAAGCCCTTCCTGTACCTCAGCAGTTCTCAACCTGTGGGTCGCGACCCCTTTGGCGGTCTAAGGACCCTTTCACAGGGGTCGCCCAAGACCATCCTGCATATCAGATATTTACATTACGATTCATAACAGTAGCAACATTTCAGTTATGAAGTAGCAACAAAAATAATTTATGGTTGGGTCACAACATGAGGAACTGTATTTAAAGGGCAAGAAGGTTGAGAACCACTGCTTACCTGATCCTATTCCCAGGCGTGCGCCCTCCCCCTTATATGGTGCCATTGTGGCTCCTACTGTGATGTGCTTAGTAAAAGGCATTTTCCTCCTCTCCCCATTAGTTGGCAGATTCCCCAACATGACTGAAAAGGAGTCTTCCCTGCCTACTCGGTTTATTTGGCAGAACGATGTCTGTTTTTCTGGTTACTTCTCAGGGTGACAGGAAAGCTGCTTTTTCCTACTTCATCAGGCCGAATCAGATATCTGGTTCCATTCGCTCCCTCCTCCCTTGTTTGTTAACGTCGAACTGGTTTCCTGCCCACTCTAACAGAAAGAACCCTGTGAAAACTATACAGTGCCAAATAGGTAATTTTGTCTAAATTACACCCACTTCAGGTTTAGCTTTGGAGTGTAAGAAACAAGGAAGAATCTGTCAGATGGAAGAGATCCAGTAATCATGAAGAAGGATGTACAGACAGGAAAGTCAGAAGGGTCTCATTAAGGTGATTCTGCACTAGTGAGAGCAGAAGTTCTTTTAATACCCGGACGGTAGGATTTTATTATTGCTCCAGAGAAGTGATTCCAGTGTGTCTCTCACTCTCTGCTTTTCCAGGTGAGAATTGTTACTACAGTTTTCCAGGCCTGAATCTTAGTTATATAAACGGAGGCATGTGAAGATCAGATAAGGTGTCTTTAGTTTATAGGTTGCCAGACAGTTTGGAACTCAACAAGGCCAAATAGCCTTTGAGATCTTGAACTTTGACTTGGGTGAAATAATTGGGTGTTTTTGTTTATCTTCTTTGGAAAAGGATTGATGTTGTTCTCTTTTTGGGAACAAGGGTGACTCTGGTATTTTGTGACCAGATTGGCTTTCTGCTGGCAGACAAGGTGTGTATTTACTAAACCTATTTCTTCTTTGTCTTTTTTCTTTAAATCATTTTTATTGATATTTAGAGAGAGAGGGAGAGAGAAAGATAGAAACATTGATGAGAGAGAAACACAGATTGGCTGCCTCCTGCATGTCCCCTACTGGGGATGAAACAGCAACCCAGGTTAACTGAGAATCAAACCAGTGACCTCTTGGTTCGTGGGTCAATGCTCAACCACTGAGCCATATCAGCTGGGCCCATTTCTTCTTCTTGAAAAATAAATTACACAATATTTTCTAGACTTCTTTGCATTTGGATATAATTTAATTATCCTAGATAATAAAGAGGTAATATGAAATTGACCATCAAGCTGGCAGGGGAGTGGTTAAGGGGTGATCAGGCTGGCAGGAAGAAGCAGTTAGGGGCAATCAGGCAGGAAGGCAGGAGAGTGGTTGGGAGCCAGCAGTCCTGGATTGTGAGAGGGATGTCTGACTGTCAGTTTAAGCCCGATCCCTCAAGGGATCCCAGATTGGAGAGGGTGCAGGCTGGGCACCCTCCTCCCCACCCCACCCCCAGTGCATGAATTTCATGCACTGGGCTTCTAGTAACCCATATAATATAAGCAGAATTGATGGAAACCACTTCTAGGACTGGTCTCTAACATCCTCCCATGTGTATTCTCTACAATTTTTCTCTTCTGTCCTGTTAATTCAGAGAAGCATAGCAACCTTGAAAACTTTGTTGAGATGGTGGACCTAAAAACTGGAGCTGCCTTGCTCCTTGAATTAGAAACACCAATGTTAGTCTTTATGTAAGTAAAAATAAATAATAAAAAAACATATAAATAAAATACATAATTAAAATAAATAAATAATAAACAATAAAATATAGTTCTGTGTTCTTACCTATGTGTTTTGTATTCTCATATATGTTTATGTTTATTTCCAATCTAACAGTTTTAACTAGCTAAAGTAGTTAAACTAGCTTAGCTAGTTCACATAGGTCACTGCCAGATATTAAAATGCAATAAATAATTTGTGGTTATGTCAAAATTGCCTCTTAAGATATATTTATAGTTTTACTCTTGTTTATTATTCCATAGATCATCTCAAAAAGAATCTAGTCAATTAAAAATAGTTGTGAGTTGCTATTTGTCTGTAATACCAGGCTAGTATTAGAGATAAAGCAGTGAATAAGACAGAAATATTGTCTTGAAGAGATTAGAGCCCAATGGAATTCAGATAAATAAAAAATAATAATAGAATGTGGAAAATGCTATTCTAGAGTGGGAAGGACAGCTAAGAAAGGGCTAGCTAGATGGTAGAAGAACTTCAGAGAGAAATGACTAAACCTAAGTATCAAGAATGGATTGGCGTCAATCTAAACAAGGTTAGTTTAGAGTAGAAAGGAGACAGTGGATGTAAAAACCTGTAGGTATTACAGAAAATTAGATCATAGCATATTTTATGGCATTTTAAAGAGTTGTGATGTTTTCTAAAGACAGAAAGACATGATTTATAGGTAAAATCAGAAGAGTAACAATATTGAATTAGTGCTTTAGAAATATCTCTTGAATTTTTTTTTTCTGAATTCAGGATACAAAAGAATATTAAAAATTCCATGTGGGAGAATGTACACCTAAACTAAAGGTAAGGACAATGGGTAAAAAGAGAAGTAGCAATATTTAAGAGTGGTCAGGAAGAAATATCAATGGGGCAGGGTTATTAAGAACGTAACTGATGGATAAATGTGCTCAAGATGGAAAGTAATTAATTAAGATCTTCCAGTTTCTGGCATGATATTACTGATTGAGTTAGGGAAAATAGGAGGTGGAATTGATTTGTGGGTAAAGACAAGTTAAATTTTAGATATGCTATGTGGAAGGAAGTATGTATTAGCACTGTGAAACTACAAACTGGGATTATTTTACAGTTGCTCTGGAATTTAGAAATGGATCTTGATGGGAAATTACTATGCACCAGAAATGAGTACACTAAGGTCATAGAAAACATAACATAAAAACGTGCACAGTATGCTATCCTATAATGTAACATTTGTGACATCCTCAAAACCAACGTTATAAATGTTGCAACTAAAGTGGTTTGCTTTTAAATTTAATACTTTAATCCTCGCCCTCTGAGCTTAATTCCATGGAAATGTCAAAGTTGAACAAAAGAAAATTTTTAAAAAGCAACAATACAAAATTATGCATTTTTATCTGCTTGTAGCTGTGTACCACTTGAGACATTAAGTACTCTCAAAAGCACGATTTAGTTCTATAGGTTCTGAAATTTGCTCACTTTGCAGTCCACACTGTTTTCTCTCAGCCGGGCATTCATTCCGAGGTCTCTTGAATACCAGTTCCAGATAACGTATGAAAAATGTAATGCAGATGTGTCTATTTCTATGTATGATAGCCTCTAGGGCAAATCAATGGAAGTACAGTGTTTCTATCCTGTGGAAAAAAATTACTAACATTAAGAGGTCACTGATTGGATACGCTTAGTAAATGTGTTAGTGGCACAATGTGTATGTTTACAAAGTGCTCATATTAAATGACATGAAGGGAAAGGAGAAAATTGTCAAGTTTCCATTGCAGCAAATGCTAACAAGTCTCCTTTATTTGAAATCCAGTAATAAGACAAGGTAGAAACAGTGCAATATACTATATTTGAATTATGTGTCATGAAAGAAACTGTCCATGCCCAACATAGGTAGTCATTATTCATTTTAAAAAGCTTGATGTATTAGTAAATTTTATATCATGCACAAATATATTTAATGTAATTGTGAAGCCATTTAATAGTTTAAATATGATGAGTCGTAGATAATGTAACTTTTGTGACTGCATTCATACTTTTAGGCAGAACTGTGCTGACTCCTCCATTGTCTGATGAAGGAAAAGGTTTCGCTGTTGAGATTTATTTAGAGACAACCAAATGACAGCAGCAGGCTGCAAAGATGGCAGCACCCAAAGCCAATAAGGAGGGAATATGCTAATTGACTGCCCCCTCCTCAAAGATGGCAGCACCACAGCCATAAGATGGTGACGCCCAGTCCCCTCAGCCCTGCCAGGACAGCAGGTGTGCGGAAAGGCTGGGCCTGCCTGCCTCCGGAGTCCTCCAGTCCCCTCAGCTGCACAGGGCCAGCCGGAGGCACAGGAAAGCCTTGGATGGTGGCTGCCCAGCCACTCAGGGCCACCTGAGGCTCAGGTAACCAGGGCCGGCTGAGGTTTGTGTTGCTGGCAGTGGCAGCAGGGCAGTGGCAGCAGTAGAGGTGTATGGGGACATTGCCTTCCTTTGATTGCTGGTTCGCCTCCCAACCCTGAGGGCTCCTGGACTGTGAGAGGGGGCAGGCCGGGCTGAGGGACTCCCCGCTCTGGTGAATTTTCATGCAGTGGGCCTCTAGTCTATATATATAAAAGGCTAATATGCAAAGTGTCTCCTTAGGAGTTTGACCAAGTGACTGGGAGTTTGATCCCTCTCTATGATGTGCACTGACCACCAGGGGTGGCATGGAACAAAGGAAGGCCCCAGCCGGTAGCCAGGGAAGGAAGGCCCCAGCCAGCAGCAGGAAGGCCCCAATCAGCCCTGATTGCCGACCAGGTCTAGGGACCCTGCCCATGCAAGAATTTCATGCACCGGGCCTCTAGTATGTAATAACATTATGGTAGTCTCATATGTTAACTTTCAAGTAGGACAAAATATCAGACCTTTCACTGTTTTTTATTTAACACCTACCCATGGGATACTGTCTGGATCCTTCCAGATGTGATCTTTATGCCCTACAGGGTTTTCTGTTTTTATTCTCTAATTTGTTTGTTTGTTTGTTGTTGTTGTTGTCTTGTTATGATTAGTATATTCACACTGAACAAATTTCCCAAGAGCAAGCTATAGGAAGGCAGTATTATAGTGATGGTAATAAATGCTTTTTTTCTAACCCTTAGGACATACTCAATAAATGTTTTATTAGTATAAATTGAACTATACTTCAAAATGTTTATTAAAAGTCTGAAATTTTATCTTACTTTGTTTTTGCTTCATTATCACTTTTCTTTGCGTTTTAAGCATTCCAAAGTCATATTTATATCCAATACTTTTTGCCCAATACATTAAAAATTGTAAGAGCAAGGAGTTTTGTATTTAGTAACATTTGTTTCAGAAGAATCATGTGTGCTGCATCTGTTCTTGTTTTAAATCAGAGTTAATGGTTTTTCATCCCAATCAATATTTTCTGATGTAGCTATAATGTGGAGTTATTTTATAATTTTTTATTATCTAAACAGGTTATATATTTTTTCTAATTTTTATATTTTATGCATTGTTTACATAGTTTTTAAAAGTGTAATGTGAATAAAAATCCTCTTAGAAGCAAATATGTAGCTATGAAAGGGATTGAAAAAGGTGCCTGGAAGGATTAATACAATATTTATTGACTTTAAGTGTTTTAGTAGTAACATTTGACCAGTACCGTTTGCTTTATATAAAAGGTTATATTATCAAGCACATCATTATACCCCTTGTTCAGATGCACAATTGACTGGAAAGACTCTGAAAAAAATAAATATCTGTACTTAAAAGTATTGTAATTCCCTCTCAAGATATTTTTTCTTCTGTTTCATTTTTAAATTATTAAATATATGTTTGACCTCCTGCTGTTTAAATAGGCTGCTTAATAAAAAATTTAAACCACTATATATATACTAGACGTCTGGTGTACAAAAATTTGTGCACTCGGAGGGGGGTCCCTCAGCCTGGCCTGTGCCCTCTCGCAGTCTGGGACCCCTCAGGGGATAACCACCTGCTGGCTTAGGACTGCTCCCTGGGGGATTGGGCCTAAGCTGGCAATCAGACATCATCCTGGCAGCCCGCAGCCCTTGGGGGATGTCCACTTGCCAGCGGGGAGCAGACCTAAGCTGCAGTCGGACATCCTTAGCACTGCTGAGGAGGCAGGAGACGCTCCCACCACCACCGCTGTACTGGCAGCCATCAGCCTGGCTTGTGGCTGACCAGAGCTCCCCTATGTGGGAGTGCACTGACCACCAGAGGGCAGCTCCTGCATTGAGTGTCTGCCCCCTGGTGGTCA
>NW_006296222.1:200572-223092 GCF_000327345.1 Myotis davidii
GCCACGGCAGGCGGGGAACCTTGGCTTCCTCCATCACTGGAGCAAACAAGCCTCCTGTTCACTTCAGCTGCATGGCTGCAAGCCACCATCTTTGTTAGCAGTTAATTTGCATATCCTGCTGATTAGCCAATGGGAAGAGTAGCAGGAGGTATGGTTAATTACCATGTTTGTCTATTATTAGATAGGATATTGAAAAGAAATATCCAATAAATCTTTGAACTTTTTTCATTTATGAAATTCCATCCAAAATGTGGTAGCTTTGTTGTGCAAAAATGAAAATCAATATTTTATAAACATATTTTCAATAATGATTTACTTTTTCATAAGTAACATTTCAGTTTGCTTTTTAATATAAGTTTGATACAAAGTAATCAGTAATCAAAAGGCACAGGCATTTGTGTTGTGTATTTCACTATTAAGTATGTGTTTGTGAGTCATGGTATGTTAGTGTGTATGTGAATGTGATATATACAGATATGTGTGTTTCACCTCTTTAACTAGCACGGACTAAATTTCATCTGGTGTTTATTATTGTTGTCATCTGGTTTAGATATGATAAATGCATTTCACTTTAAGAACAAGTCACCAAAAAATCTTCATAAAATTTTTAAAATACTTCTGTTTTTCTAGTTCAAGAAAAATATCACATTTACTAATGAAATTTTAATGATAATGTTAACTCTTTGGTTGGTTATACCCCATGACCTAATAAAAACATGCCCTTTTTCTTAGTTCCTTAGACTGCCACTGTGTTGAGTGAGGGTTCCCTGTATCTTCTAGCACAATTATTATCTTCACTGATCAATTTCACCCTACCTTAGATGTTCACTAGCAGAAAAGAAACAACATACTCTTAAAGATCAAATTAAAACTTACCATTAAATGTATTTTTTAAATCTATGAAGTCTAAATTTATATTGGTAGAGTAGCCAACAGAATATGAAGCATGTGAGTGAAATCCATTCTTCAATAAATAAAATTCTCTGATATTCTGGAGGACAACATTTAAAGCTTTCAAGACTTGACTGTCCAAGAAAAACAAAGCCAACAAATGTATATTTACCAATGAATAATGACTAGAGCCTAAAAATGCTTGTTTTGAAGCTATTTCTTTTTATAAAATATATATTATTGATTTTTTACAGAGAGGAAGGGGGAGGGATAGAGAAGTTAGAAACATCGATGAGAGAGAAACATCGATCAGCTGCCTCCTGCACACCTCCTGCTGGGGATGTGCCTGCAACCAAGGTATATGCCCTTGACCAGAATCAAACCTGGGACCCTTAAGTCCACAGGCCGACGCTCTATCCACTGAACCAAACCGGTTAGGGCAAAGCTATTTCTTAAAGTCTTCACTGGAAATTGTTTATATCTGTTCAGTAGCACCATTTCTGTTTTCCCAATGGTTCCACTGAGAAGAAATTAAAACGGGAAAGGCAGGAATAGCAGAGTAGTCTGTGCAAACTTGGGCATGAATGGAGGAGATAGTTGGAACATCCTTTTTACACATTCTGTCCCTTTTCATGTCAGAAATATTCTTTTGGAGGATTATGCCACTGCATTTGCCTCAAACCTAAATGATGACTATTGTCTAGGACAGTGATGGCGAACCTTTTGAGCTCGGCGTGTCAGCATTTTGAAAAACCCTAACTTAACTCTGGTGCCGTGTCACATATAGAAATTTTTTGATATTTGCAACCATAGTAAAACAAAGACTTATATTTTTGATATTTATTTTATATATTTAAATGCCATTTAACAAAGAAAAATCAACCAAAAAATGAGTTCGCGTGTCACCTCTGACATGCTTGTTATAGGTTCGCCATCACTGGTCTAGGATGTTTTCAATCCAGAAATATTATTCTCATCCAAAGGACTTTTTTCTCTAGATCTTCTTTGTTAAAGTCTTACAACCTCACCTGTGGCTCAATTGCATTATTTAATAGAATTTTTTCTAAATTCTTTTTTTATTGATTAAGTTATTACATATGTGTCCTTATCCCCACATTACCCCGTATTCCCCCCACTCATGCCCTCACCCCCTTGTTGTTCGTGTCCATTGGTTAGGCCTAGATGCTTGCATATAAGTCTTTTGGTTGATCTCTTCTCCTTACCCCCACCCTCCCCTCCCTTCCCTCTGAGGCCCGACGGTCCGATCAGTGCCTCTTCGTCTCTGGATCTGTCCTTGTTCATCAGTTTATGCTGTTCATTATATTCCACAAATGAGTGAGATCATGTGGTATTTATCCTTCTCTGACTGGCTTACTAAAAATAATACATCGCTCCCCCCAAAAAACAAATAAACAAAAAAACCTTATCATTAACATGCCAGGATTTTTAATTTATTTAAAATCACAATTAGATATGAATTATTAAGCTTGGGTATGATCATAGTCATACGCAATTTAATGTGATTTAAATTGCTATAATTATACTTTAGTAAAATGCTTTTGATATGAAAAGTTATTACCTTATCTATCTGTTGTCCTTTATACTACTCTTCTTCATTTTAGTTTGATGATAATATACATATTTAAATCTCGTTTGAACTAATTTATTCCCCTGGGCTGCCATGGGCTTGGATTATGTTGTCCTGTCCCATTAGGGTATCACTGTACACAGCATGCATTCCATTTGCTCAGCAGTCATCATCCAACCCAACTCCCAAACCCCCAACCTAACCCAAAGTGCTCTCTCTGCTTAACTTTCCTGTCTCTTACTAACATTCACACATTTCCTAGCTTTGGAACTATTATCCTTACACCCTTTCTCAATCAAAACCTGTGTTTTACAAAGGAAAGTCTTTATTCTGCCTCCCTTTTGAGTGAACATCTTTATTCAGTTACATTGTAAGACCTGGAGGGGCTGCTAGCGTTGTCCTAGCCCTCTGATCCATGAATACTGTGCAAGGGAAAACTCTATTGTTTCTTACTTCCATTCTGAAACAGAATGTGTGAATTTTCCCGCACATTAAGCAATTCTCTGATGCCAACTTGGTGTCATACGATTTGACTCAATTCCAACACTATCTATCTAGAGTTAGCATCAGCTCCCATGGGTTAAAAGCTCTCTCCCACAATTCTGACCTCAATTCAGCTATCAATCACAGGTTCAGGTTTCACCTGTGCTTCCGACTCACCACCTATAAATTGGAGGTCCCCAGGACTCCCTACTCTGGTTCATGAAGTTGCTAAAGTGGCTCCCAGAATTCCGGGAAACAGTTTACTTACTAGATAACCAGTTCATCATATAAGGTTCTAACTAAGGAACAGCCAGATGGAAGAGCTGCACAGAGCAAGGTATGTGGGAAGAGATGGGGAGCTTCCCTATGTCTGGTTGTATCACCAACTTATCACCTCCAGGGCTCACCAACCTGGAAGTTCTCCTACTTTTAAATACATGGAGTTATTGCCCTGGCTGGGGTCGCTAAATAGTTAGTCAGCCCAGGCACCAAAAGGTCTTGGGTTTGATTCCTAGTCAAGGGAATGTACCTGGGTTGCGGATTTGATCCCAGACCCTGATACATTCAATGTGATGTTTTTTTTTCCTCTCTCTCTCCCTCCTTCCTTTCCACTCTTCCTAAAAATCAGTGGAAAAAAATATCCTCCACTGAAAATTAACAAAAAAATAAAAATACATGGAGTTGTTTGTTTGGGGTTTTTTCTTAGTTATATTTTTACTAGAGGCCTGGTGCATGAAATTTGTGCATGGGAGGAGGGAATCCCTCAGCCCAGCCTGCACCTTCTCTACTCCGGGACCCCTTGGGGGATGTCCAACTGCCTCTCACAATCTGGGACTGCTGGCTCCTAACTGATCACTTGCCTGCCTGCCTAACCACCCCTAAACCCTCTGCCTGCCTGCCTGATTACCCCTAACCATCTCTGCCTGCCTGCCTGATCACCCTTAACCTCTCCCCTACCAGCCTGAACACCCCTAACCGCTCCCCTGCTGGCCTGATTGCCACTAACCACCTCTGCCTTGCCCCACACCCGGGACTCAGGATTCCCTCCTCTGGCCGGTCACAGGCACATGGGACCTGGGCTTCCCTCCCTCTGGCCGGCCGCAGGCACCCACTACCCAAGCCGGCTTCACCTGGGCTGACTGCAGCCACAGGTGACTGTGGGCGGGCAGCTTCACCCAGGAGGCAGCCACAGGCGCTGGTGCTCGGGGCTGTGGAGTGGGAAGCTTTTCCCTCTCCCTGGCCACAGCCTGTCTGGTCCCCATTCCTCTGTTGCAAGCTCATTTGTGCCTGGCTGGTCCCCATTCCTTTCTCCCCAGTGTTGAGTGTCTGAGCCGTTATGGCATGATGGGGTGAGGGTGTGATGACCATTTGCCTATTAGCTCTTTATTATGTAGGATGGCTTAGAATATGGTCTACCTTTTATTTTTGTTTTTATATTTGTTTTATTTTTATCTTTATTGTTCAAAGTATTACAGATGTCCCTCCCTTTTTTCCCCCATTTGACCCTGTCTAGCCTCCCCCACTTCCCTCCCCAGGCCTTCACCACACTATTGTCTGTGTTCATGGGTTCACATAGGCATACAAGGTCTTTGGTTAATTTTTTCCACCACCAACCCCTTCCCTCTGAGATTTGACAATCTGTTCCATGCTTCTCTGTCTCTGGATCTAATATGTTCATCAGTTTATTTTGTTCATCATGGTCTACTTTTAAATGTTTCATGTTCAATTGAATGCTTCATGTGCTGTTGTTTAGTGGAGTTGGTCATCTTTAAATATCAATTAGATCAACTTTATTGATAGTTTTGTTCAAGTCTTCTATATCCTTATTATGTACTGTTAATTTTTATTAATTATTGAGAGAGAGAGAACGATGTAGAAATCTCTGACATTGGTTCCTTACAGTATTCCCATTGCTTTTATGGAGAAAAAACATTTTTGTGTGTCCTTGATTGCTATTTTGCTGATATCACTTCTCTGCCTTAGATTTGAAAAGGGAAGACCTTACCCCTCCTTGTAGCCAGCAATAATTTAACTGAGGGAATGAATATGTCTACTCTGGAAGTCATATGATAAAGTCATTTTTTTTTAAAAAAAATCTCTATTGGTAATTAAACTGCTATTATTCCCATATGCACATGTCTTTGCATCTATCTCATTTTTTATATTTTTATTGAATTCAGAGAGGAAGGGAGAGGGAGAGAGAGATAGAAATATCAATGATGAGAGAATCGTTGATTGGCTGCCTCCTGCACACCCCCTACTGGGGATCAAACCCATAACCTAGGCATGTGCCCTTGACTGGAATCAAACCCAGGACCTTCCAGTCTGCAGTCCAGTGCCCTATCCACTGAGCCAAACCAGCTAGGGCTGCATCTATCTCTTAATCCTCCAGAACTTAAGCAAGGCACATGGTGTCATTTACCAGCCCACTCATGCCTCAGCTATATGTATGACAAACACTATGAAATGGTATCAGACTAAAGGCAAGGACCTGCGTCACACTTTAATAGATTTTGCTGCAAACAAATTAGCAAGAACTCAGTGAGAACTCCTCTCCTTAGTGTTATGCCAAATGCTATCCATACTTTAAGTCAATTTCTTCTTCATACACAGATTACTTACTAAGAGATTTGGGTGCAAACTAATACCTAAGATTGCCTAACAATATGAAAATATATACCTTTATCTATATTAACAATTCAGCAGTTTCATAGATATGTTTCTGTTTTTTCCAGGACTATTTATGCTAATGACTCTGATTAAACATACTTTAAACATAGCAGAAGTTGGAAGCCATTTCTTGCCAACAGCAAAAGGTGGTCTGTGGAGAGTGACCTGAGCATCATCACAAATTGAGGCGCTGGCTCTGGGCAAACATCTGGTGGGTGGACCTGGTCCTTCGGGCTCTGATGGGGATTTCGAGGGACCTAGTTCTCATACTTGTGCTTGATGTGTTTCCACAGATTCCCCTGGTTGATGTGTTTGTAGATCACGTCCCTGCCTTGATCAAAAGCAAACTGGAAGAACAGAGCACCCAAGGTGATGGTGAGGGTAAGGTAGAGGATCTGTAGAATAGAAGGGAGTACAGCCTCCCAGTTAACATGGGAGCTTCCGTGCTTCTCCATTCAGTAGGGTTTTTTTGTTTTGTTTTGCTAATATATTTATATTAATTTCAGAGAGGAAAAGAGAGAGAGAGAGAGAGAAAGAGAGAGAAATATCAATGATGAGATATAATCATTGACTGGCTGCCTCATGCATGCTCCACATTTGGATTGAGCCCACAGCTGGAATCGAACTGAGACCTCCTGGTTCATAAATTGATGCCCAACCACTGAGCCACACCAGCCAGGCCATTCAGTAGTTTTCTTATCTCTAATTATGTCATGCATTGTATCTTCCAAAAAGAGATGTGTCTTTCAGAGACAGAATGGAATTTAAAAAATTTTAGTGTCTTACCATACCAGTTCATAGAAAATGAATAAACATTCAATTAATATATATTAACTAGAGGCCTGGTGCACAAAATTCATGCACGGGGGGCGGGGGGGCTGTCCTTCAGCCCAGCCTGCACCTTCTCCAATCTGGGGCCCCTCGGGCGATGTCTGAAACCAGCAGTTGGACATCCCTCTCACAATCCAGGACTGCTGGCTCCCAACCGCCTGCCTGCCTGATTGCCCCTAACCGCTTCTGCCTGCCAGCCTGATTGATGCCTAACGGCTTCCCTGCTGGCCTGATTGCCCACAACTGCCCTCCCCTGCCAAATAAGTGCTTTAAAATAAATATGGCCTAAAGTGTTTAATAAAACCATTTGATCAATCTCATACAGATTGACTTACAGCCTGCATGTTCATCCCAAATATATGTGATAGTTGACCAGGCTTCCTGTTTTGTTTTGTTTTTCAACATGATCTAGAGTATAACCAGCAATGATAAATGTTAAGAAATATTAGTTTTCTAATAAGAACCTTGGCGACACATGGAAACAATGTTGAGATTCACTATAAGATTGTTATCCATGCTGTTTTTCTTATCATGGTGTCAGTTCCCACATCGAAACTTCTGTAAACAGGAGTAATCAGAGGCACAGATCAGTGCCTTGCTGCTTGGATAGGAATGTTATGTAAACGTTCTCCCTTGCATTTAACAGAATCTTCAGAAATGAGTAATGTCTTAGAAGTGTCTGCTCAACAGATTTCATGTATTGATTTGTCTGCTGGCTTGGCTTACTACTTACACAGGAGGAAGATGGCTGATTACCACACTATAGGCATTATCAGTTCAAAGCTACTTTGTAAGTTTGCTTGGACTTTTAATACTGACCTATTCATTCTCTATAGAGTACTAGTTTTTTTTTCTAAAGGTTTCCCTCTCTTGTTTACTTCCCATACTTTCACATATTTTAGAGAAACCTATGAGTAAAAATAATTTTAAGGGCTAACATTTATTGAGCATAGATTACATGCCATTATGTGATTACTTAATATTTATAGCATCACTTCGAGGTGGATACTACTACAGTCCAAAATTCATAAATGGGAACACTGAATCACAAAGAGGTTAAATATCTACCAGCCCATTTTCCTGGTTATTGAACTGTTGTCTCATTGTATCAGGTTTAATTGCTCCTTTATGATGCTGAGCTTGAAAATCTACAAACTACATGTCTCATTACAGCTGCCTTCTTGTGACATTCTGACAGTAGGGGGCAGCACAAGTAGGAAATTGCAGGGTAAACACAAAGAAGAAGCGCTTTTCTTTTCACAACAGCACTTCCCCACAGTAGCTGCAGGTGGTTCTAGCCTTTGATTCCCTTTCTCCATCAGCACCAACATCATTGAAACCCCTCCTGGCAGCGACAGGCTTATACCCTCCTTAGAGGTCTGAGCTCTGTGCTGTAGGACCTCTCTTGGACAGTCTCTATTATGATAATCCCAACCTTTTCCCTTTATTTCTCCAGATGTAAGGTGGGAGATTGTTCTTGCAGGTATTTTTCTGGCTTATCTCAGTGTTTTTTGTTTATTTATTTTATTTTTTAACAATTTTTACTCCTTCAGCTTATTCAGCACCTGTATAATGAACTCCCTGTGCAATTCCCTCATTTCAAACACCTAGTTTGGTTTCTGTTTTTCCTGCCAAGTCCCTTATTAACAAGTTCTCCTGGCTCATTTTTTTTTTTTTGCAATGCTGGATCTCTTAATTTAGGTCCCTTGTGGGGTAAAAAGGAAATTGTACACTTTATAATATTTTTGAATAATTATGGGTATAAGTAAACACATGCATCTGCTTCTCACATCCTGGATGAGAGTAATGCTCAGTGAAGTACCCTTTGCTCAGGACTACACTGAGAGCTGACAGTGCTGAAACCATGCCAGCTAGAACTGAGCAGGTAGCATACTCTTGTGCTCAGATCTTGTGTTTTTTGGTCTCCCAGATTCTGAACCAATACTATTGAAAGGTTCGGGTCATGCACCAATGACATGAGGCCATAATGCAGTGGTTCTCAACCTTGGCTGCACATTAGAATCACCTGGGAATCTTTTTCAAATCCTGATTTCTGGGCCTCATCCTCTGGAAATTCTGTTTCTTTGTCACTCATGTTGTGTCCCCACCCCATAACAAAGAAACAGAATTTCCGGAGGATGAGTGTATCAAAAGAGATTTTTATTTCGGGCACCTGTGTGCAAGTGGGCTGATTCCAACAAAGGAATCAGCGGAGTCTGAAGGGGGAGGCAGGGTTTTATTAACTGCTACTGGCTGCAAACAGTTCTGCTGACGTTCAGAGCTTGACTGACGTGTCCTGTCCTTGGCTCTTCCTGGCACCAGATGTCCAGTGGCTCTCTGGGCTATGCCAGGCTCAAGGTTGCAAGCTTTCTGCAAGATATCTGCTGAGCACAATAAGTTTTCTCTGCCCCGTTTTATTCTCTTTAACCCTTTCAACTATGTGTGCCCAGAACGTGCCAGTATTTTTCAACTTTCTATCAATAAGTATACGTGTGTCCATATCTGTGTTTGTGTGTGAGTGTGTGTGTTTGTGTGTGAGTGTGTGTGTGAGTGTGTGTGTGTGTGTGTGTGTGTGTGTGTTGGGGAAGGAATGGCAATCCCAAATGCCTAGTAACCTTTTAATATTAATCACGTCCACTGAACCACCTGACTTCCCGCTGCACAGAATTGGCTTCTCCATTTGCTAGTTCTGGGATTTTCAGTAAACTACTTAAACGGCATGCCCTTTTCTCTAAAATGGGAAACATTTTAAAAGTATCCAACTCAAGGATTATGGTCAGTGAGTAAACACATATGAAATGATTAGGTTGTCATCGTCACATGGCAACTGTTAAATGAAAGTGGGCTAGTTTTATCGCTGTTATTCCTACCGTATCCTAGACTGACATAGCCTGGAGAGATAGGCACTGGAAGAAAATAACTTACTCTAAAACATATACGTAGAAAATTTCCACAAACTAGAAATTGTTTGCTCAAAACCGTGGAAAGTACAAACTTATCAGACAATGTCTCCCTGATATGTGGCCTATTATTTGGGTGGAATTAGTCTGTGCATTACTGCTCATGCCTCTGAAGAAGAGAGCCGCTCAGGTGAAAGGAAGTGAGAAAGCACTTGTTTCACTTCCCTCCCCCTCCCTGCTCCCTTACCCCATGTTCACGGAAGAGATGTGAAGGCAGAAGCCGATGGCATGGACATGTTTTATACTCCTGGCAGGAAACAGCTGCAGATAAAGTAAGGTTGCTATCCGGTTTGTTTCATTTAGCAAAAAAAATTCTCAATCTTGGAAAGAAAAAAAAAAAGAGTGTTTTGAGCTCTTCCGTAGGAAATGGAGCAGTGCCCACCCCCAACATATATACTAGTGGCCAGCTCTCTTCTGTATTAGATTGCTCTGACCCTCGGGTTTTATACGTGTAAACTGCTTTTTACTTTTTTAAAGTATTTTATTGACTCCAAATTAATCTTGCTTATCTTTCTCGCTTATTGCTGATAAAGTTAAATTCCAGAAGCGAAATGCCTTAGTGTAGTGGTTGAACCAAGGCTGAAGTAGGTCTCTGAATCCTTGGCCACTACTGTGTAGGTGAGAGGGAAAGTGTTCCCTAGCTATCTGAAAGGAAAGTGTTCCTACGAAATCATTCATAAGCCGAAATGGCATAAAAATAAAAGGAGCTATTTTCACTTTTTTTCTTTAACACTGCAAATCTTCTTTGGATTTCTTCCTGTTGGCAAAAGCAGGTGCTAATATAGGCTTTCTGTAAAAGTGAACTTTCAGAAAGCAGGAGGTCCCTGTATACGTTTGTCCTTTCTTGGAGCAAGGGTCCCCAGCTTTTAGTAGATTCATGTGATGATACATGGTTTTAAAAAGAGGCAATAACCAGGATTTTTCAGTACATATTACCAGAAGCTGAGTTTGGGACAGTGAAAAGCTTGGGGTCCATTAGCAGTAGACGTGGTGGGCACATTTCTGGCCTATTGCACTAACTCCATTAGCTGTGAGTGGGAAGGACCCACGTAATTCCGGCTAAAGATGGCTTTTTACTTCTCATCTCCTGTGCTGATCCTGCCTCACTGAGACTTCTCTGAGGATCAAAGGACTAAATATTTAGTTCAGAATGAATGTTCTTATAAACGTCCAGTGTGGTAGAGAGACAGAGATTTGACAAAATGCATCACAAAAGCTCAGCTTTCACAACGGGATTCTAATCAGAGGACACTACTTTAAAAAAAAACACATGGCAACATTAAATCATATTTTCTCCTAAGAAATAGCAAATAGTTATCCGAAGGAGCTACATTTTTCCTGAAGTAAAATGTGCTGCTGCGAAATAAACAAGACGCAGCCCCAGGGCCATTCCTATGTAGCCTCAGTTTCGGACTCTATTTCTCTTTTGGAAGAGAACTCCACGGAGACACAACGGGGCAGGAGAGATATGCCACAAGAGGAAAGATGCCACGCTGAGATCTCTGAGTCCTTGTTCACCCTACAGCGAGTAGAAGTGTAAAGAGGGTGGAATCTACTCACATGAGGAGTCTCGCCATGTGATGCATTCGTAACTGTAATACCTGCACTTTTTATCTAGTGTGACATGTAAATATCTCTGAGGTGAACATTCTTTTCTTTCTTGATACTGAACGTCAGTGTGGTGCTAGAAATCTCTTTTCCTCTTTCTCCTTCATTTCCTCTGTTTCACTTACTCCCTCATCCCACCCTCTCTATATGTCAAACGTTTTCACTGTAATTGAAAGCTTTTTTTTTTTTCCGTGAAATTTAATGGTATTTTAACTGACGGAATAGCATGCTCTCTCAAGACATAAGAAATTTACAGGTTTACTGAACCTTTCAGAACAGCAACCAACACCCTCAAAGAAAAAGAAACAAAAACCCCAGTGGAAGGAGGAAGTTACATGGACACTACATTTCTTAAATAACACTTATGTTCTGTCGAGTCCTAATTTCTAGCAACTTTACCATGAAAACTTCTGCTCCAGTAAAAGCGTGTAAACATTAAAACCAAGGAAACCCCAAGCGTTGGGCTTATAAAAAAAAAAACACATAGAAAAAATTGTCCTGCTTCATTCTGTTGCACTTTCTGGTATTTTTTAAACAAAACTCAATTTATCACTTTTAGAGAGGATAGAACATAAAAGTAAAGGATGTTGCCATATAAGTTGGAAATATATCCTCGACAACAGCTTCTGGGGCCAATCTGCATAGCAGGCTCTCACTTCTTTATTCAGTGTGAAAGCTAATAAATCTATTTGTGAAAACTCCTAAAAGGCAATCATTTTCAGAAAGAACGAATTCTGGCAAAAGCTATTGTTTGAGCAAATCCGAATGACAAGTGCTTTAATCTGACAACATTTGCAGTTCCAGGGGCACCGTACATTTTGGAACCATAAAAGCAGCAACACATTCTGTGAGGCAAAACGTACTGCGTTTGAATCTGCCCTGCTGAAACTTGCTGCCCGTGGTTATGCACAATGTATTAAGAACATGAAGGATGATAAATTATAAACCTACACGATCTCGTCATTTTGCAAGAGAGTGCTTATTTTCTTTTCCATCCATCTGTTTTTGTTATACACACTCTCCAAATTCAGTTAGGAACTCTGCCCCCCCCGAAAGCATTCTCACACTGTTCCTACATTTTTTTAGAGGGTAAGCATCAGATTTTCCAATAAAAATAAAATGTTTATATTATTGACAGCATCAAATAAAATATAATTATTTTTCAATTATTGAATTAAAAAAAAAGTTTTTTTCTCATGTGTGGAACGTAATGATTCAAGATGCCCAGAAGGTGAAATTCAGCAATTCAGTTTCCATGTAATGTACTTCTTCAGTTGCTATTTTCTGTTTGGCACTGGAAGCAGGACATCGAACATTGTGAGAAATGAAAAGTTGATGGTCTTTGCCCTGAAGTTTACAATCTGAGAATAAAAGCTGTAGCAAAGTGAAGTAAATGTTGTTAGAGGTAAGGCAATAAGAGAGGGAAACCAATATACTGTGAACTTGGAAGTAGAGACAAAAAAAACCTGTGTTTATTTAAGAACTGCCAATCTCTCAAACTGCCTCCTGCCAGATGAGCCCTCTGATGGGGGGCTTAGATGTCCTTCTCCTGGATTTATAGGGACAGCCTTTTATTCGGACTCTCTGAATCCTGCCTCCACCCATCCTGCAGTGAATTGCCAAGAAAACACACCGAATTTTTGAAGGCACTCCTTCACACACTGTCATCTGACCCCCTTCTTTTCTGTCACATCTAATTGAAACTTGTCAGCCAGTCTTTTAAATGCCTCCATTAGGGCCCGCCCTTTTTGGCCCATAATCAGCCAGGATTCCCTGTGACCCACTTTCTTGACGGGAAGTGCTCAGCTTTCTTTGCTCTGCCTTTTCATACCCCAAAGCCCAGCTGAACACGCACCTCTCCCACCATCGGACACCACACTCTTCCAGATCTCGGTTACAAAGTTAGCAAAGATTTGCATGTTGATTGTCAGTACCTGTTTCTACTGTACCCTCAATTTGGAAATGAGCTGCCTGAGGAAATCTACGAGGTATCACATACCCATATCTCTTAAAATGCCCTGTTTTTACTATAAACTCAAAACCAATTCTATGTGACCAAATGATCACTGAACACACTGTTTCTTAGACAAGGTCTTCCACTAATAAATATATTAATAGTAGAGGCCTGGTGCATGAAATTTGTGCACAGGAGGGTCCCCTTAGCCCGGCCTGCACCCTCTCCAATCCGGGACCCCTTGTGGGATGTCCGACTGCTGGGACTGCTGGCTCCTAACGGCTCACCTGCCTGCCTGCCTGATCGCCTCTAACCGCCTCTGCCTGCCTGCATGATCATGCCCCTAACTGCTTGGTCCTCTGCAGGCCTGATCACACCCCTAATTGCTTGTGCTGGCCTGATCACTCCTAACCACCTCTGCCTAGGCCCCTGCCACCATAGCTTTGGCCAGAAGGAAGTTGAAGGGCCAGAAGATATCCTGTCAATCTGGTCTGATTAGCATATTACCCTTTTATTAGTATAGACATTTATTATAGTAAGTATAGTAAATATAAGTGATGGATTAATAAAAGTAAGTGTGATTGTTATCTACTTTAAACCTTCAATTTGTTTCCTTTAAAAATGTCTCTGGAATATAACATTTGTGTTTAAGATAGATTTCTGCTGTACATTTTTCCTAATTTTCCAATCAGTCCCTCTAATTTATGTGAAGATTGTGATGGGGTTCTTCTCTTATAATTTCTAGTTGAAAATAATGCAAGTCAAAGTAATGTGTATTCTTTGAATACAAGCACATATACATACATAAGTATTTGATTTGGCTAAAATATTTCATGATAACAGGCTTTATATTATAATTTTATCAAACTCACCAAAATTTTTTCTTCATAAGTGATTCTCCTCACATGCAGGCAAATAACTGCATTCATTATGAACTTAAATTATTTCAGGTGATATTTAACTTGCTTTTGACTTAAACTCAGTAATATTACTTGGCAAACAATAAAATATAAGCTAATGAAAATTTTCCTGAAGTATTTATACTACTTTAGCTAATATTGTATCAGAAATCAATACTATTTTACAATATCAAAGGGAATAGTGACAATTTTTTTTGTTATATCTAGAGCAGAAGATGCTGTAAAATGGGGTTAAGATCTCTCTGCCTTTAACTCCCATCTTTTTTCCACTTTGCAATCTACCTTTCTATTTTTGTGTTTGAAGCAATAATAAGGAATATCTCGTTGATATTAAGTTCTTACATATATAATCACTTATAAGCATTTGTTAGGTTAGTTTTTCATAGTAAATTTATGTTAATGAATAACATTATTTGTCTGCAGTTTGTAGAAAAAAATAGAGAGAGACATTAGAGTCTTTCCTAACTAAAATATATTTCTACAGTAATTCCCACATTTCACTTAAAATGAAATTCAGACTCATTAGCTGTCTTTTGTTCAACTTTTCCATTGCCATCTTCATAGGCACCCTGCTCTAAACCTAACTCAGATTTTAGCTGTTTTAAAAATGTGACCTGATTTTTTTCCGCAGTCTTATCATCTGTCTTCTCTCTGCCTGGATGCTTTCCATTTTCCTCCTAATTGCTAAATTTGAAGCTCTTTTCAAGAGTCGTTTTGTCCTCTGCAACAGATGTGGGTCACAGTCTCACTTGATTTCTTTCTGCGGCCCTCTTGGTTCTGTGTTTCCCTCACAAAGTGAAGGGTGAGCCACAGAAATCATCCCAGCTACCGAGTGGGAGGTGCCCCAGCCCCAGGCTGAGACGGGGCCTGGGACAGACTCTGACAGTGATGAATCAGTACCAGGGCTCTAGGACCAAGATTCTGCACAGGCAACCACACAGGCCCAGCTGGCAGCTGCAGCTGAAATTCATGAAGAACCAGTCAGTAAAGCAAAACAGAGCTGGAGTGAAAAAAGTCACAGAAGGCTTTGTCCAAATTGGGCTTTCTATAGGTTACAGGGGTTACAGGGGCACTATCCAGAAATCTAAGAACATCCTTTGTCATCTCCAAACCAGATGTCTAGAAGTGCCCAGCTTCAGCTACAGTAAAACCTCGATATAAGGGACTGATTTGGGCACGGGGGTGTCCATTAAAGCTGAAAATCTGTTACCTAATCGATTTTCTGAATGCATATGTTAAAAATTTGATAAATTAGTTTATCTGTTTTTACTTACGTAGATATGTTTGTGTAATTACAATTAAGTATGCATGAAACGTTTAATTTCAAAGAAAAGTTTTCTATATGTATTACTATAATTTTAAATTTATACTGAATAGATCTAGTAAATGCATGCATTCACCAGCTACCACCAGTAAACAAATGCACACAGCTGGGGCATGGCTTAGCACACCTGGGAACATCAGCCAGCCAGCATTAAAACTGTTGCAGAGCCCTAGCTGGTTTGTTCAGTGGATAGAGCGTTGGCCTGGGGACTGAAGGCTCCCAGGTTCAATTCCAGTCAAGGCCACATGCCCAGGTTGTGTACTCGATCCCCTGTAGGGGGCATGCAGGAGGCAGCCAATGAATGATTCTCTCTCATCATTGATGTTTCTATCTCTCCCTCCTTCTCCCTTCCTCTCTGAAATCAATACAAATATATTTTTAAAAAAACTGTTGCAGAAAGTCACACCAAGTGGCAACAGAACCAATTACCGCACTTGATGCCAGGTGATCACGTGCTAATCATTCTGATTATTGTTTATAGGTGGTGACGCTTGGATTTAAATATGCAGACTGTACTGGTAGATATGTAATATTTATTTATGTCAGTGAAATTATCATAGTGTTTTTACCAACATATGGCCTATTTGCTAAAATGTGTTAAAAATAACAGTGAATTAATAGCAACGAATAGCCTGTTAATTTAATAATAAGCAAGTCTTGATTAAAAGCATTTAAAAATTAACAGGGTGTTAATTTCCACATATAACTTACCAGCCAGAAATTTTGTTCCTTAAATCCAAAGTCTGTTAAATTGAGGTCTGAAAAATTGAGGGTTTACTGTACCGGCATAGTTTTGGCTGAAGCCAGGATAGAGGACTGATCTCAGCAAGCACACTGGCAGCTGCTGAGGAAATTAAAGTTCAAGGTGAAGCTGTATTAAACATTCTAGAAAATACACAAACTCCAACTGTACAAGAGGAGAGTAAAAAGGAAGAGGTTGATGAAACAGGTGTGGGAGCTAAGAACATAGAATTGGTCATATCACAAGCAAATGTGTAGAGAGCAAAGGCAGTGGAGCCCTGAAGAAAAACAGTAATGATATTAGAAATGCAATAATGGGTGCTCAATAAAATGTCGCCACTATTGTTGAGTATGTCATGTTGAACTTTTTAAGGAAAGACTAATAAGTTAAAAAAGTTTCAGAAGCTTTAATTTTCAGAAATAGGGGTTTAGGAACGATCCTTTAAAGCAGTGGTTCTCAACCTGTGGGTCGCGACCCCTTTGGAGGTCGAACGAACCTTTCACAGGGGTCTCCTAAGACCATCCTGCATATCAGATATTTACATTACGATTCATAACAGTAGCAGCATTACAGTTATGAAGTAGCAACGAAAATAATTTTCTGGTTGGGTCACAACATGAGGAACTGTATTTAAAGGGCCAGAAGGTTGAGAACCACTGCTTTAAAGTAATTATGATAGAGATTTGGGGGAGTATGGACCCTTGTGATTTCTCAGGACTGACAGCCTCAAAAATATGTTCCTATGATGAATGCTGCAGTGATCCTGTAAAATGTAAGATAATCCTTGCCACTTCTCTGGACAAAAGCAAGCCATGATTCTTCCCTTCACTCAGAGTAAAAGCTGATTCCTTACCATGACCCTGGAGCTCCTTGCAAGATCTGACCCTGCCATGAATTGGATTGTATCCCTCCACCACTTCCCCAAAAATTCATATATTGAATCCCTAACCCTCATTGTGATAATATTTGGAAATATGGCCTTTGGGAGATAATTAGGTTTAGATGAGGTCAGGTGGGTGAGGCCCTCATGATGGGATTAGTGCCCTTATAAGAGGGGACATCAGAGAGCTTATTCTTTTCCTCTCTGCCATGTGAGGATACAGAGAGAAGAAAAACATAGATAAGCCAGGAAAAGAACTCTCACCAGAGCTCAACACTGCTGGTATCTGAATCCTGGACTTTTAGCCTCCAAAACTATGAGAAAATAACTTTCTGTTGTTTTAGCCATCTAGTCTATGGCATTTTATTATGGGAGCTCAAACTGACTGATACATATATCTCCATTAACTTTCTGAATTATTCTTCTTTTATCTCCTTTACACAGGTCAGAGCCTCATTTTTTCCCCTAAAACTACCAGGTATGACCCTGTGTTAGAATATAGCTCTACCTATATCCTCTGCCCTAAAATATTCTTTTGGAAAGTATTCACTCGTCAAAAAATGTCATCTCTTTCAAGACATTGTTAAAATCACTTTTTCAGCAAAATCAATCCTGCCTGCCCTATTTTATACTACAATTACCCAGCACATCATATCTACACCTGCCTTTAGGATTCTCTAATATTCTTACTCTGCTCTACATTTTCTTGTTGTTGTTTTTTAAATAGAACATATACTCTTCTAACCATAAGGTATTATTTATTGATTATGTTTATTAGTAAATGCCATTATCTGCATACTCAACTGCAAGCTTCATAAGGAAAAGGCTTTTTTTCTTTACTTCTTTCCCCTAAATGAATCCCAAATATATATGAGGGTTTACATTTTGTTCCTTAAAGATTAAACTTTAATGTGTTTTATATTCTCTAAGGTACTTTTCCCTCATAATTCAGAACTAGACCATGTGCAGATTTCATAATCTACTTTCCTTCTGAAATAATTATAATAAGTACTTTATCTACTTTTAATCCTCACTACTAACATTAAAACTTTTGTATGTAATTAGCTTCTTTTTAAACTTTTTTTTGGGTTAATGAATAAAACATAATCTCATTAGTTTATTTTTATTTGGAGCTGAATCTGATGTTACCAATGTGCCTTGCTTACAACAAAATAGTTCTTGTAAATAACTAGCATTCTCATTGTCAGCCCCTTTGTCATATATCTCAATTCAAGGCACTTGGTCATATATCTGTGATCAAGATTTAAAAAACAAACAAAACCTATACTTGGTCTTATATTACAGCGATCTTATTCTGCATATCTTACGGGTACAAATCCAGCTGTTTGAGTTTCAAAAGCTACCCTCTCTTTGACTCTCTTCCAATTTAAAAGTTAATTTCATTTTGCAAAGACTTGTACTAAAACTTTCTCCAAGTCTCTGTTTAAACTCTTCCCATGAAATTGGACTCACGTCTCTGTCTGAGAGTGAATTAGACCCTAGAGAGGACCATTAACACCTTCGGTGCATGTATAATGCTCAAGCAGCACCCGAGTGCCTCAAAAAAGTGATGTGTCTGATGCCCAATATACTTAGCGAGTTTGACTTAGGGGCCAGGAAGGAAGAGAAAACAGGTTCCTGGGAGATCATCTGATGTAGCTTCTTGCTTCCAGGCAGGCACATGCTGAGGCTATTCAGGACAGCTCATTTTCTAATTAGTGTTCTTCAGATCCCATGTTCAATTTTCCTTCTCTTTGAAATTACATAAAGCAGTTGTTATAGTGCCATGCACCTGACACTGTCTAACACTAACAGTTCCCGGATTGAACGGTTGGCCTTGGATTATATATTTTTCTTTGCTCCGTAGCCACCTCGCAAAAGTGAATGTACTTCCTTAACTCTTTAAATTGTACTAAGATTAGTATCCTCCTGGCTTAAATGTCTATATCAAAGATAAATTAAGATAGGTAACATCGAAGTAGAAACAAGTAGAGAGTTAATCTGGTTTTGCCATTGGAGCCTTCCTACTTTGGACACTTTCTTCCTTTGCTAAATGTTCAAAGTAATTCTTACATTTAGTACTTCATTGGATTGTTGTATGGATTAAATAAACCAATGCACCTGTCAGTGCCACACAATCTGCAGAGTGCTATTCAATTATAAGGCTGTTAATCATTTCCCCTTCTCTGTCCCTGGCAGAATTTTGTTTGCATAGCTACTATTATACATTCAGGAAATTGCTGAATGTTTGTTGGAGAGTACTGACTGTCTCCCTTTTTGTTTCCCAACACCAAGGTTGTCAGCTATGAGAAAGCAGAGGCCTTACCTTATTATGTCCCCTGAGTGGAAACAAATACAGCGCGACAGATGTAATAGTCAATGAATAAGCGTGGAGTAAATTATGGAATAAGATATGTAGATTCCCTTATTGATTATTTGCAATATTAATATACGTTACTATGCTAAGTTGGAATCAGAAATCAAAGGCATAATGAAAATAGTTCAAGCTCTATATTTCCAGATTTCAATGGTATAAAACTGTGATGTAAAACTATGCCAAAAATAAACAAAAGTTTTTTTTTCAAAAATGTATTTTTATTAATTTCAGAGAGGAAGGGAGAAGGAGAGAGAGATAGAAACATCAATGATGAGAGAGAATCATTGATCGGCTGCCTCCTGTATGCCCCCCACTGGGGATCGAGCCTGCAACCTGGGCATATGCCCTGACCAGGAATCAAAGCCTCACCTCTTAGTTCATAGGTTGACACTCAATCACTGAACCACACCAGCTGGGCAAATATAAGTTTTAAAGAGTCCAAGCTTTAAAACTATTGGAAAGGGATAATGCATTCCAAAAAAAGTCCATATTATCATTTGTTATTATATCTACTTATAGTATCAGAGTCCAGTATACTTTACTCTAACGAATGATGAATAGCAGGCTCAAGTATCAGGTCAATCACAGTCTAGCTGTTTAGTTCTGTGAGACTTTTATGGTTCACAAAGGACAGAGATGCCTACTACTTTAATTGTGAAATGTTACCCTGTTTTGTAACCATCTCAATCCATTGTTTCAAGGCTTCAGTCAAGTCTTCTTTAAACATCGCTTGCATCAGTGGTCATTTAGAGGCAAACAATTCTGCAAAAGTAATGACACAGAGTCTGCTGTAGCTAAAAGAAATCCTCTAAGAAGATGCAGTGCCACTTAAAATATTTGGATAAACTCCTATGTTCTTACCATACCTGAGAGAAGCATCTTAAGTCATTATTACTTTAATACAAATAAAAGGGGGGGGGGTTAACAGGAATCTTGAAGTGTGGGAATATCCAGATGATGACAAAATGATGGTATATAGCAGAGGAATCCCACCCTGAGTTTCTGCTTTCCTCAGGCCAGTTCTGATTCCACATTCAACATTAATCAGGGCCCTGACAGGAGACAGTTATCTTCCATATATTCTGAGCAAAGGTTGCACTATGGAGAAGGCATGGGAAGGGTTTTGAAATGGCAGGGAGGGACTGTACAGGACTCGAAATCTAGCACCACTAGGGAGCCCCTCACAGAACTTGGCGTGGCAATGTGGGGGGGCATGGACCAGAGCCTGAGAGAAAGCTGAGCGGGGAAGGCTTTCTGACTCAAGCTGTGTCCTTTGATAGAGTAATGCCATCATCCTGTCACCAACTCTTTTGGATCAGGGACCAAAACCAAGGTACTCTTTCCAAGGGCCATTCGCATCAATCAAACCAGAGTTCGGTAAAGCAGAGCAGAAACTTTATGTTTTGATCAACGAATGGAGAAGGGTGAGCTCATGCTCCGAAAGCACCTTCTCTTGGACTGGGAAGGAGCCTTCAATATAATAGGCTGCAGCGTGGAGCGATTATATTCTTTTAGGCGCACGGAGTTATTCTTACCTCACACTCAGCCCTTTTCCGCCCAGTCCCTTTTGCACAGGATGCCCCATCGCCATCTACAGTTTAGCACAGGGCACCAGGGTCTTTGCCAGCATGAATCCTTTCCAGTTCCTGTAAACAAGTATAACTCATGATATAGTTTAGGTATTGAGAAATGTTAGGGTCTTTAGATGATAACCCAGTGACAGTTTCAATCAAAGTCAAGCATCAGGCTAGTAACTGTCTTTTGATAGACTTTTCCAGAAGCTCCAATCTCTGTATGTGTCTTAAATATCACAGAGTGATTAAGGAGGCTTATTAACCTCTTTAAAAACAACCTTTTTATGTGAATTGACGTGTCCCCAGATTATATCCAGTTAAGGGATATAATTTCAATAAAATTAAAATAACTTCACACCTTGTTATTTCACTTTAAGACAGACTCAGAAGTAATTATTTTTTAAACTTTTTTCTTTCTTTTATTAAAAATTGATTTCAGAGATGGAGGGAGAGGGAGAGACTGAAACATCAATGATGAGAGAGAATCATTGATTGGCTGCCTACTGCACGCCCTCTACTGGAAATAGAGCCTGCAACTGGGGCATGTGCCCTGACCTGGAATGTAGTTGTGACCTCCTGGTTCATAGGTCAGCACTCAATCACTAAGCCACGATGGCCGGGCTTTCCTTTCTTTTTGAGTAGCCCATCTTAGTACACCATGTGCCTTCTAAAAATGAGAAATCATATTGCTACTCATACATTATATCACCAGTACATTTTATCAGACTACATGTGGTGAGCGTCAGCATCTGTCATCATAGAATGATAGATGATACTTTTTCATGCTACATAACATCATTTAAGTAGAATTCACTTTTTGCTAGGACAATACATTAAAGGTGTACCAATCTTTTCCCAAGAAAATACAAACTTTTATAATGGAGTGAGAAAAGCTGGCATGAACAAGATCAATAACCGCCTACCATTCTCCTCCGGCTGGCTGAGCTTCCCCTTCTGCAGCCATTAGAAGCATGGACTTTGAAGCCAGGCCTCCTGCATTCATACTGTACTTCCACCATCTCTGGACTTCAGTCAAGTTACATAATCTCTGTTTCATTTTTTTTAACCAGCGAAGTGAGTATTCATAGTCCCTACTTCACAGAGTTCGCCTGAACATGAAAATGGTTTAAAATACTGAAAGCATGTAATAAAGTCCCTAGAAATACAAAGACCGCATGAACATTTGGTATTGCTATATGTCAATCCTTTGCATATATTACTTCTTTAATTAGAAGTCATATTTTGTGAGGTTATTTGCGTGTCAAATACTGTTTCAAATGTCCAACTGCTTCCGCCTCTAATAAGACCAGAAGTTTCTACTCAAAATCTAAGCCTAACAGAAGGGCGTCAGCAGGGTTTCAGCATTGGTTAAAATTCCCACGCCACTCCAGCCTTCGGTTGTACCGTATTTGCCGGCGTATAAGACGACCCCCTAACATTTCCACTCAAAATACAGAGTTTGTTACATACTCGCCGTATAAGACTACCCCCTCTTCCGCACACCTTCCACACACCAAATAAAAGGTAAAACAATATAAAAGGTAAAACAATATCAGATTTGATTTTAACATTTTAATTTATATTCAGGAAAATATGACATGCAGGAAAACTGTCACAAGGCTGTATGTAATCAAACATATACATAAAACAGTGCAAGTTTATTACCGGTAAACATACAGGTAATTCCAGAAAGAAAACACACTCTATAGACTGGTACC
>NW_006296222.1:223555-261218 GCF_000327345.1 Myotis davidii
ATGTGGAATGAAGTGGGCGGGCATCGGGAGGCCACTATGGCACGGGGCAAGCACTATGGGCAGTCTATCTGAAGTGTACCTGGCGTATAAGACGACCCCCCACTTGGAGGCATATTTTTCAGGGCCAAAAAATTGTCTTATACGCCGGCAAATATGGTAATTCTCACCACCGTAGTATTGTGTTCTGAATCACTATGAGATTCAGAAACAGAGCTCATGGAAAAGATTTTTAACTTTTTCTTCATCTTTGACTTTTACTCTGAGAGCGCGGAAAGCAAAGAGCCTCCCTGTCTTTTCCTTGCACGAATGCCAATCAGCCCAGGGCAAGAGCCTGGGAAGCAAAGGCATCTACTCTGCGGCTGCGTGGAGAACCCAGCCCCACATCACAGCCCGACCCGCGGCAGTTTGGAGACGCATACTCTTCATTAGCGTGTGCTCCCTCCGTGCACCAGGCACCTGTCACCTTTCCTCCACCTGCTTTTCAGGAAACCTTTCTTCTGAATCTGTTTTGCCTCCTTTTTTTCCCCCTTCTCTTTTGATTTGTATCTTGAGGGAGAGTAAGAAGCTCTTCTCTGGTGACAACATGATCGAATTATTTACAGTGGCTCATATGTACCATTATTTGTAATAATAATAATAATAATAATAAAATAAGTATAGGGTGGGAAGTCATATTCCTGTTTAATGATTCTAATGAATAAAATATGGCAATTGCACTTCGATGTTCAGTGATTTAAGTTGCATTGAAGGCAGCATGCCATGCTTGGTAAAAAGGGCATTAGTAACTATGGATAACAGTTCCCAGGTTAGCCTTATGGAATTCCATGCCTCCTCTAACTATGTTTTAAATTAACATCGATATGTTTGTGTACATGTGTGTCTCTCGACTTACAGCCCTTTCCCTGAAGATTTCTGTGACTGAGAATTGCAGTGATTAAAATGGAAGGTGATAGAATCCCTTGGAAAGGAATAAATAACAAAGCCCAGAGAATAAACAGGGAAATTGGCCAAAGCCTATTTTGAAGCCACCGAGAATAGCAGTGGCACAGAGAAAGGAGGTAAAGAGTTTAGAGAGAGGAAAATGCTGTCCCCCCGACCCACTGCAAAGCAAACCGGTCTGGAAGTCTTCAGTCTTCACCTGTCTTGGTCACGTATAACCAACACCTGGAGCAGAGTCTAGCAGTAGTTGGCACTTCATAAATATTTCATAAATGAGTGAATGAAAGAATACAAGTAGCATAGAACAAGCAGAATGTGAAGACTGGTAGATGAATGTAGCCAGGGACAGAGAGAACTCTTCTGCTAAAATAGTCAGGTTGCTCATATAGGCAATGCCCATTTTTCCTAAAGGAAATACCCATTTGGGGGAAGAAGCTATGTTAGTATGTAGAGCACAATAACAGCACACACATATAACACGCTGTTAGCCAGTGCCCGAACTAGCAGTGCTGCAAAACGCAAATGCAAGTGGTCAATTGACAAAGTTTAAAAGTTGCCAAACAACAACTTCAAAATATTTTTGGGGGGAGAGGGTTCTTTGTCCCTCACTGAGCTGGAAACGACTTATGGACGGTGATAGAATCTCATTCACCGTTGGTTCCTGGTAACAGTATCTGACTCAGAGTCAGCACACCTTTATTAATTTATTGAACTAAATCCCAAGAAAGTTTCTCAGGTAAAGCAGACATCCTGCCATATCAAATAAAGCCTGTCTTAATCTCCGCAAGCCGAGAATGCCAGTGTTGTTACTGTGTTAAATCTCCTGTAAAACGGGTCAGGTTAAGCAATTGCTCCTCTAGTGTGAAGGAGCCATAGCATTGACACTAATTTGATTTTTTTCAGCGTTGTCCTTTCTATAATTGCATCACTTAGAGTCTGCACCCAAAATCTGTCTTGTCAGTTTGTTGACACCCAGTACCTGCCGGCTTCTCAGAAGATGGTGGCTCAGTGAGAGGAAGTGCATTGACACCTCCATGATTCAATCAATCGGCTTGCAAAAGCACCGCTTCTAGCAGAGCACAGCTGCCACCTGAGGAGAGAGGCTTGTTTTCTAGTCCCTCTGGCTACCACCTGATTTGATTTGTGTTGGAAAGTATTACTATAAGAACCAACTGAGATGAGGATAAATTGTGCACCAGAGAGTACAGGCAGACATCACTATCCTATCTAATAAAGAGGGAATATGCTAATTGCTGCCCCCACCCTCAAAGATGGAGGCACCTAGTCCCCTCTGCTCTTCATACTTTAGACAAATTCTTGTACCTCCCTTAATATCACTTCTCTCACAACCCTCTGTGTTATGTGTGTTTCTCTTAGACTTGGACATATTTTTGCTTGGTTTTTATAAAAACCAGGGACAATTTAAAAATGCAGTTCCTGTATAACATACCTCAGCACTTTGAGTATAATAAGTACATTTGCTTATTTTCACTTGATTTTTTGCAAACAGTATAATTTTTTGGATGGTGCTACTAAGTCCAAATATTCATAACTAATGAGATATAGCAAAAAATAGAAACTGCACTAATAATGGAATAAGAGGTTGACTATAGTTGGATAACAATGAAAAGTTTTATGCACAATACATAAGAGTAAGAGAAATCAAAAAGCAAGTTATATGATGTTGCATGTTGAGGAAAACATAAATTCGTTAAACAATTAATAGAAGTGTAAATATAGTTTTTGTTAATTTCAGCAATTAATGGTAAACTTTGGACTTGAATTAATCTCAAATCAGAAATACAAATTTTTATTTCAAAATTTACTGATGTTTTTGTAGGATACTATATTTTTATTTCATATGTGCATGCTTCTTGAGGCAAGGCTAATATATAAAGGATTATATGCTTCTATAAATAACTAAAAGATGATGTATATTAATTTAGAATTTAATAATATATGAAAGGGATTAATCTTCCACAAAACAAACATCATGTTTACATAAGCAATTACATTTAATTTGAGATGGCAAATGTTTAAAAAGACATCATCTATCCAACTGTTCATTATATGTCTATTAGCTTTGATACAATAGAGAATTGGAGATTATTAAATATAAAACACCTGCCCAAATGATGCTCCGTTTAATTATCACAGTTTAATAACATTCAAAGCACATATTTTTGCCATAGTTATTTGAGATTCTCAAAAAGTTAAACATATATTCTGTAGAGACTAAATAATAGTGTGAGTTCAATTGAAATAGTACTTTAATCATCTCACACATTTCCTGACTGCTTAGTATGTGCCTAGTACATACCGAGCCCTCTCTAGATGTATAAACAAAACAGAAAAACCCCTGTTCTCCTTGGGCTGCATAATGTGCATGTGTTAGATGGGGTTATGCAGATAATAAACAAATGCACAATAAATTACATAGCATATTAGATAGCAATAAAATTGTGAAAATCAATATTAATAAAAGTAGATAAACATATTGACATTTTACCATTCCTGAACTCTAATCCTATGTAATAAAAGGGTAATATGAAAATTGTCCCCTCAACTGGGAGTTTGATGGGAGTTCAACCAAGGGGAGGGGCCCGCCAACTGCCCAGGGCCCCTCCCCCAGCCAGCCCTATTCCCAATTGCCCCTGCCCCCATCGTGGTGGCCTGGCTGGACCCCACCAGTGCACAAGTTCATTCACTGGGCCTCTACTATAAAATAACAAAGGGTAAAACTTTTCTAATTCACCAACTGTAGCTGTAAATTACTGTAAAATAGCTGTGCAGTGCCCACTCAATATCACAGAGACAGGTACATTTGCTGAGGACTATCACTGGAAAGCAAAGCACTTTTCCATTTACTAATAGGATTATGTGTTGTATTATTTGCAAGCAAACAAAAATATGCTAACATGATCAGGTTAAGATTTGGTCTTCTGGGAAGATGAGAAAAGTTGCAATGCTTTAAGACTGCACAAGAGAATTTATCTAGCATGACTTTCAGAACGTCTCTGTGTATGAAGTTCCCAGGAGAGGTAAATGTTTGGAAGAAATAGACTTTCAATAGGTGCTGTTTTTGTTCCCATTACCCATTCATATAAAAACAGCTAAACGGTAAATATATGTATGACAAGGGAAATTACAAGCAGACCTTTTTGAGTTCTTAATGTTATAATGTTGGGTTGTACATTGTCATCTTACAATAGCATTGTAGTGATTTATGTGATGACAATATTGTTCTTAATATTTTTCTCACGTTAAAAATTTACATATGTTGTCAGATATGATTGAATGTACAGTTTCATCTATAAAATCTTTTTTTTAATCCTCACCCGTGAATATGTTTTTATTGATTTTAGAGAAAGGGTGAAAGAGAATAAGAGAAACATCAGTCTGAGGAGAGAAACTTGGATTGGTTGCCTTCCACATGTGCTGGAAAAGGATCGAACCTTCTACCTAGGTACGTGCCTTGACAGGGAATCAAAGCCACAACCTTTTGGTTTATGGGACGACACTCCAATTGAAACCCTGTGAAGAACGTCTTTAAAAAAATGTATATTTTTTATTGACTTCAGAGAGGAAGGGAGGAGAGATAGAAACATCAATGATGAGAGAGAACCATTGATTGGCTGCCTCCTGGTTGGAAATTCAACCAGTATGGGTGCATGGAACTATGCTCAACCGACTAAGCCACACTGGCCAGAGCTACTTAAATCTTTCTCTCACCTAAATCTGTTTCTCCTTTCTGGGTTTCTTATTTCTATTAATAATGTAATGTTTGAGACCTTTCCTGTCTGTCTTTTTTTATGATCCATACTTATTTTTCATTTCAAGTATGATTCTTTAACATGCCCCATTTTATAATATATATTTTCAATGTAATTGCCTTAAAGACCATCCATTACATTGCTGCAATAGCTTCCCAACTGATACCTTGTCTTCTAATCCCCCATTTCTCCTGTCAAATTTTCATTCCATTAAAAGATAATAAACTTGTTCGGCCTGTGTGGCTGAGTGCTGTAGACACAGGAACCAAGAGGTTCCCGGTCATTTCCTGGTAGGGGCACATGACGAGGTTACTGGCTCAATCCCCAGTAGCGGGTGTGCAAGAGCCAGCCGATCCATGATGTTCCTCTCTCATCAGTGTTTCCATCTCTCTATCCCTCTTCCTTCCTCTCTCTCTTAAAAAAAATAATGAAAACATTTTAAAATAATAACTTTTAAAAGTGTTTTCATTGCCATTCCCCCTTTTTTAAAGTTATTGTTGAGTCCCTATTGTCTGGATTATGTCCAAATTGTTTAAATTGGCTTCACTCTTTACTTCCCTCCTTCACTCCCTCCAAAAGCTGTCCAGAAACTACTTTTCTTGCTTTATTTATATTGTCTTCTTTACATAAATTTTTACTTCCTCCTGTCACTTTGTTCTAGGACTATACCACATCTTATTCCCATTCTTGGTTTTACACTTTTTTCTCATTTAATGACCTTCATTTCTATCACAAAATTATCACCAGATAATTTTATAGGGAAAAAAATCACTTTTTGCTATCTCTTTACTCTTTTAAAAAGAGTGGTCATTAAAAATGTACTCTTTGATGTTAGACCTTCTTTATAGAGAAGTTATGTCATTATTTTATTATAGTTTTTCTAAGCTTTTACACATTATTGCTGAAAGCATTATTTGCAATACACGTTTACCAGGATGTGCATAAAATAGTGCTGCTGCCTTGCATGGTAACTTTTACTATCTTTCCCTTCATTCTCAAAAAAGGAAATGTCTACCTCAGAAAATATTATAACACTGCATCTGCTTTTTTCAAAGAATCACAAATGTCAGTGTTTTATTATAATGTTTTTTTTTAAAAAAATGACTCAATATTTGTTTGGTTAATGGTATAAGGATATGGAAAGGAAAAGATTTTCTTTTGAGTTTCCTTTTGATATTCCATTCTGATACTCATTACTTTAAGACACACGAAGGGATTCTAAAGAAATAGAGACTTGAAAAATGATAAATCCCTTGCTTTAAACATTGAATACGAAGAGAAATTGCAAGTTAGAATTGTTTATAAAAAGGCAAACTAAGTTGTCTTTTCTTATTTGATCTCACTTCACATGCTTTCTACTCCATCCCATCACTTTCAAAATAATGAGCACCAGCATGTGTTTGAAGCAATGGGAGAACACACAAAACATTGGTATGCACATGAAAGCATTGACTGAACTCTCAAAGTTTAAAAGGTACGAAGTTTATTCTCCTTTTATCAAGCAATATCTATAGATGGAGCATCCACATGGTGTAAGCTACCAAAGAAGGATGGGTGAGACAGACTTACATTAAATCATTAGGAACAGACACTTAATATGGTTCAGGTTCACAAGGGAGGAAATTGCTAGAAAGGAAAGCAGATAAGTAGAAACATAAGCTGATTTTGTTGTTTATTAAATCTACCTCCCATAATGTTTCCTTAAGCTAAGAAGAAATCTACTGTATCACACAGTTCAGGATGCTATATACACGTAAGATATTACACACTATAAAATTTCAGGTTTCTAAGCAGTTTTACACAATTTAAACTTGAGTAAAATTTGTATTTAAAAAAGACCTTATTGGATTACCTTCAGTATATGGAGGTCATTTCAACAGCCCGTTAGCATTTTTAGCAGCAACAAAGCAAAAGTAAGTAAAAGGTTCTCAAAACATGTAAGCTATTACTTTAAGCCTAAATAATGATCTGCTTATTTCAATAAACCAACTCTCTAGTTTTAATCCACTTCTACTGGCCTTATTTTTACCTTTAAAAATGCATTTTTTATTTTTATTTTTTTACTTCTATGCAGTGCCTCAAATAAGATTAGTCAGGTTCTGAACTACAGCACAGAATTAGTGAGTGGGTCATTTAAGGGTGACGTAGGAGTTTAACAGAAGTCACTTAGGAAAGTTGTTAAAGAATGAAGTTTTTGATGGGTTATATGTAAAGAGTAAAGGCAATGGTGACATACATTTTTATTCACCACTGTGGAGTTATCCCCTCATTTCCAATTTTAAACTAATTTTCCTAAAACACTAATATTCATCAGTTCTCTAGCCAGCTTTTTACTCTCTGGTGTTAATTTTCCTACATATGTTTTACTCTAAGCAGACAAAAATAATGCTTCTTCTTTAAGAAATGAGAGTTCCTGCTAGAAACAAAATCTATTTTACTATTAATAAATGTTTGTAAGCAGTTGACATCCCAGACAAACTTGCACTGTGAACATAATGCACTCTAGTAATTGAAAGCAAGATGAGTAGAGAATACATTGCAAACATTTTACCATAATGATTTTTTTTCCTCCTTCCTTCCCCATTTTCCATAGCAAGCTGCAGATTATACAGTGAGTGTCAAATAGAGTTTGTCACCTGTATAGAACCTAAGGCTGACTTTTGCCTCCAAATAAAATTCCATTAAACAAATAACTGAAGGCAGGATTTAGTGCACGAGATGTTAAACATTTCTCTTTTAATGACAAGAGATTTATAGCGATGAGTGTTCTGTATGCAGCTTTTACCCTTCCTTTCCCTCTTGTGACATTCCCTCAAGGCACAAAAGATTTTAAACAGTGAATGGGACAGAGTATTTTGAATTAAGAATTTTAAGTTTCCCCAATACCTTTTATTTTTGGTATAAGCATACCAAAAAAGGACAGAAGAAAAACAGATAAACCACCCTTAACATAAAATGGGGCTGAAAGTCATCTGAAATTCCCTGCAGTTGAGTTATTTTTTTAAGTAGTTAAATTCCTATTTTGTTGGCTTAAAACCTAATTATAGATATGAGTCTTGTGATTAATATATTTTCTTATTAAATAATGTGTTAAACATTTCTAATCAACTGATACGACTAATTTTGTATTCCACCCCCCCAAAAAAAATCCATTTTATTTGGGACAATCGAGTTAACTTGAGTATGAGTAGGAGATAAACTTGAAAAAATTAAACTGTAAAATTTAAATAATGACTTAAGTGCAATGTACTGGAAAACTCTTCATTCAATAATTATCTAATAGGGCTCCTAGGCATCTCCAACCCAAATAACTGTATTTCCTTTTCCAACTTCAGTGATCTCACAGTTTAGCTTATTGAGTCGTCCATCTAGTATAAAGAGAGAGTCCTTGGAAGGTGTCATCAGGTATTGCCCAAACAAGCCACTGTCCTGGATTTGCCTGTTCTTCCGGTTCCAGGGCCATTCTTCGGCCTTGAGTGGCTCCTTAAGGCTCTTTATCATCTTGACCTTTCCAGAGGAGAGCTCCACAAAGAGGACGTCTGTCTGTGTGCCCGAGCTCCCGTAGATGTTGTACTGATGGGCTTCCGTAAAGGACGGCTGAAAGGCCAGGTCAGATATGTGCAGATTTGTGTGAATATCAAAAGCCTCCTGGATTTCGCCTCTGATGGTGATGTACTGGACCCTCACAAGGCCTTTCACGTCATTAACGCTGACAAGATAGTGTCCATCTGGAGACACGTAGGGAGTGCCCGTCACATCACTATTGAATCCAATGACTGAGTCGGTTACACTGTCCACTATGAGCTGTGGTGGAATTGCTCCGGTGCTGTCTGGCTTGCAGCCAACGAAGTAGTATCCTCCCAGGTGTGTATATGCCAGCGATTGAGGAACACACTTATAACTCTTCAAGTTAATTGTCTTGATGTATGACATGGTCTCAAGGTCAATTTTTTGTAGCGCAGCTTCATCTTTATGAAGAATAAATCCAAACCTGAAAAAAGAAAAACTGAAGTTAGTCAGGAAAATGAAGAGTGGCTACCATAAAAAGCAGCACCGTGGACAGGGGGAAGGGCCATCACAAGTCCAGGTGTTCACAGCCAGGCTGTGCAGCAGTTTGTTTCTTAATTGTCTCTGAGTTCACCTTTAAATTGTGCTTCCATCCTCCTTACTCTAGGCCATTACAGCCAAACAATTATAATTCATGCTGTAGAAACCAAAATAATTAAAAGTAGTCTATCTAGTTAATTGCAAGAAAAGAGGCTAAAAAAAGTAAACGTTATTTTGTATGTCTCTAGACCTTTGATATTGAACAAGCTTGGTTAACTGCTCTAAAAGGCTTGACTATATATCTATTTCACTCACTTCATTTACTCCTTATGCTCTCCCAGTAACTCTGACACATAACTATTTAAATAATTATCTGTATCTTTTGCATTTTAATTAACCTCAAAGGACTATGTTAATAGATGTGGATTTTTTATTTTTGATACAGAAGTATTAGACTTCTGTATATTACATTTTAGAATCACCTTGATTACCTCTATGATCTTAACACTTGTTTTATTATACACTTTAAATACTAGTTACATTTTTCACCCTTGCCATGTTTATATTGTTATTGTTTTTTCATGATATACCTGCATTGTATTGGTTGTCTTATATTGAACAATGATGAACTTTGGAGATTTGGGGCATTTTTCTATTAAATTCAATTAAAAATTAAATAATTAAAAATGTTTTTGAGGACATCTTTAATTACATTAATGCTTTTACAAGTGTTTCTTCTGAATACTGGCTGAAAATGATCAAAATCCCTATGGCAAGGGTAAACATTTTGAAACCCTTACCTATACCACTGGTGGCTTCCTATCAAAAATAAGTAAATTAAATAAGATAAAATATAGAAACTACTATGCAATATTATATACAAATTACATATTGGCCACTAGAAATGTGAAGGGCTTTTATTTTTATTAGTAATATTGAGTAAAGCACTTTTTAATCATATTCAAAATATATAAAAATATATTTAATTAAAAAAATGATACTTTATTAAGATGTCATATATGTACTGAGCATCTACTCAACACATAGCACTGGGAATATATTGAAGAACAACATAATTCCCCTGCTTATAATCAGTAGAAATTTTGAGTGATAAAAATTGAAAACTGTTAGTGACTAATGCTTAATTATATCATTACGCTATACTACTACTTAATTTAGTAACTTACTTTTTCCATATTTACTTGCAGTATTTTAAAATGCCATTTACTATTTCTGGCTTATATCTGGAACTTACTCTTTTCCTGTGTCCTTAATAACTGTGTATGTCTTCAGTGAGCATAGCTCATACCATAAGTATTAAAGATAAAATTTTGTCCTAATGACAATGGAATGAAGAAACATATTGACAATTACTTCTAAATGCTCCCATTAAAGTATTAATGCACACTGAAGGTTATAAATGCTACCTAAATATTAAAGAATTTAAGAAAAAATTCAAACTGAAAACTGAATCCCATTCTTTTTGTCAGCATCAAAAAATATAAAATCCTAAATATCATTATCTACTCTCATACTTGTATTAATAAATAATTAACTCTGACTATGGAAAATGAATGCTATCCCATCAATGAATGGACAGTCATTACAAATATGTAGGTGTGTAGATATATGATTGTGTCTATCATTTATGAAATGATGAATTATGATCAAATATATTGTCTTTTTTTTCTGTTATACATTGTAAATGTGCTCAGAGGCACAAGCAGTAATATGCACATTTAATAAAAGCAATAAGCCAATCCAGTTTTGGCATTTCAGTTCTCCTCTTAACCTTGAGTTTTCTAGTCCCTTTGGGCAATGGTTTTTGAATGCTAATGAGGAAGAATGAAGGAGACAAGCTCTAACTGCTCTTGAACTATTTTAACTCTGATACTAAAGAATGCACTCAAGTGGTGATACAATCCAGCTTCTTTTGGAGGTAATTAAAATTTTAAAAATGGTCCCGTTAAAAATGCAAAAGCTACATGTGGGGTGGTAAAATCACATCTCCTTTGGTACAGGCACTGCATGCTACTTTAGGACTGGAGATCTAGCTAATAACCTGATGCAGGAGAATGCCTTCAATTTTTCACCACTGATTTATTGGGTAGGAAGTGGTGTCTCTAATTCAAAATTTCCCTCTAGTACAGATTGATATTCAGAAATCTCCCACTGTTCATTAGTCTGTGATTAATATTTACAGGGCTCTCAACTTTCATGGCTGCTTAGTATAATAAAATTCTGCATAGTACAAAGTTTAACATAGTTTGTCTAATATTTATCAGAATGTGTATAAGAGGTTGCAGATTAAGAGATGTGAGTTAAAAGTTAGTCTTGAAATCATTTTACTAGAAAAAAAAATCTCAAGTAATGAAGTGTGACTGTCACTCGGGTGGCATTGCTTGGATTTGTTGCTAGATTTGGCGAGCAGCGTGATAGCATTTTTTCCTCCAATTATTTTCTTTTTCTGAATGCTTAGGGGAAAAAAATGTTGTGGACAATTAAACAGACATAAGCAGAGCAAGGATGATGGGCCAGGTACAGGAGGTCTTCAGTGTGAAGGCCCGAGGTACCTAGCAAGGGCCAATCAATTGTTGGGTGAGGCCTCGCCTCAGGGTGACCTTTCCTCCCCTAGCACCTAGCATATCACTGATCATTTGGTTTGGACCCCCTGACCTTTCCTCCCTAGAGAAAACATCCAGGCCTCAGTTCTATTTCAGCTCCAGGCCCAGATGGCAACAAAACCAGCCATGGCTGAGGTCAGGACCAGCTCCAATAAATAATGACTCCCTGCCCTGGGGCTAATCAATCACTCAGTGGAGACCGCAACCCTGAAAGGACACAAGAGGAAAGCTGCTGAATAATCTATTAAGATCTTCCCCTGGGACTTCCCCTAAAATCTCCACCCTAAAAACTCTTAGGATTGAAGATCCAGTGGCTCTCCCTCGAGGAGGCACAAGTGTGTTTTCACCTGACCCCTCTGCCTCCCTGCCCTAGGCACACTTCCATTAGCTTCCTTACTCCCACGCTCTAAGGGGCCTCCTTTGCCTCTATAATTTATTTCCTAAGCCATTTCTTCTAGAAATTACTACTTCTACCCCTAATTTACCAAATAAATGTTCTCTTTCAGTTGGGTTGGGTCTTGGATCTGAATTCTTTCCTGGCCAAACCAAGTGCCGAGGTTGCTGAACCCAGGTTTGGTCTGACCCCTCCCACCAGTCAGACACCTAGTGTCTCTCACACTGCCTACAACAAAAATAGTTTATTGTAAAGTTTATAAAAAGGCTCAAATTTAATTACTCTTTTCATGCTTTGAGGTGAGAACCTGAAATGATTTATACACAGAGAACTTGTTTTTGATGAAGTAAGGGCTTTCAATCTAGGTTGATTTAGTTTCATGATCCAATCTTTTTAGTTTGTTTTTAATTGTTTTTTTGTTTTGTTTGTTTTTTAGAGAGAAAGAGAGAGGAAGGGGGAGGGATAAAGAGATAGAAACATCAATGATGAGAGAGAATCTTTGATTGGGTACCTTCTCACGCTCCACACTGGGGATCCAGCCCCTAACACAGGCATGTGCCCTGACTGGGAATGGGACTGTGGCCTCCTGATTCTTAGGTCAATGCTCAACCACTGAGCCACGCCGGCCAGGCATTTTTTAAATATATGTGACCTTACATAATGTCCTTGACTTCCATGAGTTTCCATTTTCTTAACAGCAGGAGGAGGATAACAATACTAGCTTGCTTCGAGGATGAGAGTAAATGTATGTTTATTATCAGCCAAATAGAAGATCCTCAATAAATAAAACTTGTCACTGCTTTATACCGTAAGTAGTAGTGTGGTAAGCAGTTAGACAGAATGAACAGAGCAAGGGTGATGGGCCAGGTACTGAAGGTCACCAGGGTGAAAAGCCCTAGATGCCTCACAGGGGATCATTGTAGGGGAAGCACCTCACCCCCAGGCCAGTGATGGCGAACCTTTTGAGCTTGGCGTGTCAGCATTTTGAAAAACCCTAACTTAACTCTGGTGCCGTGTCACATTTTGCTATTTGCAACCATAGTAAAACAAAGACTTGTATTTTTGATATTTATTTTATATATTTAAATGCCATTTAACAAAGAAAAATCAACCAAAAAATGAGTTCGCGTGTCACCTCTGATGCGCATGTCATAGGTTCGCCATCACTGGCCTAGGCTGATCTTTCCTCCCTTAGCGTATCTCTGGTCATGTGGTTTAGACGCCCCGGACTGTTCCTCCCTAGAAATAACATCGAGGCCTCGGTTGTATTTCAGCTCCTGGCCCAGAAAAGCAGCAAAACCAGACAACTGACCCCCTCGGCTGACCTCAGAACCAGGTACATTGAATAAATGACCCCTGTCCTGGTGCTGACCAATCAATCAGTGGAGACCTAGACCCTGAAAGGGCACACCTGGAAAGCTGCTGAATATTCTACTGAGATCTTCTCCAGGGACCTCCCCTAACATCTCCCCCTTAGAACCCTTAGCATGGGGACCCCTCACACGCTCCCTCTCCTGGAAGAAGGAGCCTTTCCCTTCCCGGCTACATCACCTTTCCCTTCCTCACTTCTGAGCTTCCAGGGTCCCTCCTTTACCTCTAGAACTTGTTTCCCAAGCCCATTTCTTCTAGGAATTACTTCTTCTATGTGACTTTCCAAATAAATATTCACTTAGTACTGAGGTTACTGAACTTAGGTCTGGTCTGACCCCACCAGTCTGACACCTGATGCTGTCCCCACTGCCCACAACAGTACCATTTCCCCATTATGAATCAAATAAAATATTCCCTATGTTACAACCATGGGCATATTATTATTACAATCCATGGATGGGGAAAAAATTACCAATTTTTCTTTTTAGCTAGTATTCCCACAATGTTAAAAATAAACATACAGTGTTACTCAAATGTGGCTACCTTTTCCCATTCCTAAATGCAACATTGGTCAATAGAATTCACTTATTTTAAAATTTTGCTCTCATTTGTGCCAACAGGATCTATGCCCTGTCCACATCTTAGTCAATCACCAAATCTCCCACAGTATTAGTGTTATAGAATAGTAAGAACTAGGAAAATTCCAAAACAAGCTGAACAGAGAAATTGAGACAGATAGTTAAATAGCAGGTTGCAGCCACCTAGTAAATCCTATCTTCCCTAAACCAAGGATACTTAAGAGTAGATGGTTTACACTTCTTCTTTCCAACCAGAGGATAAATAGCTTAAATCACCCTACCCAGGGATAGAAAACAGGTATCTAATTGAGAGCCATTTGACAGCCACACCCAAGGGCAGATAAATTAAGAGAATAAATCTCATTTTGGTATATCAGCATAAAGCTGATGAATATTCTATTGATCTGGCCCTAAGACCTCCCCTACTAGTAAATGCCCAGCCTTTAAAACTACTGAAAATTAAGGTCCCTGTGTGTTCTACCTCCCCCCAGGGAGCATACCCATGCCATTCCCTTCCCCTGCTCCTTCCTCCTACGGCATATATCCCCTAACTGCTACAGGACCTCATGAGACTTGCAACCAGAAGAGCAATGGGCAGTAGTAGCTCATTCCAGGCTAACACCCTGACCCTGTGCCCAAAGCCCCTTTTTTTTCTGACTTCCCAGTGAGCCAAAGCGGCCCACTTAGGCTCTCCTGTTGCTTATTCTTTTTTTAAAAAATATATTTTCATTGATTTCAGATAGGGAGAGGGAGAGATAGAAACATCAACAATGAGAGAGAATCACGGATCAGCTTCCTCCTGCATGTCCTGTTACTTATTCTATGCTCTTCCTTATTTCACTGTCCTAAGTATATTTTTGCTGAGGTCAATAAATTCTTGCTTGCTTTTCTAAACACTTTGTCTTTTGATTGAAATCTTTCCTTCAAGAAGACAAGAACCGAGGTCTCATGTCTCGCCCATAACACTCTCACTTAGTCCCCAAATGGGTCTGGTCACACAGAGTCCCCAGTTTTCCAGTCACTGTCACCCCAAGGCATCTGCCATATTGTTCCACCCCTGTTCTGCTTTCAAATATATCACCTGATATGCTAATGAAGGAATCTCATAATTGCATTTAATGACCTTTATGATACCCCGAAAGTTGGAGTGAAAGAACCCTGTAAGATTTGCAGAATAACATCTATTTTATCTCCTGAGTCTGAATGTAATACTGCCTGCCCCCAGGGTCCCCATAGATTCTTACCGGCGAGTTTTCATTACCACTGACTTTTAATATTTAACCACTGAGGGTCAATCCCCATACTAGAAGCTGGGGCAGGTGCCATGTGCCACTTCTCCATGCCTACATTATTTCTTAGTTCAAATCCTATCATCTGCACTGCCCCAGATTTTAAAACAAGTCTTTCCACGTATATTAATGGATGCAAATGGGAAGTAGTGAGTGGAGATTGGGTGTATTTGAGCAGAGGATTAGCCGACACGCTATCCTGTTATAAAAACAACATTGCTGCAATCTACATCTAAAAAACATTTCCCCAAGCATTTCTTATGTCTCACTTGTAGAAACCATATTCTTTGAAATAAAATTCCAGAAAAAAAGAATATGAACAACCTAAGGAATTAATTGTATTGAAATATCACTTGTGAAAATCTATATTCAAATCTAGGGTCAAGTAGTTAGTGTTTCATACATAACAGTGGGAAGGATCATTAATATCTTGTTTTACTAATTGCATTATAAGTATCTTGTTTTTCCAATTGGAAGATAAATGCTAATTGGGTAACAAATTAAAATTATAACCCCCCCACACATTAGTACTATATAAACCCACACATACAATGGGCTCTTGAAATGGCATCTCCCACTGTGTTATAGTTGACAGAGTTTTCATAGACACAAACCATAAATCTGACACAAGCCATCATTCACTAGTTTATGAATCCCTTTATATTTAGTTGTTTTCTATTATCCTGGACTGACCCTTGTAAGATTGAATGCTGTTCCTACTCAAGTACCAGAGGATTTAGTTTTATCTGAACTTCACATAAATAGCTCAGTAAAACATACCTGTTCATAAAGAGTGGTCACATCCATACACAGGAGAGAGGAAGGCCAGAGAAACAAAATTGACACATTTAGTAAAGATTTAAACTTAGAGCAAGGACACTTTCTGAATAGTCCTAATGCTTAGATGTGTTTGAGAAATGATAGTACTTGGATGTTTTCTCTTTTCAAACATAGGTTGAAAAAGCTACGATGAATCAGAGGACACCCTCTTACCTGACTTTTATATTCTAGAAATTCTATATTAAAGATTTTAGCTACATTACTTCTTCCTTACTTTCATTTTTAGATTTATTTTTTCTAAAAAAATAAAAAAGAAGGAGAATGTGTTTGTGAACACTAAATTCCCTAAGTTCTCCCATTTTGGTATCCTATCCATTTGATATGTGGGGACTTTGTTTCTTCTAGAAAAAATTGAGGCATGAAGGTGTAGTTTAATTATAGTATATTCAGAATGTCTAATTGCTTTACAGAATTAATATAGTGTCCAAAGGTCTGTCCTTTCTAGTGATTAACTGCACATACAGAAAAGCAGATTAAGAATTCTTTACACATCATATACATAGAGCCTGACTGACAATGGTTCCACGTAAGATATTTTCCACTTTACAATGGTACAAAGCCACATGCACTCGGTAGAAACCATACTTTGATTTTGAATTTGGATCTTTTCCGGGCTAACAACATGTGGTATGATACTCCCCGTGTGCTGGGCAGCTACAGTGAAACACAGATTCCAATCGGCTGCGCAGTTACAAGGGTAAACAACCAGTGCTCTACCGTGCGGTGTTAAATGCATTTTTGACTGATGACATTTTGAACTTTTGATGGATTTACCCGGGTATAATCCCATTGTAAGTCGAGGAGCATCTGTTTACAACCAACCGCATTTCAAATACCAAAGTTCTTTATCTCTTTTCAAAGAGTGTAAGAGCTTAGGGAAAAGGCTGACAACTATGCCTTAAAATGCCATTTAAAAAAACTGGTTGCTCTTTTTAACTTAGTTTTCAGATTCATGAAAATCTGAAAATATCAGCCTCCCTGATCTCACCCGTTTTTCTGATTAGGCTGTGTTTTATCAAGAAGTAGATAAGTGAATCAGAGGTCATGTGCCAGAAATGGAGTTAGTCAGTAGAAGAATGGAAAATAATTTGAGTACTGAGGTAGATAGAGGAAATGAAGGTAAAACAAAGGCAAGGACAAATTTGAATCTAATAATTGCTCAGAAATATTATCTAAGTGTCCATTGTATACCTGCAAAACAGAAATCATGGATGAAGAAAAAATTTCTATAAGGAACCAGGTTTGGCATGAATTGGATTCTATGTGACAAAATTCAGTAATTATTCACAACCTATATGTTCAGTGTACTTTGTAAAACCTTATAAAGGAAGTGGAAAAGGAATAAACAATCCCTACTCTTAAGGTAATTATAATCAAGTAGTGGGTACCTATAATTGGATGCCCTGACTTTTAAAGAATGTTTAGAGAACATCTTCAAAGATTAGAGAAGTGATGGTTATAGCTACATCCCTATTTTAGCTCCTAGTTCACATTTAGTTATGCTAAGCTTTCACTTGAAGACAGAGCTTATATTAGTCTGGATCCAGAAAGAAAATAAATTCCAATTAGAATAAGTCAAAGAGGATACAATAAAAAGACTGTTTACAGAGAAATAGGAATTGTCCGCAAGGGATAGTGCTGTAATATGAGGAAAGTAATAAGGCGGCTGTTGTCCCTGCTGTGCCCTGAGAGGAAGGAGCTACTCCGGGAGGTGTCTCTTGGGAGGAGCTATGCCGTTTGATCTCAAGAAACAGCTGGTCTCCCACAAATCAGCAGGCAAGTTGGGGGATGGGGTTTATAGACTCCAGTCCCATTTTCCTTCTTCATACAAATCCCTAGTCAGGCTTCTCATTGCCAGACCAACCAGAAGCCATATTGCTCAGCTCTCTGGGACAGCAAGCATGGTAGAGAAGGGTGTAGTGTGAATCTGGGGATAAAATTCAAAACATCAAGAACAGATTTCCCTGGCCAAAAAGTCTGAATATCTCAAGTCTACTGAATATACAAAGATATGTGGAGTGAGGGTTATAAAATACACATTTAGTTTCTAATTGGGAACATTTGACACTTCATAAAGAAAAATTGTGTACTTGCATGCTGGAAAAAGGAAAATTCTTGATTATTTATTTATTTATTTACTATAGACCCGATGCACAAATTTGTGCACCATTGGGGTCCCCAGACTAGCCTGCAGGATTGGGCTGAAACTGGTTCTCTGGCATCCCCTGAGGGGTCCCAGAGTGCAAGAGGGTGCAAGCCAGGCCGATGGACCCCACTGGTGCATGATCAGAGCCAGGGAGGGATGCAGGAGGTTCACCAGCCGGGAGGGACTGCAGAAGGGCTCCAGGGCTTGTCAGGCCCATCCTGTTTTATCCGATCGGTCAGACCCCAGCAGCAAGCTAACCTGCTGGTCAGAGTCTCTGCCCCCTGGTGGCCAGTGCACATCATAGGAAGCAGTTGAGCGGCCTTAGCATGTCATTAGCATATTACTCTTTGATTGGTTGAACGGACAACTAGACAACCAGACACTTAGCATATTAGGCTTTTATTATATAGGATTTTTACCTGAGATAAATTTTTCTTTAAATAGCATTTTCTTACTTCTGGTAAAATATTTTAAATAACTGCTATGTAGTGAAAATTTATGCCCTCCCTCCTCCTCACGCCAAATGTATATATTGAAGTCCTAAAGCGCAATGTGATGGTATTTGAGGTGGGTCCTTTGGGAGGAAATTAGACCATAAGGGTAAAGCCCTCATGAACGAGATTGGTGCCTTTATAAAAAGAGAAGTGAGAGAGATTATCACGCTCCCTCTGCAATGTCAGCAGACAACAAGAAAATGGCAGTGTGCAGGCAAGGATGAGGGTCCTCATCGTACCCCACGTGCTGGCCCACTGATCTCTGACATCTAGCCTCCTCTTAAAATAAATTTCTGTTGTTTTAGGCACACAGTCTAAGGTATTTTGTTAAAGCAAGCTGAACTGATTAAGACAGAAACTGGTACCAGAAGTGGGGTGCTGCTGTAAGAACCATCTCCAAGTGCGGAAGCAGTTTAGAGCTGGGTAAGAGGTAGAGGCTGAAAGGGTTTGGAGGTGCATGCTAGAAAAAGCCAATTTTTCCATGCAGGCGCCACGCAAGGCAATCCTGGTGAGGGCTCGGAAATGAAAGAGGAGAGCTGGGAAGAAAGCCTCCATCTTCTCAGAGAACACACAAGTAATCCTGGCCATATTGAAATAAGGATGGTAACGTCCGATGTGACGAGATCTCAGATAATTATGAGGAATCTGTTATTGTAAACTAGAGGAAAGGCCATTCCTTGCTATAAAGTGGCAGAGAACTTGGTTGAATTGTATGCGTGTTCTAGTGTTTTATGGAAAATAGGACTTGGGAAGGATGAAACTGGATATTCAGCTGAGGAGATTTGCAAGCAAAGAGTTGAGGGAGTGGTTTGGTTCCTCCTGGCTGCTTATCATGTAATGCAAGAAAAAAAGAAATGAATCGAAGAAGAAACTGTTAAGCAAAAAAGACACAGAATAGAAAGATTTGAAAAAATGTCTAAGGTTGCTATACAAAACTTTCCTACAAGGTGGACTGCAGCATTCTAAATGCCAAAGCTACTCTCTGCTTGTCTCACGTTTGCTTACATCTCATTGACATAAAGGACTCAGCAGGCCAAGCCTAAGGTGAACCTAGAAGGAGACTACACAGAGGCATTGATGCTGGGAGATACTACAGTATTGGTAGAACAGAATAAAGATTTCAATAGCAGACTCATATCATACATGACAATAAAAAATGTAAAATTAAAAAAGTATTCTACATCAGTAGAAAAAGTATAGACTACATAATATATTGTATTGAGGTAATCAGCTATCTAATAAGAAAAAATATTTGTATAACTCATTTGTTACACAAAATAATATCAAGATAGATTAAAGTATTCAAATTATAATAATATTAAAAGTCAGCATGAAATAAATGTATGATAACAGTATTATAACATTAGTATTTAAATAGAGGGAAAGGTGAGACCTTTTAAGCAAGATACCGTGTTGTATAAGTTATAAGGTAAAACTTGATTAAAGGTGAGTACACTTTAAAAATAAACAGATTAATGCAATCTACAGAATGAGCAGAAATAGAATACAAAGAGATCAATAGTCTTACTGTAAAATAAATTACTAAAATAAGAAAAACAAAGAAACTGAAAAGAAAAATTAGCAAGCAAACCCCTGGATTCCTTACATGGAGGGAGCATTAATGGCCTATGAACATCGAAAGATTCAAAACTTCACAAATGAGTAGATGAAAATAAATTAAAGCTTAAAAATGAGTTATTTATTTTTACCAATCTATTGGTAACAATAATAAAGTGTGTTTAGATTAAATACTGGTAAGGATGTGATTAAATATGTTCTCTTACATACTACTGATGAAAGCATAATTGTTTTAGGCTTTTTGTTAGAATAATTTGTTATTATCTCTGAAATCAAAATATGATTCTGATTTAATGAAGCAATTATATCTTGCAGTATCTTCCCTTAATCAATGCTCATAAAATAAATACAAAGTAGCATGCACAAGGATATTCATTCAGCACTGACTATGAAACATCCACCAAGTGAAATTTCATGCAGTTATAAAAATGACAATGTGTCAGTAATGATACAGAGATAGCTCCCAAACTGTTCATTTTAATTTAATTTTTTAATATATTTTTATTGCTTTCAGTGAGGGAGAAGGGGAGAGAGAGAGAGAGAGAAACGATGAGAGAGAATCATTGATCAGCTGCCTAAATATCAAAACATTGACTAAGCTAAAACTAATTAGCAGCAAAAAAGGGTAAAAATTGCTGACAAAGTCTAACTCAATATAGCACTGATGATATCAATTTTTCCCTGCCTTGTGGCGTACCTGAATAGGAGTTTTACAACATCCTCAGTCCATCTTTAATTTTGGTTAATGGTTACAAATAAAATGAAAACATAAACATCTCATAGAAGACCATAATAGTCATTTGATGTAGAAACAAAACAAAACAAAAACTATCTATGTAATTTAGGTTATTTACCTGAAAGAATTAAAAATAGAAATACATATTCAATGTATGCATTTAGAGATTCTCTGAGTCTACTATAAGCTAAGAGCTATGCTTCTAGTCTTTGTATAACTTCAGTATTTAGTTCAAAGGGGTTAATTTATGTATCATGGTACTATAAGTCAGGTGTTTTTAATCTTTTTACCTCACATTTATATATGAAGACAACCTAGATAATTGTCTAATATATCTAGGATTCATTAGTTAAGCTCATTAAAAAGGAAAGAGGAAAGTGTTTCAGGTGAGGAAGCAATAAAAGCAAGAAAGAATTCAGAAAACAAATAAAAAAGGAGAATAACAACACACTAGCATTCCCAGAAAAACATTAACTGAAAATTATTTTTTTCTGCATCTGGAAAAAATTAACAGTCCTATTATTTTCTTCTTTTAAATATTGATATGAATTCTAATGTCTAGCAAGAATATTCCAATGGAGGTTCCTAATGATTGTAAAATGAAAAGGTGTGTTTTGCAATCAGGGGATTTGAGTACTGGTCTCCTATGTACTAGTTTGTGACATTTTGAATAAATTACTTTACCTGAACCTTTGTTCTCTTCTTTGTTATATATTCTAATAATTCATTACCAGTGAAGATTAGGGAAATACATGTGTGAAACTCTGATATATTGTAGGTGCTTAGTAAATTATAGCTATTATCATTAATGATAACTACAAGATGTCAAGAAAACATATTAAAATTACAAATAATGCCAATATCAGTCACTGATTGTTTTCTTTATTTTTTTTTTTTAGAAATTAGATCATCTCCTTGAAAAAGAAACATGAACACATTTAAGAGCTACAATTTCCTCCTTCAACAGGTTTTTTTGACTGTTCACTTCGTTCTGAGGCTCACATACCTGTTTTGACTTTAAAATAACTTCTCATCTTTTACCTACTCAAAAAGGTACATATGGCATTATGGGGGCTAAATACTCAGCATTTCAGCATACTGGTGTTAATTTGTTTTGATATTATTCTTTATGTCTACAATGGGTGGTTGAGTGATGGATAGCTAACATACATTATTTCTTTATTCAGAGAATTCAGCACCTGAATATTTAGAAATGCTGAATGGTGAAATATTTCTGCTTAGCACATTTAAGCATAGGAGCCCATGTTTAAACATAATTCTTCTTGTTTATGATTGATGAGCCTTTTGATGCCAATCTGTCAACCTTAAAATATGGAATATGAATTATTTTCTCTCAAGTCCAGTGATCTAGTGCAATACATAATTGTATTATTATTCTTCCAAGAGAAAAAAATTTAAAGGTTCATCTGATAGTAAGGTCATTAAATGTTGCTCTTTTCTTCTGATGACTATGAAAGATTAAGTGTATTGTCCAGTTGCCATGGCTAATTAAAATAAACAGCAATTTAGAGAAGTGACAGCCAGTGACTTTTCACTTAACGCCCTAATCTGCCCTGTGCCACTAACAACGTAAGCTGTCATAATGTATTTCTCCCAAGCTTTTTCTGTTTTTTGTTTGTTTCTACTGCAGATTTTACTGTCCTATTATTTGGCCATTTTATTTTAAATAGGATTGAAATTGCTCCCTGTTCTTTTACCATGCCATAGTTTTAGTTTCTTACAAAGTGTGGGTTCATCAGCACTTTTATTCTGAGTTAATTTCTGTGAGTTTCAAAAATAATCTACATGAAACTATACCCAACAGTGGTGCCCTTTCTAGTCTGTATAAATTGCCCATTTCCCAGATTTGGTTTCAAAAAAATTAAAGTTACTTTTAATAGTCAGTACATTATACCAAAATCTAAGCATGGACAGTATCTCCTTTAAATTTCAACAGTAGCTTAATTCTGAAGCATCATTTCTAGTCAATATTTATTTAACTGGTTTATTTGTAATAACTCGTAAATTTTGCTAAAAAGAAACCAATAACTCTTAATGGTCATGCAAATTGAGTGAACTTCTCTGTCTTGTAATCAAGGTCGTCCATAAAATAATGTGTGCCTTATTTCATACTATTTTTCAATAATGCTACCCTACACTCCAGCTACATTTATATGGTCACTAATTTCTCTAATGTTTCACCCTCTTTCAGCTTTTTGATTCGCTTTGTCAAGGTGTTCAGAAAGTTCAGAAAGTGGCCTACATACTAGAAATATGCCTCTGAATATAAAACAGTCACTGTCCTTAAAGAGTTCAGAGTCTAGGGTTAATAATGTGCGCCCAGGCACTAGCTTCATATCCTACCACATACCAATGGTGTAGCCCTCAGTGATCTAGTTTTCTCATCTGTGAAATGGGAATAGCAATACAACTGCTCGAAAAGGTTTTGTGAGGACCGAATTAATTCATGTAACAAACATAACAGTTTATTGCACATATTCACTGCCATGTATGTTTGTTAAACAAATATTTTAAAAGTGACATTAATGAATCCATGTTACTTTAATACAGTTTACTGAATTTATTTCTAATTAGGCATGATATTCCATTAAAAAACGGACAATTTACACAGACTTATGAAAGTCTTCCTGGAGGAAATAAAGAAAATGTCAGGAAATGGCGGTCAGATGAAGAAGCTGGAAAACACATTTCAAATGTAGGGAACCCAGTGAGCAGCACAGCCTGTGACAGTGAGTACAGGCTGCCTCGATTACCCAAGTGCAGTGTGTAAAGCAGAGAACTGCCTCTCATTCTGTCCCTCAGCTCCTCGAGAGGCAAGGCGTGGGCTAACAGAGCTGCAGTACTTGTGTCTATCAGAGACCTTTACACACACTCATCAGCTCATGCATTACTTCTGCGATCGCATCCTAAACTTCTCTCCAACACTCAGTCACATTTCGATCTACTTCATGCACAGCTTCCAGGACACCTACCTGCACACATAATCCCTCAAGAGTGGAGGAGACTGAAGGGGCTCAGTTGTTTGTTACCAATGGCATTGAAGACACATTCTTGTGGCGGTGCTAGTCATATTTTTCACACTTTGTGATCTCTATATTTAGCCTCCTCTATCTTTTATCTACATCATATGTATATTTGCTTCCACACAGGAAACTAATTGATGTTTTCTAACTGTAACATCTGTATTTTTGTTTAGCATTATTTAAATCTGGAAATTAAAAAAAAATGCAGTACAGAAAGCACCAAATCACAAAACTAAAATCCTCCTCGAGGAAAGATAAGTTACCAAATACCGATCCATTCTTTTTTAAAATATATTTTTATTGGGTTAAGAAAGGGAGAGGGAGAGAGATAGAACCACAAGGATGACAGAGAATTATTGATCAGCTGCCCCCTGCATGACCCCCAATGGGGACTGAGCCCACAACCTGGGCATATGCCCTGACTGGGAATCCAACCATGACTTCCTGGTTCATGGGTCAGTGCTCAATAACTGAGCCAAACCAGCCGGGCAAATACTGATTCATTCTTAATATCATGTCCCTGGAAAAAAAAAAAACAAAAACCTCACTGTCCTGAAGATCCTGTCCTTGGACTTCTATAATAGCTTCCTAATTGTTCACTACCCCTGTTCTCTTAGAATATAATTTCCACAACAGTACAGTGACAGTTTCCCAATGAAAAGCAGATCCAGCCCCAACTCTGATCTAAACCTTTAATCACTTCTATCACACAGAATAACAATAACCGGCCTGAATTCTCCAAACTCATCTCCTACCTCTACAGCAGCAGCGGCCTCCATGCTGCTCCTCAAACATGCCAGAGAATTCCTAGTCAGTAACTTTGCACTCACAGTTGCCTCTACCTAAAATGCTTATCTTGAAATTAGAGACTTAATCCTGAACTCGGCAATCTAATTCAAGAACGACTTGGTAAGGTTCTGCCCACCTCCAGTGGGCTTTTCTTTGTTTGATATATAGTTTTCATATTTCATTCTCTATCAGTGTCCATGAATTCCTCCTTTGAAGGATTACTGAGATCACTATACATGCTATACATAAAATGCATACTCGACTGCCCAGCGCAAAAGAGCAAAGAGTGTCTGCTACTACTATTATTGCTGTTCTAATGAGATTCATAGATTTCTGAACAGGGACACTAGTTTTTCCTTCTCAACTAATGAGACTCTTATTAAGAGTCCAGAGCCAATTTTCTGACTTATATTACCTACATTATTCCAAAACCCAGATAGGTTTGGAATTACCCAAGAGAAAGTGAAACTAGGAATCCAAAGGGCTTAAGTTAAAGCGTGGAGGAAATAGTATAGCTGAGGGAATAGGAGCATCAAGACTGCGCGTTAGGGCTGCCTACCTCGCCACCCTTGAATTCCTCTAGCTGACTATAACCAAACACACACACACACACACACACACACACACACACGCACACCCCCCATTTCCCTCCCCAAAAAAGTGATATGAGCATTCCTTTCAGGGATGCCTAAATGCTAATTTTTAAAGTACCTGGGGAGTTTATTTTATCTTTTGGAAATAGAACATACCACAGTGCAACACATTCCTTCCTCAGAAAGAAAATGAAAGAAGCCACAGTGTTCCCTAGGAAAGGACTTAGGGATGGAAAACACACTACAGCGTATTACTATCTGATCACAGCTGCACTCATCTCTCTTGAAAAGCGTCCATATTGTATTTATTGCCTAGTACCTGTGAAGGCTGTTCATAGAGACCACAAGGAAGAACTAATTTTGATGCTCCTTTTAGTTTGCTATAAATTCAGAAACAATTTTGCTCCAACAGCTGATCTGTGAATTAATAATGAGAGGCTATAACTTTTTTTCACTATAGTATGTCAAGTACTTCCTTTGTGCTTAAAAATTGATGAGGTTCAAAACTCCATTTCTTTACATGAAACAGATTTCAAAGGCATATGTGGCCATCACCACTACCCTCATATGAACAGTTCTTTCCAAGATCCTTTCTTGGCTGGTAAAAAATAAATAAATAAGTAAAACCAGTGGAGCTTGGAGTTCAGTATGCAATATAACATCACAATCTTTCTTTAAGGACTTCTTAAAACTATTCTCCTGAAAAATTATGTGAATAGTAATTTCTAGTAAAATGTGTCACACTTTATCTCAGAAATGCTGGCTACCTAAAGAAACATTATAACTTAATATTTTTAAAAATATCTTTTTATTGATTTCAAAGAGGGAGGGGTGACAGAGATAGAAACATCAATGATAAGAGAGAATCATTGATTCTCCTCCACGCCCCACACTGGGGATCAAGCCAGTAAACCAGGCATGTGCCCCGAGCGGGAATTGAACCATGACCTCCTGGATCATAGGTTGATGCTCAACCACTGAGCCAGGCCAGGTAGGTTTAATTTAGTATTTATACAATGTGAATCTCCTCACAATTGTGTCATTGGCTCTATATGTCTGAACTTTTATTTGAAAGGTTTTTGTGATTTTATTATTTTATTTTCTAACTTTATTTTTATTGTTGACCCTATTGCAGATGTCCCCATTTACCCTCCCTTTGCTTTTGAAGTGGGATAATTCTCTCTACCATATTTTTCATTGTTTTAGCTTGAAATTATCAAGACTCAGGCATTAATGAAAATTCCTCCATTGAATTTGACAGATAGTCCATGATGAAAATACCCTCTTCTCCAGGTATCTGGATATGATATTTTAACTCTTAAATATGGAAATAGCAGCTGAACCAAAGTCAAGTTGAAGGAGACCTGAGGCAGTGGATGGTCCTTGACCTTTTCCAGTGTTTTATCTTGCCCATCATCAGATAGCTGGGAGGAGAGGAAATAAAGCCTGTGCTGAGGTTGAAAGATTGCCCATGTTATCCATAAAAGCAAATCTTATAGTAGCTTTAATATAATTATTTTGATATTGGAAACAGAATGTTAACTTATTCAAAACATTTACTTACACCCTAGCCGGTTTGGCTCAGTGGATAGAGCATCGGTCTGAGGACCAAAGGGTCCCTGGTTCAATTCTGGTCAAGGGCACCTACCTTGGTTGCAGGCTCCTCCTCAGGCCCAGAGCCTGGTCAGGGCTCATGCAGGAGGCAACCAATCGATGTGTTTTCTCTCACATCGATGTTTCTCTCTGTCTTTACCTTTCTCTTCCCCTCTCTCTAAAAATCAATGGAAACAATATCCCCAGGTGAGGATTAAAAACAAAACATTTACTTATTGTTTACTTGGACCATAGACATGACAGTGAATAATACAATGTCCTGAAGGCAAAGTCCTCCCGTCTTGAGGTTATATTTTTTAAGGAGAAGAGAGATAATTTCTTAAGTATTGTCTATAGAACACACAATTTCTTTTATTTAAAGAAAAGCTTATCCCTCTCTCCTCTTTCCTCCTTCTGTAATTTTTTTTAAAAAAAATCAATTCTTATAGTCTTTTACCATTCTACCTTTTTAGTAATTTTCAAAGAGAATCTTATTTTTTTACTACTTTTCCATATAATTCAGTATGCCAATAAGATTTTATAAGTGTTCAGTATATAAGTATCAAATTTGGAAGTTAAATTAGAAAATGGCCGCCCTAGCCAGTTTGGCTCTGTGGATAGAGCATTGGCCTGTGGACTGAAGGGTCCCAGGTTCAATTCCGGTCAAGGGCATATGACTGGGTTGCTGGCTTGATCTCCAGTCAGGGGCATCCAGGAGGCAGCCAATCAATGATTCTCTCTCATCATTGATGTTTCTCTCTCTTTTCCTTCCTCTCTGAAATCAATAAAAAAATTTTTTTTAAAAAAGAGGAAGTGGCAGAATGTTACTTCAGATATACATGCTTCAAATGAGTTTCAATTTTAAGAAATTTAAAAATACTAAAAGGTCATATGATATTAGAAATTTTAAAAAGAAGTTAGGAGGAAGCTGTAAATAGAAAAGAAAATATTTTATCTCATAAAATGTTATGTTGATATAATGTTTACATTTTCCATATTTAGATATTAACTCTATTCAGTTACATCACATACCAAAATAGAAAGACTCTGGGCTGTGTCTGCTGCTAAGTGTCAGTGAAATAGGCTGAGGCTAGAATTCATTTGTAATTAAGGACATACCTGGCAATGTGGTAAATTGAGCTGTATTGCAGGTATCAGAGGTCTTTGAGTGATTATATATTATATTTAACTAGAGGCCCAGTGCACGAATTCGTGCACAGGTTGGGGGGGGGGGCCGGCTGGCGCAGACCCAATCTGGGTGGATTGGGGCTGGGTCTATCAGGAGGAGGAGATGGCAGGATGTTGGCCAGCCAGCCCACCCCAATCAGGGTCCAATCAGGGCCAGGTCAGCTGAGGGGAGGGGCCGCAGTCGATTGGCCAGTGGGCCCCAGCCCTGATTGGGGTGGGAGTGCCGATTGGGAGTGGGACCACCTAGGGGGAGGGGCTGCAGGCAGTAGCCACCAGCTTACAAGTCCAGGAAGTGCAGAAACCCCCCAGCAGCCGGCACTGCCCCTGCTTGTAATGGGGGGCTGATTAGGGGTGAAGCTGGCTGAGGGGAGGGGTCACAGGCCGGTCAGTGTAGGGTGGGCTGGTTGGGGACAGGGACAGCTGGGGAAAAGGGCTGTGGGGGGTTGGCCAGTTGCCCTGCACCCCATCAGGGTGGAAGAGGCCGATCAGGGGCAGAGACAGCTAGGGGGAGGGGCCACGGGACGTTTGCCAATTGGCCCCACCTCCTGCTTGGGTTGGTTTCGCTGGCTGCAGTGGGCGTCATAGCAACTGGTTGTTCCAGTCTACAGCGTTCTTGTCACTGGCTTTTTATATATATACTAGAGGCCTGGTGCACAAAGATTTGTGTACTCAGGGGGGGTTCCTCAGCCTGGCCTGTGCCCTCACGCAGTCTGGGACCCCTCAGGGGATGACCACCTGCTGGCTTAGGCCTGCTCCCAGGGGAGTGGGCCTAAGATGGCAATCAGACATCCCTCTGGCAGCCTGGCAACCCTCGGGGGATGTCCACTTGCCAGCAGGGAGCAGGCCTAAGCTGCAGTTGGACATCCTTAGCGCTGCTGAGGAGGCAGGAGAGGCTCCCACCACCACCGCTGTACTGGCAGCCATCAGCCTGGCTTGTGGCTGAGCAGGGCTCCCCCTGTGGAAGCACACTGACCATCAGGGGGCAGCTCCTGCATTGAGCGTCTGCCCCATGGTGCTCAGTGTGTGTCATAGTGACCAGTCATTCCCAGTCTTTCTGCTGTTAGGGTCAGTTTGCATATTACCCTTTTACTATATAGGATAGAGGCCTGGTGCATGGGTGGGGGCCAGCTGGTTTGCCCTGAAGGGTGTCCCGGATCAGGGTGGGGGTCCCGCTTGGGTGCCTGGCCAGCCTGGATGAGGGGGTAAGGGTCGTTTGCAGGCTGGCGGGCGACTGAAGCTCCCAACCTCTCCTTTTTTTCTTTTTCTTTTTTTTTTTTTTATTCTGGGATTTATTTACCTTCTATGGCTGTCACTGGAGCTGAGAGCTGGCTTTAGCTCTGAGAACCCGCTCCAGCTTGAGGCCTCGGCTGCTGAAAGCATATATCTGAGGTTTGTTTAGCTTCTATAATTGCAACATTGTTTCTTAGAGTGCAGCTCAGAACCCAGCCGTGGCAGGTGTGGAACCTTGGCTTCCTCCATCACTGGAGCAAGCAAACTTCCTGTTCACTTCAGCTGCCTGGCTGCCGGCTGCCTTCTTGGTTGGCAGTTAATTTGCATATTGCCCTGATTAGCCAATGGGAAGCGGGTGGAAGGTACAGTTAATTACCTTATTTGTCTTTTATTAGATTAGATAGATCAGGGGTGGGCAAACTTTTTGACTCGAGGGCCACAATGGATTCTTAAACTGGACCAGAGGGCCGGAACAAAAGCATGGATGGAGTGTTTGTGTGAACTAATATAAATTCAAAGTAAACATTATTACATAAAAGGGTACGGTCTTTTTTCTTTTTTTTTTTAGTTTAATTCATTTCAAACGGCCCAGATCTGGCCCGTGGGCCATAGTTTGCCCACGGCTGAGATAGATAGATAGCTATTCATTGCCCAGGAAACTCCTGTTCCAAAGAACATTTGGCTCCATTGAAAGAATTATTAATACTTGGTAGTTCTTCTATAATATCAGAAGGCATTAGAGAGAACAGCACAGAGCCAGATGTTCTGGTCTGAGGCAATCTTACATGGGAGCTGGAGTGATTTTGGAGAAAATCTGGTTCAATCCCTTAATTTTACAGATGAAAATCTTGAAACCCAGTGAGATTAAAGGATATACTGAAGTCACACAGCTCACTTCTTGAAGAGCTTGGATTAGATCTTATGTTCCTAAATTCTATTATTTTTCTCACTCAGGAGTAAAATATTAGTGAGTAGAGCTTAAAAGCACTATAGAGGTTTTTTTTTTTTTTTTTAGGTTAGTACAAAAGAAAAAGAAAAGTTAACTATTTAAGAATTTATTGAATATTCTAAAACAACAGAAAGTATCCCCAAAAACTTACTTAAAGAAAAAAAAAGTACCATCTTCTAGCTAGTACCTCAATCTATACTATTTGCTTAATATTATTTATGTTGTGTGACATAAATATTTTTAATCTACATCTTCACTATATGCAGATACAAAATTTACTAAAATTAACTACATATGAAAATTCTATTCAAATAACATTTATTTAACATCTATTGTCTGTTAGGTACTGCACTGAGTGAACTCTTTAGCACATTTTAATACCTTACCTTGAGAGTGCAAAGATAAACAAAGTCCTTTGATATAGAGTACAATATGATAAATGCTGCAATAACTATAATCATGATTAGCTTTGAAAATATAGGAAAAAGACAGAGTAATATGGATGCAGAGAGGGAATGGTGCAGGACAAATCCTTAAACTAACTGACACAATTTGATGTAAGTTTTAAACAAAAGGCAGAATCTTGTAGGAAGATGGGAAGTGCATGTTTTTAGCACAGGAATTACTCTGAGTTCACTTCTATCACATGCCCGTTTCCCTCTCTAAGCCTGAGGGAACAACTCTTTTAATAAAAGAAAGTGAATTTTTATTTTAATTATTAAGAAAACTGAAACGACCATATTTTCTCTATCTCTGGCTATGAGTGACTTGAAAATAATTTTATATAACATTTAATTAATTACCTAACGGCCTCTACTGCCACACCTCTGACTTCTCCATCATTCTTCACTTCTATAAGACATGTCTTGACCCTACTTCTATTATAACTCTTATCATAATGTAATTGTTTATATACTATACTATTTTACTAGGTTATAAAAAATTTGAGGGCCAGTCTTCATTAAAAAATTGTTAATGATTTCTGTATCAAATCTCTTTATCTATGCCTATGTTTATCTGCAGATGGTCAGATTGAACCTGCCAAAAAATTGGAACACATTGAGCAATCAGAATAATTAAAGTGATTATCCCTTACTTGAGATAGAAAACAGTAAAATCTTTTTCCTAAGAAGTGACAAGATTGCAGAGAAAAGTTTTTGCAATATTTGCAAGTAACTTCTACTAATTATATTTGATTATTCCTTCGCTGAACATTCTGAATTTGAACCACGTGCCAGGCAGTGAACTACCTGTTCAGGATAACAATACTGTGATCATCTTTCTCTTATTAAGGACCCTATTCTCACAGTGAAGACAAACATGTGAACAAATAATGTCTGAAAAATAGGTTCCGCTATCGGAGGAGCTTGCATAGAATTCTATGAAGATATAATTTTGAGGAGCTGGAGCAGGTTCCAGAGCGGAGGATAGGAGTAGAGATGCACTAGGGGCATAACAGAAGCATTGTGAGAAGTTTGACTGAAGCACAAGACAAATATTAGGCAGGAGCCAGCGAGGAGGGGAAAAAAAAAAAGAATAACATAAGGAATACAGTCAATAATACTGTAATAACTGCATGGTGCCAGGTAGAGACTGCAAATATGGTTGTAAGGTATATGCTTATCTGACCACTATATTGTATACCTGAAGCTAATACAAAAAAAAAATTGAATAGAAACTGTAATTTTAAAAAAAGGGATTAGGTCATAAATGGCCTTAATCCTATAAAAAGTATTTTATTATTTCTTTAAAGATAATAGACACTATTATCATAGTTGTAGCAATGGTTTTATTCTAAATGCAATGTGAGCAATAGAGACAGTTCAATAATAGAATTTGTGGATCTTATGAAAGCGGGGAGTGATATGGTAGAGTTGTCTGAATGGAAGCAGTTATCACTTTGCAGGTCTTAGTATAAAGATAAAGGCAGTACAAGAAGTTGTCAATAAATAGGTGTTTATGAAGAGTGACTTAGATGCTGTAGATAACAAGAAATAAGAGTTGAAAGTGATACAACTGAGTGGAGGATTATACATTTCTGAAGAGATGTGTTGTGTTTTTTTCTTTCCTTTTTTTTTTTTTTTTCCTTCTTACGTTGGTGGAAGAGCCATGATCTGTAAATGACAGTATGGGCAAAAATGGTGAAGGCAGACAACTCCCTCATCCCACACACATCAAAGCTGCTTAGAATGAGAATATCAGACATGTGTACAAAAGAAACCCTCAGTAAGGAGGATGGAGTCCGCTTAAAAGCAAGGAGGGTGAAGAAAGTCTGTAGATGTAAGGAAATCTAACAAAGAGCTGTCTATAAAAATGTTGACGCATCTGAAGTGATTCTCGGCCTATCAGCCCATCAGACAATTGAGGTTTTTCTCATTTATCTCTAAGTAGTCCCAAGCCTATACAGTACTATAGTGTTTTTTGTTCTTATTGTTGTTGTTGTTGTTTAATGTTTATAATGTACCAGAAAGAGAAGAGCAACTGCTACTCAGACATAAGTGAGCATCTCATTGTACTGGAGGCATTGAGAGTTAAAATGAATATCCCATTCAACAAAAGCATTTTATCTAAAATCTTTCATATGTTGTCTTTCAATTTCCCCTCTTGTTGCTTGCTGATGATAAAAAAACCTGCCTAATTAGCATCTTAGTTATATGGCTCACAGAACGGTATTTTTACAATGTTCCATGAAAAAAAATACTGCATTTATAAAAGTTTAAAGAACACTAGGGATTATTTTTCAGTTCTCCAATTCATAAATCTAAATGAATGAACTATAATTGAATTGAATTAAAGTATATCATTACTGAACAAGGATTCAAAAGTAAAATTAAATAGATGAATGTAATGTAATAAATCTACTACCATAATCTAGATGCTTAAAGTTTTTACAGAATATTTAATTATCATGTATGAAAAAAAATTATAAGAGATAAGAAATCTCTGATATAATATATTAGAAACAAAAATCTATTTTATAGTTATCCCTTTCTTGGGTATTTGTAATGGAAATATGCTTTCTAAAGCCTATGTCTATATTACTATTTGGTACTGAGTTCAAGTGTCACTGATTACTGTTTTAACATATGGGCAGCTATGAAGGAAGCTCTTAAATGATGAAGAAAATTAGGAATGAGCATATATACTTTCTGCTGAAAGTAGAAAATAATTTAAGTGAATGATAATTTAAGAATTGAAAATATCAGAAGATAGCATTACCCAATTAATATAAAGCACATTTTAAACAATATAGTTTCATTAAAAATTTCCTGTAATGTGATATGCTATTTTTTTCAAATTAACAATGGAAATCTCTTAAAAGGCTGCTGTAAACACAATTTTCAGATATATATCTGAACAAATAATAGTATCAACATCTCTCCACAAAAGAAGAAACACAAGGTTACTAAGTAAACCAAGCCAAGGCAAATTTTAAATGGAGATAAATGTGTGCATGCATTTTGGGGGAGTGGGGAGTTCAAGGCATAGAGTGCCACATCAGAGCCCAAGTGTTTAAGAACAAGTACTGTGCTCCAAAGAGATTATGTTGCTTTGTATATCAGCTCCACGATTTAATAATCATGTGACGCTGAGTAGGCCATTTAATTTCCCTGTAAGTCTGTTCCCTAATTCATGAAGTGGGAGTGGTAGTTTTAATGAATCCGAAGTGAAAACATTGCCTTGTGCAGATTAAACATCTAAAAAAGCGCAGATTAAACTGATGTCAAAAGTACCTGACAACTGATAGGTTATAGGCAGTAGCCAATTAGAATGCATGACAACATGGTGTACACCTGCTTCATACAAGCCCTGATTATTTCACACATACACATAAGTGCAAATGTAAAGTATATGCCAGTGATGGCGAACCTATGACACGTGTGTCAGAGGTGACATGCGAACTCATTTTTTTTGGTTGATTTTTCTTTGCTAAATGGCATATAAATATATAAAATAAATATCAAAAATATGTCTTTGTTTTACTATGGTTGCAAATATCAAAAAATTTCTATATGTGACACGGCACCAGTTAAGTTAGGGTTTTTCAAAATGCTGACACGCCGAGCTCAAAAGGTTCGCCATCACTGGTATATGCACAGCCAAGGTGATCTCAAACTAATTGACACTTTCAAATTTGTGTTACCCAACAATTATTATAGATGCATCAGGCTGTAGGGATATTCTTTTTTGCATCTCAGGACAGTGTCAGGTAAGTTCTGCAAGTAATGGCCAATGTGAGTTGGCTCTGAAGGAGGCATTTACTCACACCACTGTCTGGCATATTTCTATAAGTGAATGACAATGAGTTATTGCCATTTTCAAAAGCTGTAGGTCTTGACAAAAACAGATCATGCCAAACAATAAAATATCTGCTAATATGACTGAAGTCATAGGGAAGGATTAGATGACTTTGCAGGCTGTCTCACAAGGCAACTTTTGATTTTACTTTTCCTTTTTAAGCAGAAGAGGAAATAGCCATAACATTCCATAGAAAGCATTGAAAATGAGCATCACACCATTGTGCATGTAACAGACTCACCAACATGCAGTCATGGATCTTTGTTCCATCGCTTGATAACCCAATGAGAGTAATCGCATACCTGTACTTGTTGACAAAGTGTTTATTTTCTTTCCCCCTACACCTACAGAAAGTGTCTGACAACCTCATTTTCCCACAGAATGGAGTTCTGTCTTGTTTTCCTCATGCTGTGCTGAGTTTTCCAATGTACTTCTACCAGGCTGGTGATTTGTGCATTTTGCTCAAAACACTGACCTGCCTCTGGACCTGCCAGATCACATCTCAATGACTTCTTATTTCAGAGAGTTTTGTTTTTACCACATTTTCTTTTCAGCCTTGTGGAAATGCAGGTCTTTATCATGGTTGTGATTTCGACCACTAATGGTATTTTACTTCAAGGTGTCTGAAATGAATTACACTGTAGGATTGATGTCGAGGGTAGCACATATTGAGTATAATAAAAACAACTGTGAGAGATTCTTTATTAATTTGTTTTGAGTACATATTGATATTCTAAATAACCTAAATAATAAATTTTAAGAGAGTTCAAACATTTACTTGCCTGATGCTGATTAGGTAATAAGCATACAAGTTTATCATTTGTTTACTTTAATACTGACATTAAAAAAGAAATTCCCCAGTATTCCACATGACAGGTATTTATTTAGAATTTTCCCATGTCATCTCTTTTTTACAGAATTATTTTTTTCTCCAAATATTTCTAGTTACAGATAAGGTACTTCATAGAGCTCACATAGGAGTGTGTGAATTGGCAATGCTTAGGAATGACAAAGAAATGACCCTTGGTTTTGAAACTCCTCCTATAGCATGTTTGCTGAAGAATATGCTGAGCTTTCTCTTCAATACCGATATTAAAATTCCAAATTAAAATGAATAAGTAAATGAGGCTTCCAGAGCCTTATAAATTATTAAGAAATAAACTAAATGTCAACTTCAGATAATACTGTTCTTCATTGTGTTACAATTTGATAAATTCCTCAAAAATACATTTCAGAAATATTAGCCACGGGTTATATAGGATTCTAACTCATTTATAAAGCTTACCAATTATTCAACATTGCTGTAGTTTGCTACTACAATAAAACTGAGAAACCTATTAAAATATCTACTCCAATATGCATTGCTTTGAACCAGAAAAAAAAATCACTGAATAAATGCCTCTAGAGCATTTTCAGAATAACATGAAAGACATAAACCTCAAACAAACAATCCAGGAGATTTATAATGAAATCTCCCTGAGAGGGAAAGAAGTAGATTCTCTAAACCTTAGAAGAATTAAGATATTCCCAAGGTCCAAGGTTTTGTTCAATCACAGTTGTAGTCAAATCTTAAATAAAATAAAAAGGTTCCCTTTGAGCAAAGACCTAGTAAATTTTCTCAGCACTTAGAGAAAATGAGGATTTGCACAAGCCATAGAGATAGATGCTCAGGCTGAATAAGTGGCCCCATCTATAACTTATAATTCACAGGACTCTGAGAAAACTTATGGATGGCAACCCTACAGGCTTGGTGTTACTCTTGAGCTGACTCAAGGGATCCAAATATCTGCACACTGAGCTGCCTCCATGTGGTGGTACAACTGGTTGGTAAGTGGCAACTCCCTTGCTCCACAGAACCTAAGGCCATGGAGAAGTTTTCAGTAAGTTGCAAACAGGCACTTAGCTCACTGCACTTTTTTCTTTTGCACAGAATCACCATGCCAGGCAGACATTCAGAGAAACTTTACTAAATGCATTATTTTAAAACAATATTTACTAAGTGCTCATACATGACACAGGAATAGAAAAACTTGCATGAATTAGAGTGCATTTGAGTTCGGCCAGGAGATTGATATAAATTAAGAGACCTAACACAGTATCAGAAAAAGCACTTTAGACAAAAGAAATAGTTAAGTGGAAGCAGGAAAGTATGGGGACTACCCAGGTTTGCACTGGCTGGACCATAAGATATGTGTGGGTTAGGGTTAGGAGCTAACGCTGCAAGGGAAGTGGGTTCAATGTAGTTTGGATTTAATGAATATGCAATAAGAAATATTTGAAGTTTTTTTTTTCTCCTTTTTTCTTTCCAATGCAGAGCGGTATCACTGTAGCTATAAACTTGGGAAGAGGAATCAGTGGCTCTCTGGTGAATTTTGAAATATGGGGAAAATGAGATGTATGGAGAAACAGTAAGGAGTTCATTACATTAGCGGTGAGAGTTAAGGGAGTTCAGCCTGCGGCCATGTCTGAGACACAGGACAGAAACAGATTAATAAATAGACCTTATGAAGTTAGACATGAGCAGACAGCAAAATATTACTGCAGGATCTGCAGGAACTATAGACACCACACCATATTTTTTCTCTGTCCCCTCTGAAATCATTTACCTTTGGAAGAGGAAAATGAAACTGATCTAACCGATATTAAATACCGTGTTAAAGGACTCAAAGGAGTTGAAGAGCTAGTTTCCAATCTAGGTCCGTGTGAGTCTCAACTACAAATGAGAAATAATGAAAATTGAAAATGCCAAAGGGACTCCAATTATGGAAATTACCGCAAATTTTAGAAAAGGTGGTTTTGAGATAAGCTTTGAAGGGCGTATTAGGCAGACAATGAAGAAACAAGGCATCCTGCAAGTAATTGCAGAAAGCCAAGAAAATATAGTATAGGTCTGTTGAGGGGAGTCGAGTTTTATTGTAGCAGAGGTATACAAAAGCAAGAGAAGGGAATGTTTTAAAGGCAAGCTCAGGCTAACCTATACAGCATATCAGTCCTCAGGTTTTGAACTCTGAAAATGTCACACTGATCCCGGTGCTGGGAGGCTTATTACCCTTTTACTATATAGCATAGAGGCCTGGTGCATCGGTGGGGCCGGCTGGTTTGCCCTGAAGGGTGTCCTGGATCAGGGTGGGGGTCCCCACTGGGGTGCCTGGCCAGTCTGGGTGAGGGG
>NW_006296222.1:261814-274403 GCF_000327345.1 Myotis davidii
TCCCACATCCCCAATCGGCCCTGCCCTGAGCCCGACCAGGGGCTGCACCTAGGGATTGGGCCTGCCCTCTGCCACAGGGAGCAGGCCTAAGCCAGCAGGTCGTATCTCCCGAGGGGTCCCAGACTGCGAGAGGGCACAGGCCAGGCTGAGGGACCCCCCTCACCCCCCAGTGCACAAATTTTTGTGCACCGGGCCTCTAGTATAAATATAATAAGAAAAATGATTCTTTGATGAATTTGAAATTTTGATAATGACTTTATGAATCAGAAGAATAAATATAATTGATCTTACTTCTGTAAATCCTAAGCTATGGTAGTTCAAGATGTTATTTAAAGTATCTATAGATATAAAAACCTAAGTGACTGAATGACTGAATGACTGAACGACAGTGGCAAGCGCACCAGGACTGGGATGAGCGGGTACAGCACCAGGCTCGGGCTCCTCCCCGGCCACCTGCCATTTCACACACTACTACATCCCCCGAGTGGTCCCTGAAGGATTGCTAGTGGGTGCAGCCCAGGCTGAGGGACCCCTCTGGTGGGTGAATTCATGCACTGAGCCTCTAGTCTATAAAGTAAAAACCTAAGAGACCATTACAGCAGAATGACCAGAACAACTGGTCGCTATGATGAGCACTGACCACCAGGGGGCAGACGCTCAATGCAGGAGCTGCCCTCTAGTGCCTAGTGTGCTCCCACAGGGGGAGTGCCACTCAGCCAGAAGCCAGGTTCATGGCTGGCAAGCCCAGTGGTGGTGGCGGGAGAAGCAGGAAGCCGAGTGGTAAGGAGCAGCGAGCTGGTGGGCAGTAAAAAGTGAGGGGTCCCAGACTGCATGAGGGTGCAGGCATGGCTGAGGGACACCCACTACCCCCCCACCCCGTGCAGAATTTCATGCACCGGGCCTCTAGTTTTAAAATAGTAAAATATGGTAAAATGGATAAACTTTAAAATCAGATAAGAGGTAGTATCTTTAAAAGGATTTTCAATATAAATTTTGTTGGCAGGGCACAGATCAGACTCAGAAAATAACAAATAGATTAATGCAATCTCTGTTTTCAAAAGGACTCAAATAATGATGCCTAAACAGTATATCATTTGCAAATTTATGAAATATAAAATACTAAGTTATTATAATAATGTACATCTCAAATGACTATTGCCAAATGATTTTTATTCCACTGTACTTCCATTCTTATCAAAATCATTTGTGGTCAAATCTCAGAATTAAATTCCATTATTTCCCAGTATGAATTATTATTTGTATGGAAGTAGAGTTGTTTTTGTTTTTTAAATAGACTTTTATTGAGTTCAGAGAGGAAGGGAAAGGGAAGGAGAGATAGAAACAACAATGATGAGAATCACTGATCAACTGCCTCCTGCAAACCCCCTACTGAGGATGGAGCCCATAACCTGGGCATGTGCCCTTGACTGGAATTGAACCCAGGACCCTTCAGTTCACAGGCCAACTCTCTATCTACTGAGCCAAACCAGTTAGGGTGGAAGTGGTGTTTTTGATGTCAAAAACTACCAAGCAAATTAAGTCTGTATGCAATGAATTGGGAAGATGTGTTTAGCCAATATAAAGATACACAAACCAATGACCTATTAAAATATTTTTAGTATCATGTGCATGATATATATGTATATATTTGTTTTTGTTGTTGTTAATCTTCACCTGAGGACATTTTTTTTCCATTGGTTTTTAGAGAGAGTGGAAAGTAAGGAAGAGACAGAAAAACATTGATGTGAGAGAGACACATCAATTGGTTGCCTCCCACATGTGCCCTGACCTGAGGGCCACTGTACACCCATGCTGTTCCATAGCCTTGCTGTTTAATAGTTGAGTTTTTAACACTATTGAGGTGTTCTACAGTTGTGCTGTTTCATAGACGTGCTATATCACAATTAATCTGTTTGCAATGAATAAAGTCTCCTCTTTCACCCATACCCCAAATAGGGAATTCCTGTTGGAATTGCATTGGTGCCAATGACCACTGGTTGACACTACCTAGCAGAGAGACAAGCAATCTATGCAACCATACCATTTTCTTGTTGAGGGTAAAATAATTTGAATTACCATTTCCAGCAAAACCCTAAGTCATATGTGACAAAGGAAAAAAGCACCTAGAAATGTGCTGTCTCCTAAAGAGATTACTGGATCCCATCAAATGGATAGCCCTATGTTTTACTGAACACTTTGATGAATTCGCATAAGGACCTCTGAGAGAAGATGCAAGAGCTATTTTACTTTGCATAATAAAACTCAAGAGTCAGATCTGCACTGTAGAGTGTTTCTAAATTATGTCATTAGTGCTTCATTGATTTTCTCAGTAAAAAGATTGCTGTAGTATCAATTTATTTGGAGGTTTTATTAAATACTAGGACTAGGTGTCTAGTCATCATACCCGAACAAAACATTTTATTTTTAAAAAGTGTAATCTACATATTTTGAATATAGTTTGCTCTTTAAATCCAACCTCATTTCCCCATACAACAAAAATATTACATAACAAATGCAGGCTACTAATATGACTAAGTGATATTCTGTCAAAAGAGGTGCTGGTTTATTTGGTTCATACACATTGGACACAGGCTCTTTTCTTGTTAACACAGGGCCAAGCAGGAAAGCAGACAGAATTCTCTAATTCAAGCAGTAATCAAGATACCAAGCTGAGCACAAACATACAATTCTCGGCTTTAAGCACTCAGTGATTTTCTGTCTAAGTATTTTACACTCACTGTTGGGCTGCACAATATGGTAATGAAGGTTGAAACTACTGCTTAAAATAAAGACAAAACCAGTAAGCATAATGAAAAAGAAGAATGGCATTATAGATCAAAGCCTGAAGGGTATGGTGTGTTTATTTCTTTTAGAAATAAGGTGAAGAAAGTTATCAAGTATTTATGTAGAAGAAGCTTTGCACAAATATAAGAATGCTGGAAGGTTTACCAAAAATGATTTGTATATGTATGCTCATACTCACTCAAAAAGTATATATATATATATATACAGTTTGCTTAATAAACTATTTATGAGCGTTCTCTTTTTCAGATAGAGCAGACCCTAGGTTGTGGGGAGGTAAGGATAGTAGGTGCTGACAATCTAGTTAGTGTTTATGTGTAGGAGAGAGAGAGGATGAAGAAGCAAAGAAACTGGAGAAAGAGAAGGTCATAGTTTCAGAATTTATAAATGTTTCAGATATTCACCATTTGAGAGACTACAGATAGAAAGAGCTCTAACTTCTGGGATATTTGGAATTGTTTTGTTTGTTTATGTGAGTTTTTTTCTCTTTGTGAGAATAATTAGCACATAAGTATGAAGGTAAGAAAAATATTGAACTTCACTGAATTGTGATTTTGTTAGATCTTCATCTAAGAACCATTTTTTGAAACAATTTTGATTGCTGCTTATTATCCTAAGACTACACTGCTTCTAAAAATGTATTGAATATTTGATATTTTCACTTTCTGATGTGCTACGATTTCAATGTAACCAGACAATTTTAGTGCTGGAATTGTATCTCCATACACCTGGCCTGCCCATGCATCAAGTCACAAGTATAGAGTTGTTTTGATATATGGCTAGCCACATATATATATAATTTTGCTTTAACAGATTTGATAAAATACGAGGGAGTACGGTACACTTTACTTTCACTTTCACAGAATGTTTATTTTTCCTTTGGAGAAGCTTTAAGGAAACATATATCAAACCCAATCCCTTCTTAATCATTTTCTTGCTATAATTTATAGCAGAAAAGGAGTGCTATAGACTTCTCTTCAGGCTGCCAGAATGGTAACCACTACTTATTTCAGTTTTCCTCATCTCTGGCAGTGGAGCCATAGCCACTGGCTGTCAGGATTATAATAGATCTGAAACAGGATTAACCCTTAGCTCCTTACTGTCATATGTAACTGCAAGCACTCTTACATCCTAAACCTGTTCTACCAGGGGCACATCATGAGACGGCAGGGTTCTTTGGAAAAACAATGATGCTGGGAAAAATAGAAGGCAGAAGGAAAAGGAGAAGACTAAATGAGAGATAGATTGATTCCAAAAAAGAAGCCATAGGGACAGGTCTGCAGGAGCTGAGCAGGGCTGGTGAGGACATGACATAATGAACATCACTCATTCACAGGGTTGACAGGAGTTGGAGCAGATTTCATGACACCTAACACACACATTCTTACATTATTCTCCTGTAGTTAGACAGGCATGAGCAGAGTAAGGGCTGTAGGTCAGCTACGGAAGGTGACCAGGGTGGAAAGCCTGGGTACCTAGCAATGGGCGAAACTGGGAAAACAAGGACCTCACTCCCAGGGGGACCTTTCTTCCCTTAGCATGTCGCCTCATGTGGTAGGAACAAGGGGGCCAGATAAATAGCCTCATGACACTCACATGAAGCCCTTGCACAACCACTCCCTTTAGCATTAAGCCTCAGGATAATGAGCTTCTGACCCGCATCAAATAACCTTAGGAACAGAGCCTCAGGTCTGTTGACCACAGAGACAGAATTTTGGTCAAACTGGAGTTAACATCTAGGCCTCAGTTGTGTTTCAGCTTCACACCCAGAAAAGCAGCAAAACCAGGCAGAACAATGCCATGTCTGACATCAGGACCAGATGCAGTCACTATTGAACCCCTGTCCTGGCACAGAACAATCAGTGGAGACTGGAACACTGAGGAGACACACCTGGGAAGCTGATGCTCTCTACTGAGATTCTCCCTTGGGCCCTCCCCTAAAATCCCGCCCTTAGATTGAAAGACTTGGCACTTCTCTCCTCTCTCTCTCCTCTCTCTCTCTCCTCTCTCTCTCTCTCTCTCTCTCTCTCTCTCTCTCTCTCTCTCTCTCTCCTTCCCTCCCTCCCTCTCCTATACACATTAAGTTTAAGAAACTGTATAATTAATCAACCCATACAGAAAAATGACAATAATAAAATGTCAGTTTTCTAACTGCTCCGTTTTTTCTCTCAAGAAATAGAAACATTTTAAAAGTGGATCTCTAGAGAAATATAACTGAAAGAAACAAGAGAAGGAGTTTGAAACTCTAGGCAACATAATCAAATGGTGGCGTTGGGGGTGACTTAAATGGGAAGCTAGTCTTTCAAAGCATCTAAAATAGCATCGCCTAAGCTGGCATCTTCCCTTTCTATGTATAGGACTAGTCCTGGAGTGGTATGTGAATAAGAAGTAATTTCCTTCTTGTATTTACTATAAGTATCCTCTGTGGCAATTGACATCCACATGCTTGAACTAGATGGGATTACCTTGGCCTCTAGTCCAAGCACTCTAACTTGAGAGAGGCCAAGAGCTAGAGGACGCATGATTTGCAGATGTTTCAAGTGTCAGGATATAAATACATCTTTGCTCATTAAGTGGTACATCTATTTACTTGTAATGATACTATAATAATTTAGTTCTTTGGATAGAAATTATGAGTAGAACAATGAAATATTTTGCTTTACACCTGTAGAATACTTTTGATTAAAAAATAATGAATTATTTTAATTTTTATAATATTCAATAGACATAATTGGTTCTTCTGAAAATTATATATGTATATTCATTTTAACAGTTCATCTTCAATATTACCTATCTATATATTTTTATATAGAAAAAATTCCAAATTGAAATTCTTCATATAAGAAATATATATTTCTCATATCATTGCAAAACACACTTCTTTTGCACTGGATAATCTCTTTAACTTTAGAATTATGATTCATGATTTATGAATTACTTATTGAAGTTTAAGGTTTTTAAAGAAAATTCCCTATTAACTGCAAATCTGAAAAATGAATATCTAGTTAATATACATTGCCAGTTAACTGAATTGTGCAATGAATTACTAATGTAAAAAATACATCATTTATTAAATATTCAATGGAATCATTTCTGTGAAAATTAACAAAACATAATAGATAAAATATTCTTAAAACATATACTTATAGTAACTTAAATAGGTATATTTTCAATAATCATCAGAAAATTGTTATTAACTAAATTTTAAGTAATTTAAATTTTCCCTAAATAATTGTGGAGGGAGGAATTAACCAACTCATACACAGTGGAGGGGGTTGGTGGGTGGGTGGAGGGGGGATAAATGATGATGGGTAGAGCCTTGACTTTGGATGGTAAACACACAACACAGTGTACAGATTATGTGCTGTAGAATTGTGCAGCTAAAACCTGTATAACTTTGTTAACCAGTGTCACCCCAATACATTCAATAAAAAACAAAAAAAAATCTACTATAGAGTTTTAATAACCTTTAAAAATAAACTTGGTCAATAAGCATTTATCCTGTCCCTTTCAGAAGCTCAGCAAGTAGCTGGAACTACTGGGGAGACAGGCTAATAATGCAACCTCTCTCACCTGCCAGGGAGTTTAGTTAATCATATTCACAAGTGGGGCTCACAAATGGTTGCATGCTGCTCTGGAGTTTTTCTGCATTATCGCCTGGACAAACCTTCATATTTAAGAACTAAGAACTCAGGGACAGACTTTTGGTCCAGTAACCAGAACACTACAGGGCTAAGGACCATTTTGATTTAGATCAAACACAGTGTAGCACTGGTGTATCTGATTAATCCCCAGTCTAGGGCTCAGGTAGTCTTTTAATTTCTATGGAGAAGGAAGGTACAAATAAAACAAAAATGGGGTATTTTCACTAATAAGCTCTTACTCTAGAGCAGTGGTTCTCAACCTTCCTAATGTCGCGACCCTTTAATACAGTTCCTCATGTTGTGGTGACCCCCAATTTCACCCCAATGTTACTGAAATTTACCTTGTTATGAATTGTGTTTTTCAGCATTTGAGATGATTTCCTCACTGTTAAACCTTGCATATATTTCCAGGTCAATCAGAAGGTCTGACTCAGAATATGTTTTTAATTAATGCTACTTTTCTTCCTCTGACCTCTCTGCACGTCAATCTGGGTTTTTTTCCTCAGATGGCTACACCCTCATTTCAAATAATTTATATCTCCTGTGTCTGAAAAGCTCCTGGACAAGTGTCAGGATTTTATATCCTTAGTGCCTAAAAACCTGTAGGCACTTAATTCATGTTTCTCATAGGAATGGAGATAAAGAAGGAAGAAAGTGCTGGACTGTTTCCTAAACCAGAATATATACAAATTGAACATAATTAAAGCATAGTGATTAATCACAAAAACAATATGTAATTATATATGTGTTTTCCGATGGTCTTAGGCAACCGCTGTGAAAGGGTCGTTCGACCCCCAAAGGGGTCGTGACCCACAGGTTGAGAACCACTGCTCTAGAGTATGAAATAGGAATAATTACATGTGGCGTAAGCTGTGGCACTCAGGGAATGGGATTGAATTAAGGTGAGGAGCTGAATGAGTGGATGGCACCAGGCCCTTATCATCAAATATTTCTTAAATTGTAATATTAGTTTCCTGAAATTCAAATTCCTCAGGCCATTCAAAAGAGACCTAAATTAGGTTCTCAAGGGTTTTTAAAGTGCTGAGAATTTCAAACTGTCTTGTGAAGACTGATTAGTGTTTTTTTTTTTTTTTTTTTTTTTTTTTTTGGTATTTGCTGATTGCATCCCATGGGTGTGTGTGTGTTTTTAACTGCCAGTTTATCTTTTAATATAGGTTTATAAAGACATTTTGGTTCTCTTAGATTCCTCAAGTCTTGATATATTTGACAGAATGGATTAAACAAGTTTGAGAATTATAGACACCAATAAATGAAAAATGGAGGAAAAAATAACGATAAGAAACTAAACAGGGGGAAAATAGAGACTTTTAGCAAAATTGTAACTAATCTCAGGGAACTCCCTGCACCAGTGTAGATTATGAGTAGTCCGGACAAACTATTATAGGCAACTTAATATTCAAACGTGTTTTATGCCGCCCCTTGGAAAAAATGGAAGTAAGCTGGCAAATGCCACAAGAGCCCATGGCAAATGGTGTTGCTGGACATGCAGGCTCAGATCTGCCTGCCAGGAGATGGAAGTTCTTATTCCTGCTCTTCGCTGCCCCCACACAATGCATGTGCTCCCGAGGCGGAGCTCGCTGCATGTTTGAGATTGTGTTACACACTGAGAAATGCAGTCAGGAGTGTAAAATATATAGCTCTTCCCTCGATACTATATATTCTGGTTTAGGAAACAGTCCAGCACTTTCTTCCTTCTTTATCTCCATTCCTATGAGAAACATGAATTAAGTGCCTACAGGTTTTTAGGCACTAAGGATATAAAATCCTGACACTTGTCCAGGAGCTTTTCAGACACAGGAGATATAAATTATTTGAAATGAGGGTGTAGCCATCTGAGGAAAAAAACCCAGATTGACGTGCAGAGAGGTCACAGGAAGAAAAGTAGCATTAATTAAAAAGATATTCTGAGTCAGACCTTCTGATTGACCTGGAAATATATGCAAGGTTGAACAGTGAGAAAATCATCTCAAATGCTGAAAAATACAATTCATAACAAGGTAAATTTCAGTAACAAACATATAAACACATGTGAAATTTCGTTAGAAAAACATGGATGGTACGTGAAATTGGTAGGAGAAAGGACCATATCATATCTATCCCTCAGGTTTTCCTAAGGTGGAACAAATCCTCATTATGTTAAAAATACTTTACATATTTAATAGTTTATTTCTGTAAAGGAATGTTACTTTTTACACTTACTCTTCACTGTAGTAACAGGAGTAATTACTTTGAAGTGCAATAGGAAATTTGATCATTCACTTTCATTAAAATGGGATCTATATGCAGGTAGGATTGCTATAATTTAATTTCCTATTCTTATAAGTATTGGCAAAACACTCACACATTTCACTATACATCCCTAAAAGGGGGGAAAAAACATTTACAAATACACTCAGGCATACTTTTGGGTGTTTCTCATAACATATAGAAATAATTAAAATGCAATTTTGCCTTATATGTAGTCACATTATATGGATGTTCTTCTAATTATTATTAGCTCCAAATCCCAGAAGGTCATAATCATGTTGAACCTAAACAGATGTCATGTTCTGAAAGTAAGTCAACTATACATACAAACACAGAATTGCACATAACACTGCATTCAGACAAAGTTAAACTCCTACCTTGGAAGTTTTTTGTTTTATCATAATGACAAGTTACTTTTTGTAAGGTAAAAGGAATACCTAAAACTATATACTCTTGACCCTATTTGTTTCATAACCACAGGGCTTTTGCCCTAAATAAGTGTATTAACAATGCATTTTTAAAAAACCCAAAGCTGATAATAGTATATTAAACAGAGTAATGGGAAATAGGATAATGGGGTAAATAAAAGCAAGTGTTACATATTAAATTATTGATACACTATGTGGTAGTAGGAATAAAAACATATATATTTTTAGGTAACATCTCAAGTGGTACCATTTTCAGTTCATATGTTGATTTCTTTAGTTTCTGAATTATTATAGTCTTTACAGCCAGACCTTACAAATTATTATTACTTAATGCAAATAATATACTTTTTAGCTCTACTTATTTTCCATATAAGCATGTAATAATTGTGATAGTACTTACGTTTTTAATCACTTTATTGCTAAGCATATACTAAGCAATATGAAAATAATGGTCAACTGCTTGAGAAATATACTTAAACTCTTACATACTTCGCTGCACCAAAACCAGTTTATATATAATGTCTTGACTGTGAGCCACAATTCTGCTTCATTAATTCACCTTTTAATTTTTCAACTTGAATTTTTCACTCTTTCAGAATTCTTACAACTTGAACTTTTAGATGAGATCATTTTCAATTGAATATAACGGAAGCACATATACACTGCAATCAAACATTGGCTCACAGAACATAGCTGGAGCAGTTCCCTGTAGTGAGAATTCACTTGAGAAGCAGGTCAAAAGATTACTTGGGTTCAGATTCAATAACATTGTTAAGCAATACTTTTAAAATTTTTCAATAAATTGTGAAGATACATAATCCTTGAAATTGTGATTTATCCAAAGTATCCCCCTTTTAAGCATTTAACTGATTTCCATGAAACTTTGGTGTGATGTCACTAGAAATTTCTACCTTCTCACCTCTTGTTAAATACACAGAGATAGAACATGCCAACACCATGTTTTCTCAAAATGCAGAAGACCTCAAACATTTCATTTCAACTCAAATGTCAGTTTTTTGCAAAAGCCTAATAAGACCCTACTTATTAGTATTGGCAAAAATATTAACTAAAACTTTGATTTAAAAATGCAACTTGCCCAGCCGGCATGGCTCAGTGGTTGAGCATAGACCTATGAACCAGGAGGTCATGGCTTGACTCCTGGTCAGGGCATATGCCCGAGTTGCGTGCTGGATCCCCAGCATGGGGTGTGCAGGAGGCAAGCTGATCAGTGATTCTCTCTCATCGTTGATGTTTCTGTCTTTCTCTCACTCTCCCTTCCTCTCTGAAATCAATAATTAAAAAAAGCAACTCTGTGTTTATAAATTCATTTCTCTATTGGGCTTAGGAAGAAATATATGGCAGAAAATTCATCACTAATGTTGATAAATAAAAATTCATCAAGCACATGAGACAAAACTAAATCATGTGCCCTTTTGTGTGTCTTGTTTGTGTAACTGAAATGTGTTAGGGTTCCTTGTGGCTTTCTGTCAAGATTAGAGAGAAATCTAAAACTGATCATTCATTTTAGCACTTACCTCATGTGGGTGATGAGGAGTGTGGTAGTGGGAATGAAAAAGTCGTCCACTCGGTCAAACTGCTTTCCCACGGGCTGGGTGTGGATGGTGTGGTGAGGCACATTCCCACTGGCCAGGGTTATTACCTACACAGAACACACCCTGCTTAGATCTTGGCAATGCATTCCCTTAACAGCATCAGCTTTCTGTGTATTTAGACAAGAAAAGAATCTCTGACACAGACTCTTTATTGCCACACTCTTTATTATTAAGTAAAATGGAATTCTGTAATTGCTTATTTTCAAAGTAGAAACTTCAGTTTTTACAAAGAAAAAAAAGAAAAGGCAATTATTTGTCTTGAACAGTTCCTGCTTAAAATATAAGATCAATGTATTAAACAATGACTGTATTATAAAAAATTAACTTTGCTATAATGAGAATAATAAAAGCAAGCATACATATGTAAATAAGATCTTAGCTTTCTTCCTTTTTTTAAAAAAAATAACTTTGTTGAGCTCTAATGGATGAACAAAAACTGGCCCTCCCATGGAACAGAGGGGGGAGCATGGCACTGAAAACTCCAAAATAAATCACATCAAATATTTTAGATCTTAGAAATCCCAAAACAGATAAAATCTTATTTTAAAACAGTTTCCTCTTATATGTAAATTTAAAATAATAGATTTAAGTAAGTTTTAATCAGAGCTTTCTTCTTTCCAACTATTCACTAATTGGTTTTTAAAACTTTGATAGTCCATTAAAGAAAAGATAACTACATTTAAAATTTTTATTACTCATTAGATGCCCGGTGCACAACATTCATGCACTCGGGTGGGGGGTGGGGGGGGGTCAGCCCAGCCTGTACCCTCTCACAGTCCAGGAGCCCTCAGAGGATGTCCAGCTGATGGCTTAGGCCCATTACTCCTGGGGAGCAGGCCTAAGCTAGAAGTCGGACATCCTTAGTATCGCCACGGAGGCAGGAGAGGTTCCTGCCACCACTGCTGTGCTCGCCAGGCATGAGCCAAGCTTCTGCGTTGAGCGAGATTGGATGGAAACCAGCTCTCCAACATCCCCCGAGGGGTTACAGATTGTGAGAGGGTGAAGGGCAGGCCAAGGGATTCCACTGGTGCACAATCGGGGTCAGGGAGGAACACAGGAGGTTGGCCAGCCAGGCAGGGAGGGACTGTGGGAGTGCTCCAGGGTGTGTCCAGCCCATCTCGCTCGACCCGATCAGCCGGACCCCAGCAGCAGCTAACCTACTAGTTGGAGTGTCTGCCCCCTCATAGTCAGTGTACATCACAGTGACTGGTCGACCAGTTGACTGTCTGCCCCCTGGTGGTCAGTGCATGTCATAGTGAGCGGTTGAGTGGCCTTAATCTCATTAGCATATTACACTTTGATTAGTTGAACAGCCGACTGGATGACCAGACACTTAGCATATTAGGCTTTTAGAATATTCTATTATTCATCAAATTCTATTAGGGGTTTGTTTTTTTTCCCCCAGTTTCTCATACCTCCACATGTTTTGTTGTTGTTGTTTTTATTGTCTCTGCTGCACTACTACTGTTCTGTTAGCTTTTTAAAGTCTCTTCCTGCCTCCCCCCTTTTGCTGGGAGCCAGTCCATCCTTGCTGTTTCAAGGGACCTGGCATATATGGCATACTGTTCTTAATATGTTTGCTCACCTTCTTGGCGCTGTGTTTTAACCAAGGTCACCTCTCCTAGAAAGGTTGTTTCCCCAGGCAGGGATTTTCCCCTGAAGTTAGGGAGGGAATAAAACCTCTTAACTGCCAGGCGGGTAATTAATCACTTTAACTACAAACAATCATGCTTAAGCTATATAATCTTTACTCCCTGGAATGGAGATAAGAAACGCCCTAACCTTTGGAATAGAGATTGATAGGATTGAATCAACTGGTATAAATACAGCTGGA
>NW_006296222.1:274551-287030 GCF_000327345.1 Myotis davidii
TCATTTTTATTTTTAGGGGCCTTTTATTCCAAAAGGTTAATTTTCTTTCAAGTGAGTATATATTCATTGTGTTCCACTGAAAACTGCCATTTTCAGTAAAAATGTATAAATTATTATAAGTTAGGATGGCTCAGTTATGTTACAGTTAAAAAAACAACAACATTACAGGAAACAGACCTTTAAGTCTTAGTGGCTTAGAGAATAAAGGTTTTGTTTCACACATGTTATGTTCCCTGAGTAATCTGGCAGGATATCTACTGTTTTCTCTCAGTGTTCCACACTGAAAGAGCAGCTGACTACCTCAAACGTTTCCATCCACAGCAGCTCTCATTTGCCAGGACCACTTAACGAAAAGGAGCTCAGCATGTGCCAGAAGGAGGGAGAACCAAAGTGCTGATAACAACCTTAAAGACACTATACCTGTTTTGTTTTTTTATTTGTTTTTTAATATATTTTGTATTATTGATTTCAGAAAGGAAAGGAGATGTAGAAAGAGACAGACACATCAATGATGAGAGAGAATTATTGACCGACTGCCTCCTGCATGCCCCAAATAGGGGTTCTAGCCCACAAGGGCATGTGCCCTCACTGGGAATGGGATCGTGACTTCCTGGTTCATAAGTCAACGCTCAACCACTGAGCAACACCAGCAAGGCTATATCTGTGCGTTTTATTTTTTTTAATGAATATCAGTGAGAAAGTTGGCACTGGGATTGTAGCCATTCATAATAATGTCTGCAAGACTTTAACAAAGGTGAACAGAGTAATAGAGAAGAACTCCCCATTTTTTTTCTCTTTTGATTATATAGTGTATAACTCAAAATGCATGTACTTGTATTTGAAATTAATAATACTTAGACTGAAGCAATAATAATATTTACTGAGAGCTTGCTGTATGTCAATATGTGTTCTAAGTAGTTTCCAGGCATCAAGAATTTAATATTCATACAATACTAAAATATGTGTAATGCATCCCAACCTTCCCAAAATTACTGATGCAAAAATATTTCATGCCACCGAAGGCATATTAACTGAGCATCACTTATGTGCTTGGCATAGTCCTGGCTGTGAAAAACACAAGGCCACTTCCCTAGCTCCCGGCTATCTGGACTTTGTTCCCTGATGGCTCTGGGTCCTTCTCGCTGCTGGAATTGAGCAGGGCATGATGGATGGCCAAATTCGGGACTGGGACGACTAAATGCGAGGATGCACAGATTGATCTGATGCACATTAATCAATATGCCCCATCTTTCAGCAACCCTGGCTCATTCCTAATGGCATCCTGCCATTGGTCTCTCTACGTGTGATGCCTTCCACAGACCCAGAGCCTCCACCTCCCAATGTCACCCCATCTGGCCGTGGCCTACTTTCTGACCAATAGCAACTCTAAGGACTTTATTCCAAGTTGTTTCTTGGAGATATTTTCTTCTCCAATTGTTTTGCATTTGAAAAGGTATTACAGAGAAATTGTAAAACTGTGCAGATGACAGACTCATGATTTTTAGGACAGCATTTGTTAAATTTTTATCAGGCATGATGTCTTAAAAAAATAACTCTGATAAATCTTTGAGAACTCACTTAAGAACACTAATTGGAAAAATCATTGTCTCACATACCTAAAATTACAGTACATGGGCTTTTATTTAATAATTGTAAATAACACAGAAACAATAGATTCTGCTATCATAATGGGCAAAGATTTATAGGTTTACTAATAATCAAAAGGAAAACAAAGAAGAAGGGATGTAAGCAGGGCTTTCTGGTCCTTAATAAAATGGTTTTGCTCCTTCAAGGGTCAGTGGGCACCATTGAAAGATACAATGCATTAAGGCCAACAAGTTGCCTACTAGCTTTTACATCCCAGCATCAACCTCTCTTTCCAGCCTAACCTTTCAGCATGTGGCATAGACACTCTGGCAAAAGTGAGAGCATGAACATGTTTCTGATCTGGTGAATTCCATTTCTCCAAAGGAAAAGTGTCCCCATTTTCAAACAAATCTTAGAACCCGTTTTCTTTGGGGATGTTTCCCGATAAACCTGTTCTGTTGGGAGACAATTATCTAGGAATATTTGACATTTTTGCAGAGTCAGGTCTTCTGAGCAAAGGGCACTGGCGAACTTTGTTAAAGCATGATGTCAGCAAAAGTGCCTGGGATGCTGGAGATGGTGGTTTTGCTCGTGAGATATTCAGAGACTTACGGCCTTTGAACCAATTCTTGCCCCTCCCTCCCAGGGCAAGATTTGTATATATTTCTGAGTGATAATCTCTGTCTCTCACAGGAGAGGATGGGCTGAGGACAGCAGCCTAAAAAAACAGGGACACATATCTTCAGGGTCCTTTCCTGTAGTACAACTGTGCTTCACTTGCAGGGTAACATTGGTCTCCCCAACATCACCCGATGGGGGTTGGGGCTGGAGAATAGCTGCTAACATGCTCCCTGGGTAAGAAATGGTTCATTCTCTGATCTACAGACCCTGCATTTCCTTTCTTAATTTCTATCTATCTATCTATCATCTATCTATCTATCTATCTATCTATCTATCTATCTATCTATCTATCTATCATCTCTCTATCATCTATCACCCACCATCTACATACATATAGATGCGTGTACACACACAAACTTTATGTAAATAAATTTTCTTGTATATACTATTTTAAGAATATTTCTCACCTCCTAAATTTTATTTCATATTTTCAAGTGTGCCCGAAAACATTTAAAAAATTCACTAAATCTTATTAGCATAATTCCCTCTCTTTTTCTTTATTCAGAAAAAAGAATCCATTTTGAGAAGGTTGGATAATGTGTGGAAACTTACTAAACACTTATAAAAAGACTTTTCCCCGTTTTCTGTATGTTATTAAAGATGTTTGCCTAAAGTTATTTTTAAATCATATCTATTCTATTTATCTTGTCAAAATTATAGTTAAATACAAACTCTCAAATAATGAGAGCCTATGAGCATATTGTGGCAGATCGTCCAAGCAGTGGTCCACATTGAAGATTGTGCTCTTTCCATCAAGAGACTGGCTGTTACTCCATCCCTTTGCATCTAGGCAGGCCGTGTAACTTGCTTCCATCAACAGGCTGAATGAAGTTACTTAAATAAATCCTGAAGCCCAGATTTTAACTGGCCTGGCGACTTCCAGTATCTTGTAACCTGGAATCACTATGCTGTGAAGGTGCCAGTCCAATGGATGAGCAGGCACATATAAGAGACACAAGACACCCAGCTAAGTACTACCACCACAGGCAGAGGTAGGAGTGAGGCCGTTTTGGACCTTCCAGCTGTTATTAACAAGTGATTTTAGCCTTTCAGTGAGTCCTGTGAGCTCCCTGATCTTGCCCGCAGAAACACCTAGACTGCCAAGCCACAGAATTTGTGACTGGTAGGTCATCCTTGAATTTTGTTGAAAACCTCAAGTTTTGAAGTGCTTTGATTTGCAGCAATAGATAACTGAAATACTGTATCATATTTTAGATGCTTCACATGACACATATTCCTAGTGAAATATAAAATAAACCATTAACTCTGATAGCTGCATTAAAATATTTCATTTCAATAAATCTGCTCTTTGTAAGTTAAATATTGTAATACAGAAAATATTTCAAAAACATTAACAGTATTGGTACTGACCATTAACTAAAAATGACATTGCATTCAACAGATTTACTGAAAACTGGCCAAATATAATGACTTAAGACTTTGTAAGAAGAAACATGTACAAGGTGGTGCTCTAATCACAAGGTGGTTTAGAAATAGAAAATTTGCAGTTTCAGGGCCAAGCATTCCTTCCCCTTCCTCTCTCTTTTACTATTTAAACTTAAAAATCCAAAAATCTAAAGATGGTGCCAAAGAGTCATTGTCAAATGTATGCTATATTTTTTCTGCATCTTTCAAGTTCTCATATAAGCAACTTCAAGACAGAAGCAAGTTCCACAAAATGACACCACATTAATTCCCAATTAGAAATGAGTCCGCGCTCACATAACAAAATACTAGCTGTTTGGAGAAAACTGGAGATCTGCTTTGAGACTTTTCCTCTCCTGGTCTCTGTTTCATGTACCCCACCCAATAGGCCCTGTTTTGAAAAGAGAAACTGAAATTAAAAAAAAAAACAACTTATGAAATTTGCAGGGAGGCAGGAAACTGTTGAAAGGTAAATTTCAACTTGTTTTTTCCAAGCAGTATCATTTTTGTCATCATAGGCTATGCTTGTAGCATATACACCCAACCTTTGATAAATGTCCTACAATACTTTCCAATAAAAAAAATGCTGAGAATCAACTTTCTTTTACCTTTTCCTGTGCAGATCTAGATGTGATTCAAGTACTGTCCTCAGGTGGAAGAATATAATTGCTAAGTGGTTATAAATACCTGATGAGATACCTAAAGGTTTAACGGTCATTATTTGATCAAATATAGTGAAATGGACTTACCTGAAGTGTTGGAGAAGTCTTTTCCAAGGTACCCCAGCTTAGCACCCAGACCTGATCATGGGATCTGTCATAGTGTAATTTAACTGGGACAGGGTCTGTGCTTACTGCCTGCAATAAATAGGAGTTGAAAAAAAAATGTTTACACACTGAAACATTAGTTAAAAACTAGGCCAGAAATTACAGAAGAATTCAAGAGTTTAGATGTCAAATTAAAAATGTATGTTGCTAATTACTTAATTTTCTAAACTCTTATTTGATTAATTTGGAAATGTGATACTTTACTCAAACATGTTTTTATGCCATTTTATAAAGTCTTATGTTCACTCATTACCTATGCAAATTGTATGTCATGGAGAAGCTATTTAAAAAACTCAAGATATGTGATTAACATGTGCATTTTAATCAGGTGTTGAACACAGGTGAGAACTAAGTTTATATACTATTAGGTTTTTTTCCATCCCAACGTTGACCATCTATGATGCTAAGACACTAATAATATGAGATGTGGTTGTAACTCTAGTAACAGATTCCCTAATTTATTTTCCTTAATGAGAGATCTAAAATCACAGAAACAAGGAGAAGCAATTTTTTGTACCATACATGTTATGGTAAATGTGTTTTTCTGCTAATATTTATAATATTTAGCATTAACTTAAAATAAAACTTCCAGAAAATAAATTGCTTCCAGGCAGTTATTTCACTCACTTTAATTTTAAGCTATTTATATTACAAGCTAAGCCCTTTTCAAAGTAATTTGCTGTAGTAGTTGCATAGATAAATTTTATAACACAAAACAAATTGTATTCAATAAAACAGCTTTTATTCAATATTGAAAGTATTTCTTTCCATAGCTCTGTTGAATATCCTTAGAGAATTTCCTAAGTCCTAGTTCATAACTTAATCCTTTTCTCAGTTGGTTTAGTTGAAGGTAAACTACCTTTGTGGTTGAACATATGGAGATTCACATTTTAACTAGCATGTTGGCAATTTAGTCTTACTAAAGTATTTTTTTTTCTAAAACCTTGCCCTGTGTTTCATCTCTGTTTTTGGATCACTGAAATAATTATTAGACTTCTGAAAAGACCTATTGAAGTATTTCTGTATCAATGTCCTCATCCCTTTCTTTCTTGCTAATAGAATATGGTATTGTTTTGGTATTAGATGGGCAGCAATGCTCTCAGGGAAGATGAGCACCAGAGATTTAGGGACGATGACTCATTTCATTGCCCTTTGACAAATACAAAGTTTCCCAGCCTCTCCAAGGGTTAGGGGTGGTTACATGGCATATTCTAGTTTATATATTATAAAATTACTAGAGGCCCAGTGCACGAGGGGAGGGTCCTTCAGCCCAAAGTGCGTCCTCTAGCAGTCTAGGACCCCTTGGGGGATGTCCACCTGCCGGCTTAGGCTCACTTAGCACTGCTGTGGAAGGCGGGAGAGGCTCCTGCCACCGCCACTGCACTCTCCAGCCACAAGCCTAGCTTCTGACTAGATATGCAGCTCAAAATGAAGGAAAGTACATCTAACGTATTTTATTGGAAAATGTTTAAGTCTTGGGAAAAAGAAGTTTACAAGTTTTCAAGTGTGCAGATATAACACATTTTACAGAAGGGACATTTATATGGTTTTCATCAACAAAATAATATAACAATGATGAAATTATTCCCAAATAACCTTCTCCAGATTAATCTTGTCATAACATAATTTTCAGGAAAACACACACACACACACACACCCCAAATAGATATTTTCCTACTTACATCATCCACTTTTGAAAGGAATAAATTACATATGTTGGATTTTACAAAATGTCTGCTAGTATATTCTGGAAATTACTCTAAATGATCAGTAAATTTAAACCATTCGCTATTAAAAAAAGAAAGGTGCTATTTTTGACACTTTTTAAAATAATTTCCTTTCCACAATTAAACCTGTAAATCTCTGTGTAATGAAATAGTTACAATATTTCTCCACATTTTATGAAAAGGATTGTAAATATGCTATTATATTTGACTGCCCTCTCCCTCCCATATCTCACAACCTCAGGAAACACGATGACTCCTGCCTTCCAAATATTGACCTCTTTCTGGCTCCTCCTCTGCTACCACCATGCACAGAGCCTCTATCATCTCTAACCTCACCACATGACTTTTACCTCATAACTTTATACTCATCAACTTTATCAACAGATATATCAGAGTGATTTTATTTTGGGGGGTAAGCATTAGACAGATCATGACACTAATCTGTCCACAACACTACAAAGTGTTCTCATGTCCCTCAGAGTAAACCCTAAAATTCCTTATAATAACTCCCTGACCTGCCACTCCCCAATCTTCTTCCTCAAACACCCTCACCTACTGTTCTTCCCTTGATGTCTCCAATCCACCAACCATTTATACCAAAAATGATATTAGTTTAAAGACAATGTTCAAGAATATGAATATGAGCATTTTATATATGCTCATCCTTCACCTCAAAATTAACCTCATAGAATGCTCATTTACTACTTAGTATAAATTTGCATTTATTTACTAATATTATTTTGCCAGGAAAATTGTTTTCAAACTTTGCCTTGAGAAGCCTATAGAAGATAAGACTTATTTGAAGCAGGTGATTTTTAATCCTCACCAAAATAGAACAAAGAAGATCAGTTTTGACCTAGTGAGTAATCCTGTAAGACTTTTTTAAAGAAAAGTTTCTGATATCATAAGTTGGAAATTTCTCTTCCATATCATAAACACTATAATTTTGTACACATAGTAGACTATGGTTGGCCTAGTGATATTCAGATAATTAAGCCATAATCCATCATCCAAAAAATTTATTCATTTATTCAACATTTTCACAAAGATCTTTCAAATAACTTAATTAATTGTTATAATTAATTAATAGTAGTGATCTACATGTTTCAGGTTCCAGAGTCTGTATTTCTTAATCATTCATGTAAGTACCATTTTCAGAGTGATATATTATAATGAATTAATTTCTTATCTTATTGCTTTGTAAAAATATGACCAACATATGCTATATAATGTACTACTTTTATTTGTTGCAGCTTTATAAATATATTGATATAAATATTTTTCCTTACTATTTTAAAACATTGTTGAAGAGTGCAATTTACTGACACTATCAGGGTTTTTCTTTCCTTTGTTGATTTGACCTGTAGACCTTAACGCCCTCAAAATCCCAATATACCCATAGGTATACAAATTCATCAATATTTCCTGAGGGGATATGACAAATACAAGAAAATTTAAAAGCATGCTATCCTGGTTACAGAGCAGTTGTATCAGCTTCTAGAAAGATGACTTATATTGTAAGGGTGAAGTTCTGGGAATAGCAACAGAGAAAGATCCACAGGCTTAGGGTTTAATCTTGACACGAAGGAACAGTGTGGCACAGCTTGTTTATCAGTCTGACAAGGAGAGTACCAGCTGGCTAATTAAGTGAACCTAATTTAAACTAATGATGTAGATTCTCAAGATAATGTGCTAATGGCTAGAGGAGACTGCTGATGACACTTAAGAGTACTCCCGAGGTGCCACAATAAGCCACGGCTGCATCCAAGCAGAACCTGGTTTTGCTCCGTGGAAGACAAAACGGGGTCAGTTGTTTATTAGTTAATCGTTTATAGAGCAAAACATCACCTGTATAACAGTCTCACAAAAATTTTCTATAAGAAGAAAAGCAAGAGCCATCTGATGTTTAAAGCAATACCAAGGGTATAGATTCTTTTTAAAAAAGTGTGACCTTTTATTTTAAAGCTGCAGGTAGAAATAATACGGAGACAATAATACTGGAAACAAATATACCCTAATGGTAATAATTTATCATGAAGTTTGTAAAATCTTATGTTGTTAAGAAACTATTTTTTATTTTAATAATAAAGTGTAACAATGCTGTTTAATTTTTTAAATGTTTAGTCCTAAAATGTTTATTTAATACCAATCCACACAGTCAATATATGCAAAAGAAAAAGTCAGAAATGTGGTTTCCTAGATAAGGTCAGTATGAAACACTAGAGACCTACTTTAATCTGACTGACAAAGAAAGCCTGAAAGATTAAATTTAAATAAATATAAGGTTATATTTCTCTTTTTCCCCCCAATAATAAGGCACTTTGATTTTGGACTTCACTGTTGGGAGATGATTAACGTTTGATTATAAGTAATATTGTTAGTTGCCTCTATGTAATATATTCAGATTAAAATAAATAAATAACCAGGCACAGCACATAATCAGAAAGTCTAATTTAATTTGGATACAAAAAAAGTGGTCAGATTAAGAAAGAATGCTTTAGTTTTATAAAATTAACTTTGTACTTTGAAGTTGACTATAACCATGGATATAGATAAAGCTTTAAATCACAAATCAAGTTTTTCAGATGTAGTTTTTTTAAGTAGTTAGAAATATTTCTATATTACTTGAATTATTAACTTGTAAAACAGAGGGTTCAATATCTAAATCCATAAAATCTATTCCTTACATATTTTTAAATTAGAAAAAGATTTGAGAAATTAGAAACTATGAGATGAATTATTTTCAAGTATAATAATATTTAAGATATTCATTATTCATCTTTAAGCATGTACTTTTGGGAACTAAAATTTATATACTCTATGGTAATGTTAAGACAAATATAATGATGCAATATTTTACCCAGCAGGTAGTAGACTTTTGGAACTCATTATCTAAAGACTTCCACATACTTAAATTATACATGGTTGCAAAAAAATAGAATTTAGACAAATTAAAGAAGAAACTTTTAATTTTGAAAAAGAGAATCTAATAAATGATATATGTCTAAAATTTTAGGTTGATAATTATAGTCTACAATAGGCCTCAAGAAATAGGGTCGCTGCCCAGCTGGTGTGGCTCTGTGATTGAGCATCAACCTATGAACAAGGAGGTCAAGGTTTTATTCCAAGTCAGGACACATGCATAGGTTGCAGCTTGATCCCCAGGAGGGTGCATGCAGGAGGCAGCTGATCAATGATTCTCTCTCATCATTGATGTTTCTATCTTTCTCTCTCTCTCCCTCTCCCTCTCCCTTCCTCTCTGAAATCAATAAAAATATATTAAAAATAATTAGTGTCTCTATCACAAAGAATACTAGATTGAATATACCCAGTATAGAAATGTTTATTTTACAAACCAAGGTAATCTCTCAATTTCTATAGAATAGATTGTTGCAGAATTGTCCACATCATTCTGCTGCTACTTCACTCTTTTCCAAAGGTCTTCAGTAGTCCCGTAATTCAAAACCTTTCCTTTTCATTGGTAGAAGTAATATTCAACATGATCATAAGACTCTCCAGAGCTTGTGTGAGCAACCCCATGACATACCACTATTGCTGCCTTACTATTCCAAAAATTAAGTTCCCACATTTTTCCTACAATGGGGGTGTATCTGATATGTTAGAGATATTTGTCTCTGTCATTGACCTATGCACATATTAGTACTTTTAATTTTACTACTTAGTAATTAATACCTATTAAGTTTATTACCTAGTAAAGCCTTTCATTATCTCAGCCTTTGCTAAGAATCAAATGAGAATGATATAATACTGCTTCTGGAATGATAAGTAGTAATGCCTTCATTGACCTCTAACCAGGACTCTCCTTGCTCTCGGCAGAATAAGCAACTCTGGGGATGATTTTTGTGAAACTAGTCATTTTAGTATTATTATGTATTCACAGAATCACATTTTTAAAAACAAAAGATATTTAAATTATTTCTTTAAATTATTAGGCTCAAGGAGCAAAAAGAGAGGAGTGCGAGCCGAAAAGGCATATATTTCCCATTTATCCAAGTAATGAAACTAGCTATAACTGACAATCAAATGTCAAAGCACATGTTACCTGGCAAAGGCTATTAAGCTAAAGCAAATACATTAAGTCACTTTTAAGAAGTAGGCGTCATTCTTACCTGCACAACCTTTTGGGACTGCACATCAACAATTAGGACTCTGTCCAAGGTTGGCTGTGCAACATAAATGAACTTGTCTTTGACATTAACCGCCGAGGCCCACACACATTTCTGAACTTCATCTCCTTCAGCTTTGGGACAGACTTCATCCTGTAATTTGTCATATAGAAAAATAAGATTAGTATCTTAAAATATAACATGGGCATGGCCATATTCCGTATAAAATTAATTGCTGCTTTACTACTTTCTGCATGGAAAGCTAAATATAAAATTAATAAGTATATAGAAAGAGATAAATTAATCACAACTATATATTGTACATATTTAAGTTAATTAAGTATTTACAGAAATAAATGTGAATGTGAGGTCGTTATTCAGAATGGTTACTTAATTTTTCAATTTGACATCCAGGTCAAATTTTACAATGCCCTTTAATCTGCCTAATCCTTTTAATTCTACTTTTTTACCCTAGAACTGCCTTCTGGTTGAATATTGTATAGTTTGGGCTGGATGGTCATAAATGAGTCAAAAAATACCTTCTATTTCTTCCTTTCCTGCACTTTGTCAATAAATGAATATTGAAAGGATATGTCAGCCTTTGTGATCCACACTGGCAGACACATCACAAGTACAAGAAATGTCACTTAGCTCATTATTTTTTTTTCAGATTTTTCTTTTATTCAGTGGTCTATTGGTTCTATAATTCTCTTATAATTCTACTTATAGTTAGAAAAACCACTAAAAAGAGATTTGTTGACCAGTACATATAGTATATGTGTAATGATAAATACTTATTTATATAATGATATAATGATCAATACTGATGTATGTACTTGTTTTATGATATAGGTCTGATCATTGATTACTGATATCTAATTTACAGATTTGTGTACTCCAGCTAGTAACTCTTACGCTAAATTAGAATATTCTCTTCTTTAATTCAAATAAAAACATAAATTTTTCATCAGAATTTCCATTCACCATTTGTATTTAATAATCATGAAACAAAATCAACAGTTTTCATTAGCTACACCACTAAATGTATCTTTTAATTTAAAGGTAATACTTATAGCAGATAAGCCATATTTGGCATTTAACGATTAAAATGAACACTTCTGCCGAAACCAGTTTGGCTCAGTGGATAGAGTGTCGGCCTGCGGACTCAAGGGTCCCAGGTTTGATTCCGGTCAAAGGCATGTACCTGGGTTGCGAGCACATCTCCAGTGGAGGATGTGCAGGAGGCAGCTGATTGATGTTTCTCAGGAAGCACAGCCATAATAGGTGGTCTACCTGTTTGCATAGCATTTGGAAAATAATGTAAAAACCACAGCACTCCGGAATGAGAAGGTCAGTATGTGGTCTTCAGGTCTCATTCAGGGAGGAGCTGGAGTGTTACTAATTTCTAAGAACCAGCCCAGAGGCTGTCAGGTTCAGCCAGAGCGCCAGGAGCATGCAGTGGTAATGTCTAAACCGCACAGGCTATACCAGGCTCCCAGGACATAAGATACAAAACAAAACAAAACAAAAAACCAGCTCAGCTGCCGTGGTGGTTCGGTGGTTGAGCATTGACCTATGAACCAGGAGATTACAGTTTTGTTCAGGGTCAGGGCACATGCCAGGGTTGCAGGCTCCATCCCCAGTGTGGGGTGTGCAGGAGGCTGCCGACCAATGATTCTCTCTCATCCTTAATGTTTCTATCTCTCTCTCCCTCTCCCTCCTCTATGAAATCAATTAAACACACACACGAAAAATCAAAACAAACTAACAAAACAACCACCCTGAAAACTAAAAGCCTAATATATGCTTCTGGTCGTTTTGGAGGTATCACATTACTTCATTCCCTGGACTGTACCATGATCATTCTACCATGACTGCCTGCAGGGTCATCCTGAGTAATGTCCGTGGCACCCTTAAGCAGGCAGCACAAACCTGAAGGCAGAAATCTGCCCTCAGCACATGCCCAGAAATAGAGGAAAGTATTGTATTTTCATTCATCAATTTACTGAAACCTTACTTTGTATGGCTAACATTTTCCCTCAGAAATATGTTAAAAATTCATTGATAAGAACCTATTTGCCCTAACTGGTTTGGCTCAGTGGATA
>NW_006296222.1:287082-297087 GCF_000327345.1 Myotis davidii
CTATTTTGTGATAATCAAGCACTATACAAAATGTGTACTGGGAGACACGAAGAGGTGAGAAGAAAGTGGGACCTAAAGTTATGAAAGGCGCAGCATATAGAGAAATTGTTTACAAATCCTTTGCTGTTGTGTAAAAGCCACCAATGAAACCTGCCAAAACCACAGAAAGTGTGACTGGCCTGACAGGTTACTGTCAGCCGAACAACTGCAGAACCAGGAGCAATTTCCACCCCTTTGTTTGCTAAAAAAACTATTCAACAGTAAAATAAATGACTCTGCTGGGAATTATTTCTATTTGTGTGCTGTCCCCACAGGATGTCCCTGACCAGACTCACAATCATTTTTACAAAGCCATTAAAAGTTTCCTGACAGTCAGCCTGAATTTTCTTTGCTTCCCTCCCTTTATGACATTATTTCTGATTATAGTCTATTAGGTCCCATTTTTCAATAGCACTCTTATTTTTTTAGATTCCATAGATTAATATTTATTTCTGTGGATAAAAATTGGAAAGGAATGTTTTTTTTCACATGCATTAGGCATTTAATGGGATAAAAGAGAAGCTAAAAAAAACCCCCAGAGATTCAAAATAAGATTAAGATAATACATATTGATGAGGAAAATTGTCACAAATTCTATCAGTATCATGAAATTACTATTTATAGAAATGTATACTGCCCTGACCGGTTTGGCTCAGTGGATAGAGTGTCAGCCTACAGACTGAAGGGTCCCAGGTTCGATTCTGGTCAAGGGCATGTACCTTGGTTGCGGGCACATCCCCAGTAGGGAGTGTTCAGGAGGCAGCTGATCGATGTTTCTCTCTCATCGATGTTTCTAACTCTCTATCCTTTTCCCTTCCTCTCTTTAAAAAATAAATAAAATATATTAAAAAAACACAAATGTATACTACCTATATCTTTCAGAGTGAAAAGGATTAATAAGATATTAGAAGTAATGAGGATGAGCATCAATAAGAAAAAGACAATTCTAGTTTACTAGAGGCCTGGTGCACAAATTTGTCCATGGGTGGGGTCCCTTGGCCTGGCCGGCAATCGAGGCCTATTGGAGGCCAGCCAGTAGGGGGAGGGATGTAGGAGGTTGGCCAGCTGAGGGGAGGGACTGTGGGAGGTTGGCTGGGTGGGATGGGAGAAGGGACCTTGGTGGGAGGGGACGGCCACATGGGGGGGGGGGAGAAGGGCCACAGGGGGTTGGCTGGGGGAGTGCACTTACCAGTAGGGGGCAGCTCCTGCATTGAGTGTCTGCCTCTGGTGGCCAGTGCATGTCATAGCGAATGGTTGTTCTGGTCATTTGGTCCTAATGATCACTTAGGCTTTTTTATATATAGATAATCAGAACTTATCTATTTCCTTTTAGGTTATTTCCACATTTAATTACATATTTCTTGTGCATGTATCCACCTCTTCAAAAATTGTAAAGGAGTACAAGATATAGTATAAGTGATAATGGGATTTTTTGTTTAGCAATTAAAATAGTGATGATACTTGATTTGCTAAACATAAGTAGATCAAACAGATGATTATATACATTCATTTTCTACAGGGCTTTTCCGTTTGTATTTATTGTGTTACCTATTAAAATATTTTGCCCTTAAATCTCCAAATTCCCATCTCTACCATTCTTCTCCTCCCTCCTCCTTTTTTTTTCTTTTCCTCCTCCTCCTTCTTGTCCTCCTCCTCCTCCTCCTCTTTCACAGTTCCCCCTTTAGAACATCTTGCATCATACATGGCAGGAACAAATGTTATTTGTCACAAGTAGCTGGTCAGAGGGGAGCGCGCTTCAGAACTCACAGGAGCCTGCGCCCAGGGTGACTGTAGTCTTGGTGACCATGGGACCGCAGCCGAGGCAACAGGTCCCTGGCGGGGGTGGCTGTAGAATCCTGAGTGTTATCTGAGGGCACCCTGGGTAGAGGTGAGGCTGGGCTTCCAGTCACAGCAGCTCCTCCCTTCAAAGAGGCGTGGCCTCTGCAGAAGAGCCAGCTGCTCTGGGACTGTTTGCAATGGTAGCAGAGGCTGCCTGGTTAGGTGAGCCTGGTCAGACTGCCCCCAAAGGTTCTGTGGGATCTAACTGTGACACACACACACACACACCACATGTACACACACTCCTCTTTTGTTCCCTCCCTCACTCACGTTCTCTCCCTCACTGCTGCCTTCTTCCTGCCTCTGTAGTTGGGTCTGGAGTGTTATTGACCCGGCCGTGGATGGAGTCTCCTTTCTGGGTGTCTGGTTATGTGGCTTGCTCTCTACCACATTGGCCAAACAGGATAAAATTCACCTCGACAAGACATGACACAAAGGGAACAAAACATGAATGTACTCACAATACCGATAACCCCTATATAAGTGACCACCAGAGAAAAGAGAATTAGAGGAGAGACAAGAAAGCACAAATGATATCAAAGAGAGAAAAAAATACATGAGTCAAGAAATGCATATTTCTCAATAATGATGTTAAACACTAGGCCATGTCATCCTGAATCATTGAGAAACTGAATTCTAATGTAGTATGATTCAAAATGTGGCCTTTGGACAGGTACCAGTTGGCCTATCATTTATTGATAATATTACAGAAATTAAAAGTAACCATTTAGAATTTTTTATAGCAATTTGACATTGCCATAATATCCATGACATTGCCATGTGTGATCAGTGGACCTATCTTGAACAGAATTTTCATTGTTGTTCATCCTCCCTCAAGTATATATGTTTTTCCCCAGTGATTTTTAGAGAGAGTGGAAGGGAGAGAGAGCTGCCTCTCGCAGGCAGCCCGACCTTGACTGGGAATCCAACACATGACCGAGAAGCCAACACCTGACCTGCAGGCCAACACTCTAACTGCTGAGCCACACTGGCCAGGGCTCCTTAAACAGAACGAGAGCAGTGTGAGTCTTGTTTGACTATCCTATATAATAAAAGGCTAATATGCAAATCAACCAATCACTATGATGTGCACTGACCACCAGGGGGCAGGCACTCAATGCAGGAGCTCCCCGCTGTGGTCAGTGAACTCCCACAGGGGGAGCGCTGCTCAGCCAGAAGCCCTGAGCCGGGCTCCCAGCTGGCTAGCGCAGTGGTGGTGGTGGGAGCTTCTCCTGACTCCACAGCAGCCCTAAGGATGTCCAACTGATGGCTTAGGCCCACTCCTTGGGTCTAAGCCATCAGTTAGACATCCCCTGAGGGCTCCTGGACTGCTAGAGGGCGTAGGTTGGCTGAGGGCCCCCCCGCCCCCGTGCACGAAATTCATGCACTGGGCCTCTAGTATTAAGATAAATAGAAAAGTGAATAATGGAACACTTGAAAAACTAGTGTTTGCTTTATCAAATACAATAGAATGTCAAGAATTGTACTCATTGAGGATTTGTTGCAAATGAGACAAGAACTCTTTTGTACTTGATTGGAATGTTTAGTTTGGGATTCTCAGAATATAGTTTATAGCCATGTAGAAATATTTACAATCAAGGTTAAGCTATTTGTGAATATGCTAGATGTATTATATTATTTTAATCTTGCTTTGTGATATTAAAAAAAACACCTAGATCTTACAATAATGTATTAAACAGTATCATATCAATGGCTATCTCTCTTACTGAAACTTTTTTTAAAAAGAAACAATGAGATTAAACTACTTTCATCAATTTTAATTGGGATCACTGCTTATAACCCAAACGATACAAGTGCTCTTTCCTTTAATTAGATGTATTCAATTTATCTCATTCTATTTCCCTTTCCATTTATTAAAATGTCATAAACAGTCTAGTTCATATTAATCAAAGCATAAGTAGTCACGGCAAAGTTAGGGGCTGATTTGCCTTAATCTAGCCTATTTTAGAAAACTGTCATAGCACAATTTTGATTCTACTATATCTAGGTACAGAGGCCACATTACAGAAATGTTCATCTTTTAGCATTTATTGATCACTTTCAAACATGACTCATTTAACCTGCATACTAATCCTATGTGATGGGTAATATTATTATACGAGTGAAGTAAACAAGGCTTAAAAGGAATATTAACACAGTTCATCTGAGTGTGCAGCTGAACATTATTACACCCAGGACTAGTTGACCTCAAAGCCTGTTTTCTTAGTGTCTCTAATATGCTGTCTCTAAGAGAAACCAGTGTTTGGTTTCTAGCTGTGCAATGTAATCAGCTCTGTTTTTATTGTGACACTGAAAGCCATACATTCTTCTTATGTTAAAAGAAAAGATGAAAATTTCTGTAATGTGGCCTTTTTACCTTGATTGATTGATTTGCATATGTTGAACTATCCTTATTCCCATAAAAAAAAAAATCTCATGTACTATTTTTTTAAATGTAGGGTTTTCTTTTTCCAGATTCTTTTTTTTACTTTTTTTATTGCTTAAAGTATTACAAAGGGTATTACATATGTGTCGTTTTTTTCCCCCCGCCCTTGACAGTCCCCTAGCCTCCCCTACCCCGCAGTGTCTTGTGTCCATTGGTTATGCTTATATGCATGCATACAAGTCCTTCGGTTGATCTCTTTATTTGTTTGTTTTGTTTTGTTTTTTGTTAATCTTCACCTGAAGATATTTTTCCATTGACTTTTAGAAAGTGGAAGAAAGGGGAAGAGACTGAGAGAGAAACATCAATGTGAAAGGGACACATCCATTTGTTGCCTCCCGCATACACCCCTACCAAGCCAGGGATTGAGCCTGCAACTGAGGTATGTCCCCTTGATCAGAATGGAATCTAGGACCCTTCAGTCTACAGGCTGACACTATCCACTGAGCCAAACTGTCTAGGGCTGTACTCTTATATGTGTATAGTGACTCCTTATTACTCATATAAAAATGTTTTTTAAATGATGGCAATAAATTGTCTGACACATACATCATTCTGGTCACATTCACTCATAACTTGGCTGGCACTTATTAATAATCTCTTAAGACTTAATATGCTATCTTAGATAAAATTACTTTACCCAATTAACATGCTATACAACTCTATTAAAATGCCGCTGCACAATTTACATACTCCCCACTGTTGTTCCCTCAGTGTTAAGCTTACAGACTTACAGTCTAATAGATGCACATGATAAGAATTTAAAAGTGTGATTTTAAATAAAATATTAGAAGCCCTCTTTAAGTTTAGGACTTCAAAGACCAATTTTATAAATTTATGTCTCTTAAAATCTACAGAGTAATCTTCTGAGGACTAGTTAGAGGTAGTTTACATTACTCTCTTTAGGAAGCACTTGGCAGGATATCATTGTAACCACAAAGGGACGAGAGCTTAAATTTTTCTCCTTCTGTAACTCTTTGTTAGTTAAGCCATGTTTGAATAGAAGCCCACTGAGAAAAGAGTAAGTGGGGCAACATTCCGATTACCTTTCTAAAACACACAGTGGTATTGAATTCAAAAGGTTGCTCTATGGCTTCCTGGGGAAAGAAACTGCATCATATAAAAGGGCTGGTTTGTACCAAATATTTTTGCAGGCAGAGTTTGGAGAAGTAGTAATTTGATTAGAAACAGAATGAAATGCTGAAAAAAGAAAGTTGGGAGTATGACCAGGGACTGATGAAATCCCTGAAGGCTGCACTTCTAGAGGCGAGAGGAGACACCAGCAGAGGAAGAAATGTGGACTATTGTGTTCCCCATTTCTAACTTCAGTTACAATTTCTGGAAACCTAAGCATTCTGGCCAAAATCCTTACATACACATTACATTCTAATAGAGCACCAACAGTATTTGTTCCTAAAGGTAGAGTAATTTCCATGCATGAAAATTCCAAACCTGGAAAACAAGACATTTTAGAGGTGATTTGCATCGGACATCCTGTGGAAACTATGTTGCTACATGTCACTGTTATTCAGCATTTATACCAGGCACAGAATATCTATGTCCCAAAATATAAGACCCGAGCATGAAAACATATGTGTACCTCCAGAAGTCTTCTAGGGACTATTGGCAATAGGTAACACCATGGTATATGTGAAGAACAATAGCTATATTATCTATCCATACTAATAAAAGGGTAATATTCTAATTAGGGCGGATGTCTTTTGGCGCCTTCTGCTGATCTGCCAGGTCACCTCCCGCCTAGGAAGGCCAGACTGTGGCTTAGGCTGAGGACTGAGGCAGAGGCAGTTAGGGGCGATCAGTCCAGCCGGGGAGCAAGATAGGGGTGATCAGGTGAGCAGGAGGGCAAGGTAGGGGTGATCAGGCAGGAAGGCAGAGTCAGTTAGCCTAAACTGGTTAGCCGGACACCCCCCGAAGAGTCCCAGATTGGAGAGGGTGCAGGCTGGGTTGAGGGACCCCTCTCCCCCATGCACGGATTTGGTGCACCAGCCTCTAATAATAAATAATTGACTAAAAAAGTATTTAAGATTAAGAGAGTGGTGGGGAGGATGACACAATAGTTGAAAACCAGAAGAGTCAAAAAGTTAGTAAGCTTGGAAAACCCTGTCATCCTTGAGCGTGTAATTTAAACATTTTGCCAAACCTATTTCAGTGTTAGTCCTGAATTCATAAGTCTGGAGTAGAATTCTATCTGTCTGAAGTTCAGACTATTGGTGACAAGATTAAATCATGTGTACCGCTAGGATAAATATAGCAAGAATTCTATCTAGTAAGGCTACATAACAAAAAAGAAAATAAAAAGATGAAAGTATAACTGAAACCAGGTTGTATGGATTTTTTCCTAACTCACTATCTGAAGCTGAAGCCTGATGCAATCTGACATTGCACCAAAATTGAATTTTTATTTAGAGCAAGCAAACAGCACCTTGTGAGAGGTTTGATGGAAGAATTTATATGCTAAATATTTGTTTTTTTATCTAAACTTTACTGGACAGTGAGTTTTTTGGGGAATTTCACTGCTATTCTCTTAACATGAACAGTGAATTTGAAAAATGTTATATCCATGTTTAATCCTTTTCATGAGAAAAAAAATGATGGTAAAAGATTCTTTCCACTACTCACACTCAAAATATCAACTTTCTAAAATCCAGACTAACTAGTATTTTTTTTTACATTGGAATGCCAAACTTATACAGAGCATCTGCAGAGTACATATTATGTGATCCTGAATTAATAGACTCATGAAATTTTACTTCCCTTGAAACAATTCAAAGATAAATTATCCTATGAAACATTTTTCACAAACACATTAAAAGAAGAACATGATTTTGTGGGAATTATAGAATAAGAAGTATTATGATGAGGAGGAAATTAGATGTATACATCTTTAAATTTAGAGAATGCCTAAAAGATAAAGAGTCCCATGCTCTAAGCAATGGAATTTTCACTAAATTCATTTAACAAGTGTTAGTTGACTACCTGCCATGTATAAGGCATTGCACTAAGCATGTTGGGAAAACAAACACTATTTAAACAAGGTCCTTGACTAAAAGAGACAATAAGCCCAGCTGGTATGGCTCAGTGTTTGAGCCCTAACCTATGAACCTATGAACCGGGAGGTCATGGTTTGATTCCTGGTGCGGGGCATACAGGAGGCAGCCAATTGGTGATTCCCTCTCATCATTAGTGTTTCTATCTTTCTCTCCCCCTCCCTTCCTCTCTGATATCAATAAAAACATATTTTAAACAAAGAGATAATAAAACATGATGGTCAATTTTATATGTGACCTAGGCTATGGTACACAGTTGTTTTGTCAAACACTTTTCTAGATGTTGTGAAGGTGTTTGTGGAGGTGATTAACATTTACAATTAGTTGACTTTAAGTAAAACAGATCACCCTCCCTAGTATGAGTGGCTCTGATCCAGTCAGTTGAAGGTCTTAAGATTTAAGAATGAAGTTTCCATCCAGTTGGTATGGCTCAGTGGTTGAGCACCAACCCATGAACAAGGAGGCCAAGGTTAGATTCCTAGTCAGGGCACATGCCTGGATTATAGGCTGGATCCCCAGTAGGGGGCAACAGGAGGAAGCTGATCTATGATTCACATCATGGATGTTTTTATCCCTCTCTCCTCCCTTCCTCTCTCTGAAATCAATATAAACATATTTTTTTAAAAGAATGAGGTTTCCCAAGGAAGTAATTCTGTTTCAGAATTTAACATAGAAATACTCCTTGAGTTGCCGGTCTGTCTACAGATGTCAGACTCAAGAATATAATAAAGACTAGAGGTCCAGTGCATGAAATTCGTGCAAGAGTAGGCCTTCCTTCCCCCAGCTGCCAGCACCGGCTTTCCTCTGGAACCTGGGACCCAGGCTTCCCTTGCAGCCCCGGCTCTGTCCCAGAAGGTTGTCCAGAAGGACATCCAGTCTAATTAGCATATTACGTTTTTATTATTATAGATTTGTGTCTGAGTTTCCAGTCTGCTGACCTTAGCTGTGGATTTGAGACTCAAGACTGTAACATCAATGCTTATCTGATTTTCTTGCTGGCTGATCTGTCCTACAAATTTCAAATTTGCCACCCAACCCACCACACCTGAGCCGCCACTTTCTTAAAATAAAATATAGACATAAAGAGACAAATGCATATAAATATATATATATATAATTTCTATTGATTCTTTTACTCTGGAGAAAAATGTTCTCACATAATACTCAACAATTTTCTCATGAAATTATTTTATAATCAAATACTTAAATCTATCAGAATATTGGGCCAAATAGCCTACATACTCTGAAATTGAAATCATTCTTGTTTAAACATAGAGGAAAAAAGCAATGTGAAATAAAGCTCATCCAACTTATCATTTATTTCATATCAGAAGACAATAATAATTACATAAGAAATATATATATTTCTTTTTTGGTATTAATAAAGGCCTCTATACATTTAGCAATTATAAGTGGGACATCATGGATTTGATCAATTCACCATTCTCTATATTATTCTTCCTGCTTTAAATATATATTGGTTAGCTGAAATAGTCTTATATTGTAATATCAATATCTAAAGAGGTAGAAATTGCATAATTTAAACATACACAAAATATTTAATTATTGTTCCCTTTTTAAAAATACCAGATTTTTCTTACTTCTTCCATAGAGTATAGAAATGTTAGTAAAGTTTTGTTTTATACAATATAAGAATGCTACTTTTCTATTCTTATATATCTTTTTATTTTATAATATGCATTTCTGCATAATTCCATATATAGAATGATCATAAGATTTCCCGGAGAAATGACTTGCAAAATCTGGTGCAGTAAATTAGTTCTTAAATAACTAATTATCCCTACTTTGTCGCTGCAGATGTACAATTATGGATTAAACGTCCTCAGATTGAAAGAGGTTAGTTAAAACTATAAACACTGGTGCTTGGTTTCTACCTCCTATTCAACTTTTTAAATAGAAATGTATATATAACTTATATCTATTTATGTATAAATTTTTTTATATATCAGATATATATAGGTAAATAGAGATAGGTAAATCAACATAATCCTATATAGTTTCTACTGTAAATGTTTTAGGAGGAAGTCTGTGTATCCAAAGGTTTTAAAGAGAAAAAAACATTCAGTTATATAAACTTCATATACCTTTTGTCTAGACATATCACACTGTGACATCAAGTTTTTGCTTGCTTTATTATTTTTATAGTAGTGGCCTGGTGTACAAATTTGTGCATATTGAAAGGAAATTAATTAGAAGAAATATTTTAATATTGTTATTTCCCCTTTTTCTATAATAAAAGTGTCAAATTCTAATTTACAATTGACAATGACAGATTGAAACTCATGCGTGCGATTGGTGCCAGTGAAAGCCTCATATGCATCATGCATGTGCAAGTCAACTTAGCCTTTTATATACATAGAATAAACTTGCTTAATTAGACCTGCTTTCTGATTTAGCTAAACTTTTTCCAGCCCAGTGAAGGACCCCAACTTCTCTTTCAGGTAATTGTCAGCAACACAGCAGTGAATATCAACATGAAGCGGATTATTATTGTAGATCACGCAGGAGAACAAAGGGTAAAATATTTAACTGCAGCAGTGTTTGACTATATTCTGAGCAGTGAGAAAACCTGAAATCATTTTTAAGTTCCTCCAT
>NW_006296222.1:297353-298273 GCF_000327345.1 Myotis davidii
AAAGAGTAAAATGTTTGCACCTGGGTATAAAGCAAGTCATGTTCCTGGCTGAAGAAATTGCAAGGAGGCTAGTTGCTAGGGAGAGGAAGCCAGGCATTGCTATGTGACGTCATTACCCGGATGGACACTTAGCACATTAGCCATATATATATAAATTCCAAATAGCAAAATTAATTAATCTACAGCCATTGAAAAATGTTCCAGAAAAGCACTCTTTAAGGCATGAGTCAAACTGTGTTGAACCATTTACTGTGTGCGAAACCTGTGTGGAATGGCACATAGGTAATGCAGGAAGAAAATTCTTTGCCTCTCTATGTATTTTTAAATATATTTTATTGGTTTTCTACAGAGAGGAAGGGAGAGGGATAGAGAGCTAGAAACATCGATGAGAGAGAAACATCGATCAGCTGCCTCCTGCACACTCCTTACTGGGTATGTGCCCGCAACCAAGGTACATTCCCTTGACCAGAATCGAATCTGGGACTCTTGAGTCCGCAGGCCGAAGCTCCATCCACTGAGCCAAACCTGTTAAGGCACCTCTATATTTGTAAATCAAATTCATGAGGTGGCAGTTTTATGATGAAAATATGGATTTCTCAGATTATTTTATTAGTATTAGTAACTGATGTTTCTATTTCTGTGATGTAACCAACACATCAGTATTAGTTAGCTACAAAACTGTTGGTCCTGTAGGAATCAGAGAGAAACTCTCCTGTCAAATTATTTTGCTTTTATTTAAATAACTAGTGGCCCGGTGCACGAAATTCGTGCAGTGTGTGTGTGTGGGGGGGGAGAGTGTCCCTCAGCCCAGTCTGCCCCCTCTCACATACTGGGAGCCCTCAGGCGTTGACCCCCATCACCCTCCAATCACAGGATCGGCCCCTTGCCCAGGCCTGACGCCTCTGACAGAGGTGTCAGGC
>NW_006296222.1:299290-302158 GCF_000327345.1 Myotis davidii
GTGCTAGCCCAGATTTCTATAATTTTTTTTTAAAAAAATATGTATGTGGTATAAAATTTAATGATTTACGTTATCAGAAGAAAAATATTTATCTATTTATTTATACACATAAGCACACACATACCTTATTCAAAGTGGATTTATTTAGTAGTGATATTATATGATTATAAAACAAAAAAGTTGCATGTATAATTTTAAATGTTTTCTTACTTGTAAACTATAGCTTAAATATGGTAACAATGCTATTCAGAATTTACCCTATAACTAAAATATTTTTAAATTACACGTGGTTTCATTTGGTTTAAACCATCACGGACATATTGAGTTAAATTATTTCCTTTATTGAAATTGAGATTACTTTGTCCTTACAGAATATCTGGAGGCAAGCTGACCTATCTTATCTCACTCTGGTAATATTTTTCTTCTCATTCTAGGGCATAGCTTTAAAGTGTAAGTTGTTATCTCCATACAGATGTTGGCAAAATTAGGTTTACTGTTGTGAGTACATAAAACAGAGTTTATTTTTGTATTATTATTCATTAATTATTGTATTATTTACTTGTGTTATAACTGCAAACCTACTTTTGCCCACTGTCATATATAAATATGCAACAACAACACTGACTATAAGTAGGCTGGAAATAAGAGTTTAAAATAAAAGCTGTAAACTATGGCATTGATATCTATTTTTCCTCATATCTCAGGGCCATGCCAACCTTAAAAATGAGTATCAAGAGAGGGTTACATGATGAGATTTTCCAATAATGTATCTAATTTTGGGTGTTTTGTGTATGTCTGAACTTGTGTGGGAACATATGATAACAGATAACTTTAGTGTTACATATTTTGGTACACACATATTTATGTGGAGATAAATACTTTTTTATTCTTGCAAAACATTGCCCTTAAAATATGTATAATTATATAAGGCACACATAAGTAAATTGATATTTCCCATGTAATTCTAAATTACTCATTTCATGGAGACCTCAGTAAAATGAGATAAGAGTAAAAGGGAACCTGGATTTATAAAGCAATGACAATACCCCAATTCCCACTGGATTATACCTATTTTCTTCCATTTTGTCAAAGTAAACATTGTCTCCTAAAATGAGAGATGTTCTAAATTAAAGAGCAGGTGAAGTTATTATGTTACATTCAATGTTGGTATTTCACTCCCATCACCTTTATTTTAATTACAAATAAATAATTGGCAATATATATTATTTTTTCCTCAAATATAAAACCTCCATTAATAACAGCCAATATCATAATTTTACTATTTTCCTCCAACACATCTCATATATGTCTATATTTCATTGTATTTTCAAAACATAATCCTACTTAACAAAACTGCTACCTAAAAATGCAAAGAAATTATTAAAATACTTGCCTGAAATCCAAGGAGCTTTTCACTAGGCTTAATGTGCCTCTGAAATTCACACTCTATGGGTTGTATCACTTTGATTCCATCTTCATAGAAAACATAGAACATGTTTCCAATGCCCAGACCTTAGAAATAAAAACACGTTTAAAAGCTCAAAATGAAATTATTAGAAAACTTTACAACCAATACTCAGTGCCCCTCAAATTGCTGACAGATCAATCTGCAAAGTCATGTAATGTTAGTACAGCAAACCCTGTGTGACCTTCACCAAACTCCCAACCAACTTTGTGATATTAGGCAGACATTCTACCTTATTCTCCCCAATCTGCAGTTCAGTGCGTTCTGAAATACAACTCAATAATTTAAACAATATACTTAGATTAATTATAAATGGAAATAATAAACTCTGATACATAATGTCTGAAACTTTTTCTAGTTAATTTAGTTAAGGGAAAAAAATACATTTGAAGAATTCTATTTATCCTAGTACTTTTATTAGAATTCCCTAGTGAAAATAAAATTGCATTATTTGTAGGAATTTCCTTTATATAGCAATTTATAGAAACAAAAAGAATAAGACTTTGAGATTTCAGAAAATAAACAAATTTTTATAAATATAATCATACATAGAGGTCTTATATGTCATTTTTTATACTAGCAGTGTTTGGACCTATGTCTATACTTTAAAACTTGATTTAATTAGAGGTTTCAGAAAAAACTTCAGTGCACTAAGTTAAAGCATACTTTTATTTTTTCACACTGCAGACCTAAGTGTGTGGCATGTTAGATTTTATATCACTTTATAAAACCAAACCTAACTGGTGCAGGACACTACAATGAAATACTGGATTGCAGGTGGGGCTAACGGAGGCCTGCACCTGGGAGCCTCTGCATAGTCCCGCACACCTGCTCTCTGCCTTCCCTCTGCTTCTGCCTTTTTCCCGCTTGTCCAGGCCTAACTGCATGTAGTCCTTCCTTTTCAGATCCTCAGCGGAGTAGCGTCCTTTCCCCACTGTATTGGTTTCCGTAATCACCTTTATTCAGTCTAATTACACCTTACATGACACAGTGATAGCATGTGTTCTTTGAAAAGCCAAACCACTGTTGCTTAAAATACTTAAAATCTAAAACCATCTATACAGAGAAGGGTACTTTAAGTACAAAAAGTTCCTAAGCATTTTTATTTCAATTGAGAATATCTGTAAGGCATATTAAGTCAAGCCTGAGGATCACGATAAAAGTGTATTAATTTGTAAAATTGTTTGTTGATCTCAAGACATATTTATTCTTATTAAATGTTCTTAGTTTAAAGAGGTGGACAATTCTGTCCACCTATCACATGTCTACCTACTAGTATAATTTAGAGGAAAATATATTCAAACATAATTATGACTTCATTTGTCATAGTATTTATAATTGTCTTTTGGTATATGAAATTATTTCTATCTAATCATTATATATATATATATATATATATATAT
>NW_006296222.1:302209-313739 GCF_000327345.1 Myotis davidii
ATATATATATACATTTTAAATGACTCCAGATTGTTTTGACACAGCTTTGTTTTATAAATATTTTACACTACTTATATTTTAATACGTGCAATCTTTATCAGGCAATTAACCATTTTAAGTCCAGAGAGTACTACATTACAATGGGACAATCCTAAATAGCAGAAGAGGCAAGAACTAAATTCAAGTCATATTTTAAAATATATATAACTTAGTAGTTGTCTGCTATTCTTTGTAATTATAGTTGTGTATAAACGACTATAAATTCCAAGCTCAATTAATAAAATTTTAAAAAGTCAGTTTTAATGTAAAAAAATGTTCATTTGTATTAGTAAGCTTCCAGTGAACATGAACTTAAGATTGATGTGTGCTATATATCAATGACTATCAATTTAGTCATTTAGGTATTAATTGTTGTTGAAACCTATAAACATAATAAACAAGTAGTAATGTGGTGTCTGATGGTCAGATGTCTGTTACATACTATCTTCAATGATTATTACAAAGTCCATAACTTTTTATTAGTTTTATTAGTTTTTAAAATGTATATTTATTGTTGAAAGTATTACAGACATCCCCTCTACCCCTCCCCCAAATAATCCCCTCCATCCCACTCCCACCTCCTCCCCAGGCCTTCACTGCACTAGTGTCTATGTTCATGGGTTATGGGCCACAGAACATTTTTGAATGAACATGACTCTGCCCTCCTTTAGCTGCTTCAAAATTGCACTCCACCATCAGGAATGTGAAGATGACTGAACCTGGCACTACTCTATGCCTAGTTTGTTTGTAAACTTTCTTGGAAAACTTCCTGCCTTTTATTACTTTACCACATTCTGTACACAATGCAATCAGTGGGATTCCACTTTATTCTTGCACTGATGAAATTTCTGAGCTGTATTTTCCTCTAAAACACACTTAATCCATCCAAATCACCCTTCCATTCTGAGAGACCATTTTCTTTCTTTTTAAAGTATGAATTACACATCAGCATTTTTACCAAGCATAAACTACTTTTTAGGTTATTGAAGAAACACAGATATCATTATGTAAGGTTTAGTTTGTTTTTGCATTTTATTGTTGTCAGTGAAATGTAATTCATTGGTGTGTATGAAATAGTTATGCCAACAAAATACCATATATAAGTATATTACTAAAAATAATAATTGTAAAGTGAACAACTATGTATCAATTACTCTGACTTGGAATAAAACTTTACCTATCTTTTAGAGTCATCTTTGAGTCCCTCCCTCCTTACCCACAAGAGGTCTATTTTGCCTTTTTTTGTTAGACATATTTTGTTCATCAAAAAGTTCTATTTAGTATTTGGCAGCAGAATTTATAATATGAATATATGATGCAGATGTGTTTATTTTTAAATTTGCTGCTATAATATTGTACATATGTACATTTATTATGAATATAGTGGGAACAGAACAATATAAATTACCTGATGATGGAAATGTTGATAATTGAAGACAAATTCAGATTTTCTTTTGGGGCATTCATTAGATTTATTTGTAAAGTAGCAACAACATATTTGCATATATTCATTATAACTATAAGTTTCTACGTTCTAACCTTTTTTTTTTTTTTTTGAGAAGGGATGGGAGACTACAACAGATAGATCAACTCCATTCTCTGGATTCAGACAGCTCTAAGGCAAATTATAGTTATAGAACCAACTGTTGTTTGTGCTATTCAGTCATGAGGTAGAGTTATTCAATCATGTCACAATTACCTTATCTTAAAATTTAAAGGTATTACTATACTTATATCATAAAGATGTTGTAAGAATATAATGAGATAGAGAAATTAAAACATTTAGCAGAGTTCTAAGATTATAATGAGATGGAGAAATTAAAACATTTAGCACAGTGACTGACACATAGTAAGATATCAAGAAACAAAAACTATCACTATTTTTATAACTGACATTATCTCTTCTTTGAAACATTAATTGGGGCAAAACAAAGGGTGAAATGTACATAACCTGAATATGATTACTGTCCTCATGATTTCCTCAAATCTATACTGTGAGATATACTGCTAAATTTCAGTTTTCCATGATGTTAAATTCTGTGAATCCATGAAATGCTCAATGTCCAAATTTATTTTCTTTGAGCAGGTCTCAAGTTGATCCTTTCAGTGGGCCTACAAAGTTACAGCTGTTTTCATAATAATACTAAGATGTCATTTGTGGGCTTTTTTGGTGTGTGTTTTTCTCTGTTTCCCAATTAGATTCTCCCAGAAGTAGAGTGCACTTTTGAACAGGTGTAAGATACATGATGTCAAAAATGATGTCCCAATAATTCACTGGAGAAGTAGATATAGGAAGCTAGCATTTCCTATTCAATCAGACACTTAAAAGATTTGAAAAATATGAGTCCCCTCATTGTTTTCTGAATACATAGCTTTAAAAATAATGTGCTATTAATGGCTACATGTAATGGGCTTATTATAATTACTTTTAATACATTAATAAATACCCACTTAAATTTTTCTGTATTAAATTCTAATATAGTAAACATAAGTGGATAAAAATGACCCAAATAGACATGAGTTTATGTGTTCTCAGTCATATTGGAAAGTGTAACAGGGTCCTGTGTCCCAAGGAATTTGATAACCATGTAGGTTTTAATTACAATTCTCTCCTCATCACTACTTTTTATTGTAGTATATTACAAAAGTTCTTGACTCCAGTGAAAGCTTCATGGCTCTAGTCACAGCAAAGATTGGGAACATGTGCAGGCTGTTTTTCTTTTCCGTTTTCCATCCCCTGGTGAAGTCAGACATATGTGCTTTGTCTTTTACAGGTCGATTGTTAATCTAATAGAGTACTGTGCTCTAGAATGTAATCCATATTTGTTGGTTCCTTGTGAGCTTTCTTTTTGCTTTGTTATTCTTTCGGTACAGAAAGAGGACATAAGCAAGAATTACCTGCAGTCTCATAAGAGAGGATTATTTTCCAGGGGATTTTCTAATCAATAATGCACCTTTGAACACATGGAATAGATAAAAAATGGGTGTAATGTGCATTCCTGTCTCAATACTTTGATGATAGCTGCTCAATAATGAGAGTGTATTGTGATAATACCAGTATGTTATTTATTATATATAGAAAATATTTTATGTAATTTATACCAACAATAAAATTTGGCTAATTCTGATCACTAGATGAATATTCAAGTCAATAACAAAGTAGATTTTTTGGTGTTAATTACCTTTCTCTGACTTAATTTTACATTACTTTAGCATTTAAGTAATAGTCAATAGCAAATTATAATTCTACAATGCAGCGAGAACTTGTGATTATTGCCTTCTTCTGACTTAATTTTACATTACTTTAGCATGTAAATTATAGTCGATATTAATCTTTTCACATTCAAATCATCCTAAACTTACTTATCTTTTGTTGACATATAGAAGAATTCTTCTTTTTTGTAGTTAAGAAAAATATAGGCAAGAATAGATTGTACACAATTGCATTTCTCACATTGATAACTAGGCAGAGGTAGACTTTTGGTTCATGAATGCTCGTACGTTTTTGCATCTATACCTTTGGAGCTAAAAATCTTTTCACACACACAGTAGTATCCCAGCATTCCACTGCAATAAGACCCTTATATTATGTTCATTTAAAATAAGACTTACTCTTTCATTCTTCCTATAAAGCCCTGAGGAATGATTGTGTCAAGCTATTTATTGGGCAACTGTAATTCAGGAAGTAGGTGCCATCTTACACACACACACACACACACACACACACGCGCGCACACACACACACTACAATATATATATTAGAGGCCTGATGCACAAAATTCATGCAAGGGGCTCGGCTCCCATAGCCAAGGCAACTTGCCTCAGCCTTTGCAGCCGTGGCTTCACCCGGAAGATCATTAGGCTGTCCGGTCTACTTAGCATATTACACTTTTATTATATGAGTGATGTTATCTCATAAAAGGAGGGAGGTAGTATCTTCATCTTTGAGAACAAAATTGAAATAAATGTATTTCAAAATTATTTGAATCTTATGATCCATGGCCTTCAAATGTAGCAGTGTCTCCAGCTCATGTGAGAAGCTGTAATTGGGGAAGAGAAAGTTTGCTTTGGATGGACTGTGAAGACAGTAACTTGGGCCATTGTTTAACTGGAGTGTAATGTTGGTACAGATATTTTTCTCCTTAGAATATAATTAAAACACATTGATGGGCGATTTGAGTACCTGGTCTAACCCTTTCCAGCCTTTGTGATTAAGTAAAAAATAATAAAAACAACAATGATAACAAATGACAATAGATACCATTTATTGAATGTGGACTATATTTAAAAAACTGATAACAATCCAATGAGTATTGATAAATATCCTTATTTTTGAAATAAGAATATTATTTCATAAAAAGGCCCTAGTGATGGAGACTGAATTTGAATCCAGGTCCCTTAAGTTTATAACCCATTTTGTTAAATAATTTATTATATTCCCTAGATAAGGCAACAGTTTTTATATTTGTTCTTTTCCTAACCTAATGAGGGCTTATTATGTTTAACTAAAGTTTTTTTAAACTTAATTTTATACTCTTAAAAGTATTTCAATATATTGTAATTTAATTTCCTGACTGTATATCAATTATGGTTCAAGCTGATGAGCGGTATCAATATATTTAATGGTAGAAGTTTAAACAAAAATGTTGAAATATAATCAAATAAAAATATTGGCTCAAAATAAAAACTGGTTATTAAAACTGATAGTCAACATATATACCAAAAGATTAAGCAAAATAATTACAACAATATAAGAAATAATAGAATTTAGTACCTTCTTCTCTCCATAATATGTTAGCTACTGCAGCATGTTAAAAAGAAAGAGAAGGAAAAATGAGTAAAGAGAGCTTCAGTTGCACAATAATGTGAATAACTATTAAAGAGGTCACAATCTCTGAGACAACATGTACATAAAAATAGTAAAGTGAATTCAACAAACTACTTTAAAATGAACAAAACAGTAAAATGCTGGGAATAATTAACAATGTTCCCTTCGTTTCTTGAAATAGCCTATTCTTCTTGGTCATAAAGGTTTTGTTAATAAACACAGAACATTTTACGCATCATTGAAAAGAATGGGATTTTTAAGTTAATTGTATTGAAATACAGCTTTAGAACAAGCATTGGCAGTTAAACTATTTGTTTATTTGACAGTATCATTAGAAGTCACAAATTGTAAAGGTTATATTTTATAATTCTCAATATTTCTGAGTAAGATTTCTTATGAATATAGGATTCTGAACACAAAAGTTGCTTATTTTTAAGCAAGTATATGTTTTCACTTTTTAAACAAGACAGAATGAAATATATGGTGTATTTCAATGCAAAGTAAGAGTTTATATTAACTTGTTTCTAGACAACATGTTTATTAAATATGATACACCACTAAATCAGTAGAGAGTTAAAATAGTAAGATAGAAATAAAGAGGTAATACCAATAGAAATATTCTCAAGGAAATGTCTGGCTGCCTTACTAATTCAAAGTTATCCAATTTCTATGTTTTCAAAGAAAAACAATATAAGTAAAAAGAAAGTATAACTAACAAAAACCTCATACACATATAATTACTCCCTGAATATTTTAACCATATTAAGGCATAATAACTTAAAAAAAACAAACAACAAAAACCAAATACCCATGGTGGATGTCCAGCACTCCTAGCTGGAGGCTGAAGGACTAAGCATGCAGTTTTCAGCACTTGTTATATATATTTCTAAATAAATTTTTGTAGAGTAAGCATTCTTTTATGATTTTGGGTGTTCTTAATTCTTTAAGAATAGTTATTCAAACATGTACACATGATATGTATATCTCCTCAGGGCATTATGGTGTTGTTCTTATTGTTTAGGGTGTGCTTGGCATGTATATGAAAAGAATAGATCTATTTGCAAGGAGAGGACATAGGCCTGTGAAGGGAGAGAACCATGCTAACAAATAATTAAGACCATGTGATAAATCCAATCAAAGAAACAAATTTCAGGCTCAGTGGCTAGGGACAGGACATGATTACCTCTGAGGGGAAGAGGTTGGGTAGCAGAGGGAAGGATAGCTTCATTGGGTTCATGATATTTAAGAAAGATAATGCCATCCAAACTCAGAAGGGACCATGGCTAGAGACATTCGAGGTATATCAACAGACCACACCATAACACATCTAGAGAAATTTAAGTAATTGAATATAGTTGGAAGGTAAAGCTGATAGGAGCTGAGGCCAGAGAATTTGTCCATGATAAAATCATGAAAGTCTTTGTACACAAGGTCAAGGAAATAAACCTTTCTTCAGTAGGCTCAGGAAAAGTTGAGCCATGATTACGCTTTTCATTATTTTTCTATTTTATAACAACAGTAGCTAGACATATATCTCCATTAATTCACTAAGTATTGAGTGAATGCCTAGCATGTGCCAGATATTGTATTCAATACACAGATTAGAACAGACCCAGCTCTGTGCTAATAGAGCATCTATTTTAGTTAAGAAGGGGAAAGTGAACTAACAGTACCCAAATCATGGTAGAGAAAAAAATTGAAAATTCAATGTGTTATAAAAGAGAGAAACAGTCATTGAAATGTTTTGAACAGGTGGATTAGACGTAGTCTAATCTGAGACTGGAGGAAACTTCCTTAATGATAATGCTGAAGGTGACATCAAAAGATGAATAAGAGCAAACTGAGTGAGAATTTTAGAGATATAATTTATAGATATAGGCAAAAGCATGCACAAACCCTACTAGTATATCAAAGCACGGCTATTTTAAAGGACTAAGGACTTAAAAATAAGGATGGTTTATTTTTAAGATAAACAATCACTTATAAGAAAGTACCAAAAAGTACATTATTTGTGATATTAACATTAGAGAAGATAAATTAAAGGCACTACATATTGAACTTAAAATTATATAACCCAAATATATAGCAATATAATAACAAGCAGAAACTACTAGGACTGAATACAACATTGATAAATCCACAGACACATTCTGTTTATATTATTTCTTCATTCTTAATATTTGAAAAGTGAAGAGAAAAGGACAAAGTTTTAATAATATAATTTTAAGATTAATATTTTTATAACAAGTATTGGACTATATAAACAGAAAGTATTTTCTTTTTAAGATATCTTGAAATATTTTCAAGAGTGGCCACAAAGTACATTAGAAAATAAAAAGTCTCTAGTCTGTATGTTTTGCCAATAAGCATAAATAGCTTAGACATACTCAGACAACAATAGAAAAAATATGAAAACATGTTTAAATCCAAAAATTTCTTCAATAAATTAAATATTTAAAAAATAAAATATAATCACTATTTATATAAACTACAAAAAAAGTAATTCAACATGTGACCCCAAAGAGTTTTAGCCAGAAGCTAAAGGTATAGACTTAACTGATGTACTGCTGAGCAAGATAGATAGATGATAGATAGATAGATAGATAGATAGATAGATAGATGATAGATAGATGATAGATAGATAGATAGATAGATAGATAGATAGATAGATAGATGATAGATAGATAAGAGGAGAAGAATGAACAGAGGGAGAAAGGGAAAGAAGAAGGAAGGAATAGCTGTAGTTATATGATTTTAAATTAATAAATTTTTACATTTTTACTAATAAATTTGATAGTCTGGATTTCATAACAAAATCTGAGGAAATATATCTAAATTGAACATAAAGCATAAAGTTGAATAAAAATAATCATGGGACTTAAGATGATAATTCTGAGAGCAAAATAACCTAAGCAGAGAGGCAGAGATTATATTATTATCATGAATGAGCATACTGGATGTTTGATTTCTTTGGTATCAAGTCAACAAGCCCAGATAAGCCAAGAGCTTTCTCTTCCCAGATTCTCTCCTCGTTCCCTCCCTGCTCCAGCCACCCCTCACCACTTGAAACCTCCTTCTGTCCTACACAAGGTAAACCCCAAATGTTGAGTCAGGTTACAACAATACAAGCTTTCTGCCATACCAAAGAGATCAAGATAGCCATTTTTATGAATAAAAGTAATTATCAATAAAAGGAATGTTATTTTTTATTTTGACTGCTATTTACATATGGGAATGGTTTTGTTTGTCATATTAATTTATCCTTCATACACTATATACAGCTAACTATAATAAATTCAGGCTTCATAATGCCACCCTTTTGCTAAAAAACACATAATGTATGTATAAATGTGTGTGTGCATGCACATGTGTGTGCTCGTGTGTGTGTTAGTATATGAGCTCAAAGTCCTTAGCATAGCATAGATATGCTATGGCTGTGTTATATTAAATTGACATTTCAAACATCAAGTCATTTTGAATTTCTTAGTCTTTACTCTTATGTCAAATCTGACAGTAATATTCTTAGCAGAATTATTCACCTAATTTCCTTCTAGTTTTTCCTTAAACAAGCTTAGATTTTTGTCTATTGCTAGCATGTGTAGAACCAAGAGTTGGGCTTTCTGACTTTTTTCTCTACATATGGAATCCGTGAAACACGAATGCATTCCTTCATATACCATAAATAAATTTTCTGTCCCAAAAGCTTTTATTGGTAACTAGAAAATAAAAACCTCACAGTTACTGACTCCCCAGTAATTTAGTACTTATTCATGACAGCTGAAATTTCAAATTCTTTCTGAAGATAACATATGCCTTATAATGAAAATGTGGTTCTATGGAGATGCCTGGACACTAGTAACAGAATCTTTATTAATGTTTTTTAATAAATTGCCTTATTTTATCTATTGTAGACTTGCTATAATATTCAAAGTGATGGATTTCATAGTAGATATGCTATGTAGAAATATATGTGGGGAATTGAATATCATATAAGCAACAGCAATAAGAGAGTTCACTACATAGCAGCATGCTATAGCACTGAACAGCTATTTTCCTTGGCTACTCAGGTGTAAACTGGCTTTTCAACTAAATAAGGTTTCTGCTTGTCGTTGTCTTCGTCTGAAAGTGTAATGTGTTCAGCAGCGCAAAACGTTTTTTTATACTACATTTATCAGAGGATAACATTTCAGCTATATGTCTTATTGACTGATTTTCCATTGGATTTGAGAAACTGACAACTTTAGAGGACAAGCGAAAAAGGGTAACATTTTAAAAATGTACGTAAAGTTTAATGTAACTGAAAAAAATGTATGGTTAACGTTAGGGCAGTTGAAATTTCTTTGAATGTACATATGGAGAATGAAGTGAGATATTTAAAAAACACTATTTTTAGGATGGAAAGCTATGTAATATATGTCAAGTACATTGCCTGCCATATGCCAAATTCAAAACCACTTTTAAGTGAAACTCACTCTTTTGGCACTAGTTGAAGAAACTGTCCTTTGTGGCTACCCATGTTTCCAAAGTAGTGTCTAACATTAGTTGATTAGGCTATAGTGTCTGGCTTGCACTAGGGCACACAATCTAGGCACTGGCCAGAAATGTATAGTTTAATTTCTCTTAAGTGATAACATGGAATAATAAGATACTTTGGTGAGGGGGCAGGCGTGGGGATTTGAATCAAGAAATCATGTTTGAAAAGGAAAAGCACAGAAAACAAGAATTGTAGAAATGCATAGGCAAAGGCGCCATGGCGTAGAGTCAGGGCCATGATAATTTTGATAATGTACAGAGGACTCAAGAAGACATGAAAAGCAGGAAGAGAATATACAACCCACAGGAGAGGTGAAAGGGTCAGCCATTGTCTGACTACGTCATGTCAGGTTCTGCGTTCTGAATGTGGACACATCACTGACTGCTCCACGTAGCCAGCGAAACGTTCACATCAATTCTAAAATAACCTATACTTAACCATAAGGGCCTACTCCTGGTCACCAAACAAGTCTGATCGAAGCCAACACAACATAAGGATTGTTGCCATGTCAATCAATTAAAACCAGGACGCCAAAGAAGTAAAAACTATATCCACCTTTTGCTCCAATGCCAAACTAAGTGAGCATATTATCTGCAGTGACTATTGCATGATGCGTAAAAAATTACCTCCAACTTACTGGCTTAAAACAATAAAATACATCTATGATCTTGTGGGGTGGGTGGCTGGGTGGGTTCTGATTTGGGGTATCTCTTGGAGCTCTGGGCATCTGAAGGCTTGGTTTGGCTAAAAGATCCAGTTCCAAGGGGCCTCACTTGTATGCTGGCAATTTGGTGCTGGCCTTTAGCAGGAAGTTTCAGTTCTTGACTCATGGGATTCCCCCAAACCTGCTTAAACATCCACACATACCGGCAATTGTCTTCTCCCACAATGAGTGATCCAAGAGCGCAAGGCAGAAGCCATAAGGCCCTTTATGATCTGGCTTCAGAAGTCATATACCTCCACCTTCACCCTACCTTCTATGTGATAGATACCTGAGCTATTTCAATGCAGGAAGATACTACAAGGGTGTAGATAACAGGAGAGCAGGATCTTTAGGACCGTCTTGGAAACCACACCATATTGGCATTAATAGACTGCTTAGGAAGCAAACATAGTGTTAAGAAAATGTTTCCAGCTAACATACTCCTAGCCAGACTGCCAACACCTAAGCTTCTCTTAATACAAAAATCCTAAGCCCACCATTGTTAGAAAGTAACTTGATAGTTTCCACACAAATGATTGCCTATGGTTTTAACATGACAAACAATAAACAGGGAATTGTTATTATTTTTAAATATGTTTTTATTAATTTCGGAGAGGGAGAGAGACAGCAATGATGAGAGAGAATCATTGATTAGCTGCCTTCTGCACACCCCACACTGGGGATGGGGCATGCAACATAGGCATGTGCCCTGACCGATAATTGAACCGTGACCTCCTGGTTCATAGGCGGATGTTGAGCCATGCCAGCTGGTGTAAACGAGACATTATTGCTATTAACGGGCTAAATAAGGGGAAACTTTGCCTTCTAACTCATTCAGATGCCTTATCATTTTAAGTAGATCGCAAGCAAAGGTACTTACTGTTTTGTTTTAACTTCCTCATTTAGAAAATATACCACAGGGTTAATTTAAGAATTAAAAAATAAAATGATTATAACATATTTTAGGTAGTATTTGGCACAAAATCCTATGTAATAAAAGGCTAATATGCAAAGTGTTCCCTAGGGAGTTTGACTGACCAAAAGTTTGACCACTTGCTATGACACGCACTTACAACCAGAGGGCAGCGTGGAATGAAGGAAGCCCCCAGCCAGCAGCCAGTAGCTGGGGGAAGTAAGGCCCTGATTGGCCCTGATCATGGGCCAGCCCTAGGGACCCTACCCATGCACGACTTTGGTGACCTGGGCCTCTAGTAAACTTATAAATAAAGCTTAGCTATGTAATTTTATAAAAACCTACCATTCTTTTTCTTTCTTTCTTTTCTTTTTTTTATTGCTTAAAGTATTACAAAGGGTATTACGTATGTGTCCATTTTTCTCCCCCCACCCTTGACAGTCCCCTAGCCTCCCCTATCCCCCAGTGTCTTATGTCCATTGGTTATGCTTATATGCATGCATACAAGTCCTT
>NW_006296222.1:314528-318138 GCF_000327345.1 Myotis davidii
TGCCTCCTTTGTCAAATATTAATTGAGCATATTGGTTCGGGCCGGTTTCTGGGCTCTCTATTCTATTCCATAGATCTATATGCCTGTTCTTGTGCCAGTACCAGGCAGTTTTGAGAAGAGTTGCTTTGTAATACATCTTGATATCTGGTATTGAGATCCCACCTACTTTGTTCTTTTTCAGGATTGCTGCAGCTATTCGGGGTCTATAAAAACCTACCATTCTTAACAATTTTTATTATTCCTCTCGTATTCTGAACTTCCAATATGTATTTAAATATATATTTAATATATTTATATTACATGGAATGTTAACATGAATATTATGATACTTAAATATAGCATAAAATAAAAGATATCTAATATTTGAAGAAATTGACTAGAGAAGCAGTTCTCAACCTGTGGGTCACGACCCCTTGGGCGGTTAAACAACCCTTTCACAGGGGTCGCCTCAGACCATCCTGAATATCAGATATTTACATTACGATTCATAACAGTAGCAACATTACAGTTATGAAGTAGCAATGAAAATAATTTTATGGTTTTGTCACAACATTAAGAACTGTATTTAAAGGGCCAGAAGGTTGAGAACCACTGGACTAGAGCATTATCAGTAAGATAAAGATTGTTAGGAAAATACTTTGTGAGGTAAATTGCAAATTATAATTACAAACCTTAAATGCATTAAATATCCTGATACTTAAGACAGTCTGGGTAAATACATGCTTATAATTCAGTTAAGTCTGTTTACCTTTTTAAAAATATATTTTTATTGATATCAGAGAGGATGTGAGAGGGAGAGAAAGATAGAAACATCAATGATGAAAGAGAATCATTGATTGGCTACCTCCTGTTCACCCACTATTGGGTATCGAACCCACAACCTGGACATGTGCCCTTGACTGGAAACGAATCTGGGACCCTTTCAGTCCATAGGCCCACAATCTATCCACTGAGCCAAACCAGCTAGGGCTAGTCTGTTTATCTTTAAAGAAATTGCAAAACAGACTAATAACCAGGGAAAAAAAATCATCTCACATCTAAACAGGAAAATCACTGTGTAGGCCATGAACACAGTACCTGAAATTTCTAGCAGACACAAGAATAAAAGGGAAATACTGGGCTTTACACTGTCTGAGGAAGTATTCCTGTGGAAAATGATATAATGTGTCTAAAACAATTTCACTCTAAGTTAACAGGGGTTAACTTCTTCTTAGAACATATTTCTAAAGAAAATGCTTGAATTAAAACAGACAAATTAGAGCATTCAACGAGTTAACATTTTTAAATTGCTTAAAATAGTGCCTAGCGCAAAAACAAATCTGTGTATGTACACACATATGTTTATGTACACACATTTTTGAAAACAAAAACACTTTTGCTAAACAAACAGAAACATATCTCCAAGTTCAGAACTTTATATCATGACTCACATATGAAGTAATCTGCAGCAATAATATGGGCTATATCCTTCTTTTAATGAAGAAAAGTAATAAAATGTTTGAGTACACAGTGTTGAGGCACAGATAGATACTAAGCATGTCCCTTCAGTTATTCTTTGTCAAATGCTAGAAGCCTCCACAGGCCAATGGCAAGTTCTGCAGCCAAATAGAATCTGCCTTTTATAGGTGTCAAGTGTTCACAATGTGCTGATTAAAGTGAATTCCGTGTTGATTTTGATTTGCTGTTAGACACAAGAAGCAGCAGCCTTGGCCCCCTGGTACAAAACGTAAGAACTGACATTCCCAATGTGTTAAATCCCCACCCCATATCGGGAAGGTGGCGTGTAATTGGATTGAAGGGATGACTGACATGGTCTCCCCCAAAGTCCTTTATATTTAGCTCCTGTACAGTTTCAGGACAGAGAGCCCAGATGTCTGGGTTATGAAGTCAGAATTTTCATGTCAAACTAATAATCACTTTTATAAAAGAATGTCAGCTTTCTCATGAAAGAACTTGCAATCTTAAGTTAGAAAGAACCCTGATGGTCCCAGGAGGATGAGTTCACCGGATCCTACACGTCTGTTGAAGAGGATTATTTTGCACTGGCCAACTCAACGTCGGCCTGAGGTCTCTCTTGCTGTATTTTTCCTGGGATAGATTTACTTCTTTCTTACTTAATTATGAAAATAGCAGTTACTAAAAAAAAAAAAAAGTCCCCTTTTTTTGCTTACAATGGCACAGAAGGAATGGCAGGTTCTGCTTAAAATGACATCATAAGCTCTGGATGTTTTGCTGTCAACTCTTCATGATATTGTCACTTATTAATTTATGTTTCCCTAAAATTCTTGAGTGATTTGTTTCTATTATTAGCATTTACCATCCTGTTTTTAAAATATCATTCAGCTGAAGTAAGTGCAATTCATGGTATTTTGAAAAGCATACATTAGGAATCAGTTCAAGAGTTATTTCAAGAAGAAGGAAAATACAATTAAACTGGAAAAATGTCTCAAGTCATCCACAGGTCTTTTTTTCTTTTTCTGTAATAACTAACATGCTTCTTACTTTGCTCCATTAAAACTCCTGGTCATAATACTACCCGCCTTTAAATCTCTAATATTTCAGGAACCTAAAGCCTTCTCTGTGCAGACATTGTCATTACTACTTTGGAATGCCTGTAAATGAGGTTGTAAAACACAGTTCTTTCTCATCATGTTAGAAAGGAGAATTAAAGCAGGAAAAAGTGGCACGAAATGTCTAAGACCAGGTAAAGAAGGAAATAAGGTGTCCCACCACTACATATTAAAATTAGGAATTTGACGTTCTGCCCAAATTCTTTTAACACACGAAGTCTTCATTTGAAACATTATCACTACCACTGGGAGATGAAGCACTACTTTAAATTATTGCAATGGGGAAACAAATGCGAAACATCCTGAAAGGAATAAACTGCTCTGGTCTCCTCTAGTTTTATCTGTCCTCTCTCCCCGTCTTTCCTGTCCTGCCCCACATGATACAGATTCTGTGTTAATGAGAGAGAACAATGCCAGCTGCTCTTCTTCCCTCCATGGTCAACACTGAAAAAAGGGCAGAACAAAACACAGGCATCGATGCTACTCTAGAGCAGCTGCAGTTACTGGCACAGAGGAAAAGTGGATGGGGTCAAAGATGCTCAGCAGAGAAGTGACAGGAAGAGCAAAGAAACTAGGTCAAGTGGCAGAGGGTAGCCAACTGTAGCCGGGGTAAGAGGTACGTTGGCATGGAAGTGTGTGAGCATTTCAGCTGAAGGCTTCTGATATCACGGACTCTACATGCATGTAAACCTTAATTACTGTTCACTCTTGAATATAAAATATCTCAACCCCAAATAGTTTGCTATTAAATATAAATATAAAACATCTAATTTGTAGCTCTTGACTAGTCCCATATCTAGCATAGGGTTCTATCACTTTTGCTCATTTTTTTTTTTTATGTAGAGAGAGGAAGGGGGAGGGAGAGAGAGAAACATTGAACTGCTGCCTCCTGAATGTCCCCTGCAACCCTGCAACCCAGGCATGTGCCCTGCCTGGGAATTGAACCGGCAATCTTTTGGTGCACAGGACGATGCTCAACCAACTAAACCACATCAGCAGGGGCTACACCATTTTTTTTAAAAAAAATATATTTTAACCTG
>NW_006296222.1:320249-325033 GCF_000327345.1 Myotis davidii
TGGCTGTTTTTATTCATTGTTCAATATGTTGAAAAAACATTAAAGTTAATAACTGCTGACCCAGAATAATAATAATGCTAATTAGAACAAACACTTATTCAGCCTTCATTATGTGCTAGACACTGTCCTGAGTATTTTAGAGCATTAGATATATTAAAATTACATTTCTATAAATGTCTCTAATTGAGTTAATTTTTATTTTAGTTTAATCTAAAAGAACAAAATAAAGCAAGTATGTGTTAAAATATAAGTGGCTAATTAATTAATCTGGAGCAAAATAATGTTCTAAAATAAAATTGATGAGCGGAGCTTCCACTTGTTTCAATATCACACAGAACATTTTCAGATTAGGATTTGTAGCCAGAATTGTCTGTCTGGCGAACATTGTACCAACTGTATAGACTGCATGAGGTAAAGGTTGCTCAGAGGGCCGCAAAGGCATGAGGTTGACAGTAAATTATTTTGCATCTATCATTATATTATTATATATTTTTATTTATTATTATAGATAGAGGATACAGTTTTCTTCATAGCAGTTCAAATAGACTGATTAACCAAGTAACAGCATCTTTTAGGAGGTGCTATTATGTCAAATAGCTTTTCAAAAGCTGGGTAAGGGAAGATAATAAAACCTCACATTAAATGGTCACACTAATTGTGTTCTAGCAACATGGGGCAATGATTTTTCATAATACGTATTCCATTTCGAGATTAAATGGTAAACATACAAGACTATTTGATGGCTATTCGAACTTGGTTAATTCTCCCTAGGCAATTTAAAAATAACTGACAAAACAAAACAAAAACCACACCTCAAGTGTCTTCTATATGTTAACAATGAAATCTAGAAAAAAATGCTTATTGTGATATCTGTAGAATAAACACTATATAATAAATATGTAGACACTTTATCTTTGTAGAAATATGACATCTAAATCACTCCTAATTTGACTTTTCTATTTATGCATGTCAAGGCCTCCCTTAATCTAGTTCTACCCAACAATTCATTCTTATCATGTATTGCAAGATCCCAGCAAATATTTTCTGATTATATATTACACAGTCAGTGAATTCCACCATGGACTCGATGAGTCTTCCCTGGGTTTGTAATACTTTTACTAAGTCTCTAAGTATGGAAGTATGAATACATCCACCAAATATCATCTTGAAAGTCATCACCTCAATAAAGACTATGCAACTCAGTTGGAATTTGATGTTTCTGTGTCTGCAATCTTATCACGCGTGGCTTGTATGTCTATTACAATTATTTTCTTCTACCATGTATTATGGTTGTCCTTTCTGAACTAACTACATCCTATCTGGAAGGACAGAATTGTCTGATTCAGTGCTACTCATGAGCTAGCAACATGGTTTGTGTTTGTTCTTTCCTCAATAAATATTTAATCAGTGAAAGCACAAATGAACAAACTATTGTTCCCTATAGATTTTTTGCTCTCCTTACAATGAAACCTCTTATTCACTTTATAAATTTTGTGAAGTTCTTTTTCTAATAGACAAGAAACAAATAGATAAATTTGGAGTAATACTGATATGGTATTCAGGCACTTGGGAAGGTAGCTAGCTTCACACAGATTTAACTATGTAAATCAAATTACAGCCAATATAAAAATTATTTAAATTAAATTAGTTCGGTTGCCATGGAGATATGAAAGTAATTAAAAAGTAATTATAAATTATAGCAAAATATTAAGTACATGACAGGTTCTTCCTAAATAACTTCTGATTATATGGCAGTTCGGCATTTCTGCTACCTGTGATTGCTGGTTTGCACAGCAAAGACAAAATCAACTCTAATAGATAATACCAAAGTGCTTTTCCAAAGGTGGTGAACTGACATTGCTACTAGCAATGTATAATGATTCCTTTTTTCCAAAATATCTTCAAGTCTCAGTGTTACACAGCTTTTTAATTGTTCATATTCCTGTGGATGTGAAATGGCATTTCTCTGTGATTAAAGTTATGTTCCCTTAATAACTGATAAGTCAACCTAACTATGAATGCTAATGAAGATTAACATATTTTGATAATATGTATTGGCACTTAATTTTTCCTTATCTCTGCAAGGTATTTTTAAAACTATGGGCTAGTTTTCTTTTGGGTTATTTTACTTACATCCCTCTATCTATCATCTATCTGTCATATATCTATCTAGCTAGCTATGATACTTAAATTCTTGTCAGTTTTTTTTTGTGTGTGTTGACAATATTGTGATGGTAAATATTTACAATAAAACTTCATAAATTTAATGCAATCACACTGTTTTCCCTTTGAAACATACCCCTACAATTACATTCTGATGTTAATATTAGTATAATTATTATTTGAGGAAAAACAAAATAAATCAATAAATTAAAAGTATTGTTAACATTTTTATTTAACATTCACTGAATATTATTCAATATTGGGGTAATGCTAAAACATTTTAAATCAGGGTGAACAATTAATATGTCTTTAGAAAAGCCAAAACAATTATTTAATATTTTTCCCATATATTTACATATTAGTAAGCTTATTATTAAATAAAATGCAGTTGGAATAATTGGATACATGTCAAGATCAACTATGATTGATAATTATTTATTATTTTATATGGTCTTTACTTAAATATCATAATTAGATTAGAAAATACCCTTTCTTTTTAGTCTACAGTATAATCTCAGTCTTCTGAACTGAACTGTATCAAAGCCCCGCCATTGTGGCCCAGTGGTGGAGCGTAGACCTATGAACCAGGAATTAACAGTTCTATTCCTAGTCAGGGCACATACCTGGATTGTGGGCTGGATATCCAGTGTGGGCGTGCAGGAGGCAGCAAATCAACGATTCTCGCTCATCATTGATGTTCCTATCTCTCTCTCCCTCTCCCTTCTTCTCTAAAATCAAAAATATATATTTTAAAAATAAACTGTATAAAAAAACACATTCTGATTTTCTATCAGGACATGTTTGAGGTAAGAACAGAAATATATTAGTCAATAAAAATGTATTTATTATTGAAATTTCACTTTTGCCTAAAAGTTTTCACAACTTTTATAATGATATCAGAATTTAGTATACAGATATGTATTAGAAAAATAGTGGCTATGTTTACGTGAAATGTATTAAAATTGGCAAATGCTTTTACTGCATGAAATAGAAATGTTCCTTTTAATGAATTACATATTTAATAACATTCCATATGTAATGTTATATTCCATATGTAACACAAATATGGAAATAGGCAGAAAGTTGGAAACTAAAGCAAATTAGGAGGCAGAACAATAATCAAACTGTCTGGTTCACTCTTTCTGGCATATTCATCTCACAATCAGCTATATCAGAATTCAGAAATCTGGGCAAACAAAGCACAATAGGACACACAGATGTATAATCTTGGCTCTTTCCGCAGAGCTGATAAAAATGTGTGGCCTACTGTTCTCAGAGGGAAAGGGGTGTGGGGGGTGCGGGAAGAGACTGGACAAAGATCTTATATGCATGTATGCAGTACCTATGGACACAGACAACAGGGTGGTGAGGGCCTGGGATGGGGTGGGAACCAGGTGGAGGGAAGCTATGGGGGAAAAAAACGGGGACATCTGTAATAATCTCAACAATACAGATTAATTTTTAAAAAGTCCAGCTTCTACTAAAAAAAAAAATGTCTGGCATAAATTCAACTTAACAAACTTTAAGAAGGCATGTGATTTCAGCCCTTTACTCCAGAGCAGGCATTTGAAAAGGCATTTGTTTTATTATCTCTTCACACATTTACACTATTTTCTGACTGAATTCCCTTAGATGACTCTAAGGAAATAATGGAGTACTGATCATTTTAACTTCTCTTTCAATCTAAGTACATAGTTATTGTGCAAACTACTCTTCGAGTTTAAGGCCTCTGGAATCATGGAATCTTAAAGGGCTTTCTAGCATTTTCTTCTGAGCACCACCAACAAAATGTTAACATGCAGATTTTCTAAAAGTTTCATAGCGATTTTATACATAGCACCTTCAGTCTCTAAGCTTATTTAGTACTCATGCCTGAAGTAATATAAAAAAATCATCATCGCTTGTTTACTTTTATCATAAAGTAAATTAGGCAAATTGGCATTGTGTGATGAGAGGAGGATAGTAACATTCCCCTAAAGGTAAATGATGCCTTGCAGAAAAAATGTAGGCGATAAGTCAAAATAAAAACTCTGAGTCTTGTTTTTCTTTGTAGGCAATAGAAATACCCAATTTATTATGATAATAGTAAACCGGTAAATTCCATAACATTCAGATCACATGGCAGCTTGTTAGATAACAAGGCTTCACTATTGTGCAAAAGTGGCAATGTCTTAGGAACAGATCTATTTGATGGTATCGAAAGGGTGTTATTTAAATATATAGCCTTCAGATACAGAAATCATGTGGCAGATAATTTCATTGTGTTCTGGGTCAAGAGATGAAAAGATTTATGGAATAAGTTACTTCGCAGCATGTGACAATGTCATTGGCCAAATTGAGAGCATGGATATTAAAATTTATAGTAAATAATGAAAACTCATCCAATATAATAAAAAGCCAGCCACCATAAGTGTAACAACCAGAACAACCCGAGACCAGAACCACCACAGCCCCTCGCCAGGCTGGCCCCCCCCCCAAGCAAGTGGTTAGGGGTAATCAGGTAGGCAGGCAAGTGGTTAGGAACAATCTGGTAGACAGATGGCCCCTCGTTGGGCTGGCCCCGCCCCCTAGCAAAGAAAGAGGGAGTCTCAGGCCACTGGTGGCTACTCTGTGGCAGGTGT
>NW_006296222.1:325117-334877 GCF_000327345.1 Myotis davidii
CTGCTGGCTGCAGAGGGAGACCACTAGTGGCAGGGGAGGTGGGTGGCAGTGTTGCACAGATGGCAAGCAGTGGCAGGGGCGGGGGTGGGGGTGGAGCCAGCTGCCTGCAGCCAGGAGAAGGAAAGCCCGTTAGGCCCTGATCTCAGGCCAGGCCTGGGGACCCTATCCAAGGGGTCTGGATTCTGAGAGGGTGCAGCCCGGGCTGAGGGATTCCCTCCCACCTCCCCATGCATGAATTTTCATGCACCAGGCCTCTAGTAAAATAATAAATGCTTATCAAGCATGGTTAACCTTGACATGACTCTGATTATCCTAAGTACCTTTTATTTTATGATAAACTTATGAATTTGTAAATGCTTGTGACAAGTATTTGTTTTATTTTTTGCTTTTCAAAAGAATTGTTCACTCAGATTTAAAATGCTTTTAGTGTAATCTTCTATTGAATGATATTCAGTAAATTAAACATATTTTTCACTTAATTTATTTCATTGTTATTTAAATATATAGCCTTCAGATACAGAAATCATGTGGCAGATAATTTCATTGTGTTCTGGGTCAAGAGATGAAAAGATTTATGGAATAAGTTACTTCGCAGCATGTGACAATGTCATTTGGCCAAATGAGAGCATGGATATTAAAATTTATAGTAAATAATGAAAACTCATCCAATATAATAAAAAGCCAGCCACCATAAGTGTAACAACCAGAACAACCCGAGACCAGAACCACCACAGCCCCTCGCCAGGCTGGCCCCCCCCCCAAGCAAGTGGTTAGGGGTAATCAGGTAGGCAGGCAAGTGGTTAGGAACAATCTGGTAGACAGATGGCCCCTCGTTGGGCTGGCCCCGCCCCCTAGCAAAGAAAGAGGGAGTCTCAGGCCACTGGTGGCTACTCTGTGGCAGGTGTGCACCGGCCAGTGATCACCCCGCAGAGGGAGGCCCAGGCCAGCCAAGCCATTGCACCCCACGCCTGTTGCCTACAGAGGGAGGCAACTGGTGGCAGGGAGGGGGCAGTGCTGCAGAGATGATAAGCAGTGGTAGTGGCAGGAACAGGGCAGCTGTGGCAGGGGCGGGGGTGGGGGTGGAGCCAGCTGCCTGCAGCCAGGAGAAGGAAAGCCCGTTAGGCCCTGATCTCAGGCCAGGCCTGGGGACCCTATCCAAGGGGTCTGGATTCTGAGAGGGTGCAGCCCGGGCTGAGGGATTCCCTCCCACCTCCCCATGCATGAATTTTCATGCACCAGGCCTCTAGTAAAATAATAAATGCTTATCAAGCATGGTTAACCTTGACATGACTCTGATTATCCTAAGTACCTTTTATTTTATGATAAACTTATGAATGTGTAAATGCTTGTGACAAGTATTTGTTTTATTTTTTGCTTTTCAAAAGAATTGTTCACTCAGATTTAAAATGCTTTTAGTGTAATCTTCTATTGAATGATATTCAGTAAATTAAACATATTTTTCACTTAATTTATTTCATTTTTCCTCAAATATGTGTTTGTATTTGGTTCTTTTTTATTCTAGCACTTAGCTCATAAGCATCATTTTACCCTGGCTATGATGTCCACATCTTATCTTTAATTATAGATTTTCCTTATTATTAATTATTCTCTCTCACATTGGGTGAGTGTAAAAATTATTAATTAATCAATGACTGCTGTATTTGACTTCACCTATGCCTTCTTATAGGTGATGTTATTTATTGATTTATATTATCTTTTTAGCCTCTGTAAACATTAAGATCCTGCTTACATAATATTAAATCTATATAACTGCTCCTTTGAAATAAGTATTTTCTCCATTTTTTTTTAAAAAATAGCAAAGACTAGAGAAGTTAATTACTTTGTCTCTATTACCAAAATATATTATTCTATTTACAAAATTGGTGATAACATATATCCAAACTGCCTTTAATGTAAAAGAACCATGTCTGAATCTGTTTTAAGATCCTTGCCTCTACTTCTAAAACAGGCAAATACTTTTAAGCATTTATGTCATTTAAAATATTAAGGTATGAATGGCTACATTTTAGCATATTTCTAAATCCCTGTATTGTGAATTGTACTCATTGCATTTTTATAACGGTTATTAATTTATATGAGAACAATATAATTTGTTCATTCAGTAATCTTTAAAAATATATATATTTTTTATTGATTTGAGAGTAAGGGAGAGGGAGAGAGCTATAGAAACATCAATGATGAGAGAGAATCACTGATCAGAAGCCTCCTGCACGCTTCATACTGGGCATTGAGCCCACAACCCAGCATGTGCCCTTGATCTGAATCAAACTGTGACCTCCTGGTTAATAGGTTGATGCTTAACCATTGAGCCACACTGACGAGGCCATTCAGTAATCTTTTTGTAGAGCTTAACAAACTGAAATATTCTTTTAAATAATCTTATAATTAATTTTATTTCATAATCGTCGAATGATATTAATAATATTTGAGTTAATCCTTAAATAAGGATTGTTGTAATAGCCCAATATTTCCAAATATAATGTTGCCAGTGACAATGGTAAAAAGAAAAGTTGTGTATATTAGTATAATATATTCAGACATTAAATTCCAATGTTAGCAAGAAGCTAGATTAATCATATTCCTTAGTAGAAATCTAGCAAGATGTGATACAATCTGTGCTCAGTGCTTAATGCAGCCGGTAGCTTAAAAGCTTTCAATAGCAGCCTATGTACATACCACTTTTTCATTTACCGTAATCCTGAAGATGAATTATTATCATCTGGGAATTGACTCCCCTTGGGAATGGAAATGTATGAAATGCTTATGCTACATGCAAGATGTTTTCAAATAAATAATGTCTACTCTTTTAAAACACCTTACATTTTTCTTATCACCTTCCCCTACTACCTGGTACAAGTTGCACACAATTCCCTATGGCCCATTTTTACTTTTTTTACATTTAAATCCTCCCTGTATATCACTATATTAAATCTTAGTTATCACATCTTATTTCTACTGTAACTGTAGGAGTATAGTATTTTGAAGCCCTTTTTTGTAGTTCAATTTGTCACATGAGAAAACTTCCAGTGAAGTCTGTTGACAAAGCTGGGTACTGTAACTCAAGGTTTTCCAATTCAAAGATTAGGAAAGAAGCAAAACATAAACTCCTTAGCCATATGATGTCTTGCATGAATCGTCCACTCAGTAGTATCATATTGCTGAAAAATGTAGTCTGAAAAAATGTGATTGATATTACCATGCTGCTCTATTAAGTAGAAAGTAGCTGCATGATTACTCCCAAGCTGTAGCTAAGCAATGTAAGTCTGTGTTGTGTCATTGAGCCCAAAAGTTGTAAATCTTTCTCCATTTTTTTGCTATCTACATTGAATTCAATACCTCTCTTCTTTGAATCTTTGAAAAGAAAACAGAAGAGAAGCAATGTTACACAGATCATTAAAAATATTATAGGCCCTGGTTGGTGTGGCTCAGTTGGTTGAAAGTTACAACTTGCACTGCACCGAAAGGTCAAAGGTTCATTTTTTTCTCTCTCTCTCTCTTTCTCTCTCTCTCTCTCTCTCTCTCCCTCCCTCCCTCCCTCTAACCTCAGTAAAAACATATATTTTAAAAAATATATAATAGGAATATAAATTCATCAATGTTAAGAGAAAATATAGTTTTGCTTTGACTCTATGACAAAAGTGGTCTCTGACAAAAAAATTGTCCTTTATATTAAATATCTTAATAGCTACATTTAAAAAATATATACTATATTCTAATCAGCTGAGTCAATATTTGAAACATGAAGAGAAATAATATTTTATACTTGTTATATAATGACAGATTCCCATTTATCTTCATATTTATGTCTATCTCTATTACCTATCTCTACACTTATCTCCCTCTCTCTCTCTCTCTCTCTCTCTCTCTCTCTATATATATATATATATATATATATATATATATATATATATATGTGTGTGTGTATATATATACATATGTAATTCATATTCAAAAATCTTTGATTTCTAACAAATTACTTGATTTTCCAGACTTTAAAAAAATCTTTTTGTCAATATTTCTAGCAAGAAATAAGTAATTATTTTCAGAAAATAAGCATGAATAGAGGAACAGCTACTTTATGTCTTGCACTATGGTGAGTCCTTTATAATATCTGCACTGACATCCCTTAGTGAGTTTTATCACACATTACAGAAAAGGAAATTTGAGCTCAGAGAGGTTATGGAATAGCTCCAAACGACAGGACTATTACATGGTAGATCTATAATTCTAACTCAGATCCTACTACAAAGTTCATGCTAAAATTTGTCACCCTAAAATTAATTTTTAAAAGGAAATATATTGAAAAGTGGTATTTAGTAGAAATACATAAAAGTACAGTAAAAAAATATGGTGAAATTTAGTCAAGTCATTATATCCAGCTTTCTTTTCTCTTTATCCACCCTTATAATTTTCTTTGTAAATGTTTGGAATGATGGTTGTCCTAACCAGACCAAATATAGAAAAAAGTAACTTGGTAGTCAAAAAGATAAGATCCTCCTTCCTCATTGGGCCCACTCATATCTAAATATGCTCATTGATTTAAAAACAAATAAGAAGATTCCTGGGAGAATGCTTTAGAATCCTACAGGTTGGATTTTTTTCAATACATACTATAGGTGTATTTGTTGCTTCTTTATGACTTCCTTAATAACATTCCCTTTTCTCTAGCTCACTTAATTGTAAGAATATAGTATATTACATATACGTAAATTGTGTAAGTTGATTATTGACGTTAGTAATTAAGTTTGGGAGAATTCAAAAGTTATATGCAGAATTTCAAATATGCAGAGGTGAGCATCCTTTTGTTGTTTAAGAGTCCACTATATTTCCAAACCCAGTTTCTAAACAGCCATACTGTGATGTGTGTGGACCAGGAGAAGAAAGTGTCTGTGGGTTTGCCTATATAGAGCTCACTTGATAAATGCTACTTTGAGCCCTGAGCAATTCAATTGTAATCAAAAATCCATCTGTGGCATCCCAAACCCATCCATATTCCCCTAACCAAGCAATAATTTTAAATAAAGCATATTTCATGATCCCACCAGAAGACATGTAGAATGATGACGAAGGATTTTTAGCATTTAACATAGAACAGGCCTGGCTGACATGGCTCAGTGATTGAGCATCGACCTATGAACCAGGAGGTCACAGTTAGATTCCCAGTCAGGGCACACTCCCAATTACAGGCTTCATCCTGGTGTGGGGTGTGCATGAGGCAGCCAATCAATGATTCTCTCTCATCGATGTTACTATCTCTCTCTCACTCTCTCTTCTTCTCTGAAATCAATAAAAATATAGATACTAGAGGCCCGATGCACAAAATTCATGCAACAGTAAGCCTTCCTTCCCCATGCTGCCAGCACCGGCTTCCCTCTGGCACATGGGACCTGGGCTTCCTTTGCAACCCCAGCTTCATCTAGAAGGTCATCTGGAAGGACATTCAGAAGGATGTTTGGTCTAATTAGCATATTATGCTTTTATTATTATAGATAGAACAGCCCTTAGAGTGGTGATGGTGTCAGGGCAGTGGGTGTCTCATGGTGGCAGTGACCTCAGTGCCTGCATTGCTGTACAGTTATTGCACCACTGACTGCAGTGCAACTGACAGAATAAAGATATTAATTTATTAAACTTATAGGATGGGCCTTGCTACATATTGAGACCTTGAATTCCCCAAGTCATTTGGGAGAGGGATTTTTGCAAGGGAATTAAATTCCTTTATGAGCAAATGGGAAGATAGGACCAGAAACATTTTATGTACACTTGCAAAAGAAACAGAATCATTTCAGTGTTGTGTTAAAAATTGGACAAGCTTGTTTTTAATTCTTAAATTTACTTTTAATATTTCAAGATTAATATCTTTCCTATATATAAAAATTTTAATGCATTATTCATTTCACAGAGTCTTTTGATTCTTTTAAAAATATTTTTACTGGTTTCAGAGAGGAAGGGAGAGGGAGAGGGAGATAGAAACATCAATAATGAGAGAAAAATCATCGATTGTCTGCCTCCTATAAGCCCCACACTGGGGATCGAGCCTGGAACCCTCCCTGACTGGGAATTGAACCATGACCTCTTGGTTCATACTTTGATGATCAACCACTGAACCACACCAGTCAGGCCTGGTTCTTTTGTTTTTTGAAAAAAGCTTGATCATAAAGTTGAGTACAGTGTGTGTGTGTGTGTGTGTGTGTGCTTGTGCGCGCACACTCAGTACATACGGGTCTTTCTAGCAGAATCTTCTACAAAAAGAGAAGAGATGTCCTCATCCACTCCTGCTTCATTCTTCGCAATACAAGTGTATGCTCCGGTGTCTTCATAGCGCACATTGCTTATGTGGACCTCACTGCCATTTGCTGAAAACAGAAGGCAGATGCAACTTGTAAACTACAATTTCAGTTTCGGTACAGTGCCTCCTGATTACACAGTCAAACAATTCTCTCAGCTTGCCCTAATTAAACTATTTTCCTTCTTACTCCATGCTTTGGAGGCATGCCAAATTATTCCAAAAGCATTCAAGTGTTTCATAAACTGTGCTGTCATTCTATTACAGAGAGGCCAATATTTGATATCAAATGCACACACTTTATATGTTATATTCATTTCCTGTTTCCTACAGTGCACAAGAAGTATTTCACATTGATAACTATAATTTCATTTATATATTTATTTTTAATATTCAGAACCTACTTTGCCTTAAGCTTTCACAAAAGTTTTAAATAATACCACTATGTTAATTTATAGAAGGCTATAAATATGGAAGGCTATAAAATATAGAAGGCTACCTATAAAAAACATTTCATGAAGAAATTAACTTAACTATACCATGCATATATAATATGACTGCCACTTGTCAAGTTTCTTATTAAGTCCATATTATGTATCTGGAAGTATTAGGTAAGAAGAACAGAAAAATAATAATACATGGTTTGTTTGCAAGATCTTCAGTCTTTTGGCATAAATATACCTAAACTTATCAATATCATAAGATAGAAATTGATCAAGTCAACGTGTAGCCAAAAGGTTAAGGAAATCATTGGCCCAACTTTTAAATCTTGTAAAATAATATTTTACGCTAATCCTTGAACAATGAGTTGCATTCCATAGTGTAATCTGGATATAATTAAGATTTAATGTATGTTGGTAATATATGAGGTCCGTTTACATATATTATTTCTCAATTATCTCAAATAACATTTAATTTTTAGATGAAGAATCTGAGACTCACAATGATCTTATGCAAGTCACGCAACTCAAAGTGGAGGAAGTGAGTGTTTGAGGAGAGATGATCATTCCAATCACCTGAACCTCTTTCTCAATTTATACACATCACTGCACATCTCCATCCCCCCATTCTTTGTTGAGAATCCGTTGTCCAAAACATTTTGGCTTTGTATTTGTTTTTGCTATAAAAGGCCAGATAGTAAATATTTTAGGCTTTGTGAGCCATACAGTCTCTATAGCATCTATTCACTTCTGCTATAGTAGCATGAAAGCAGCCATAGATAATATTCTTTAAAATAAGTGTGGCTGTGTTCTGAAAACAAAAAAACAATCAAAAATTGTTTTATGTCCAAAAATAATCAGCTTTCCAGACTTAGCGTGGGGGCATTAGTGTGCAGGCCTAGCTCAAAAGATAGGGAGCAAGAGCTGTATTTAATCCTGCACCAGCTTCTTGCTTTATGTCTCCACACAACATACTTTTCTTTCAAGACCCACACACTTAAGCTAAATTCTTTAGAGTTTCTCAAACATCAAGTCAATGTATTCTGTCTTCAAATTCTCTCTTCTCAATATTCTAATATGTCCTCCTAACCCATATGCCTCATTGCCTTTTCTTACATAATCTAGCATTTTTAGATGTATTCTATTCTATTGCCAGAACTACCAATTCCCTTATCCATTTATCAACCTGATCCATATGCCTTACTAACCTCCAGAACTAGGGCAAGCTGACATATCTCTGTCCCTGGTGTCCCTGCACCTAGGGTTTTTTTAGTAAATTATGAGTCTATTACATTAGCAAACTTACAAATGTGCATATTCACAGTTTTCAATTTGCAGGATGTTCAATGCTGATATTCATTTCACTTGACCTTTACTATTCAATCATGTCCTACTCCACTTTTATTTAAAATTTTTACTCTTAGTTTGATGTTTCCCATTATAATACTAACTTCTCACTCTAAGTGAGTGACCTTGCTTTTTAAATCATGAAGTACATGGAAGTGATAAGAAAGTAAACCCAAATCATTTTGCAACATATATAAAATCATCACGTTATTTACCTTGAACTTACATAATGTTATATGTCAATTATATTTCAATAAAAATCTGAACAAATAAAGGAAACCCAAAACGTTGTTTCCATCTACATATTCACCTTTATCTATAATAATACAAGTGTAATATGCTAATTAGACTGGATGTCTTTCTGGACGACCTTCCGGATAAAACCGGGGTTGCAGCTGTGGGATTAAGGCAGCTGCCTAGGTTGTGAGGGAGGGATCCAGGCAGCTGCGGCAGCTGTAAAGGCCTATTCTTTCACGAATTTCATGTATCAGGCCTCTAGTTTACTTATAAACAAATATTCTCTTTATTTCCAAGGCCAATCTCTCCTCATTTCCCGTTCATTTCTACTACTCTGTTCATCCTTTCCCTCCTCCATTATCTACACATCTTTTCTTTATTGATAGTCCTTCAAAGGGATAAACTGTCCACAGAGAAAAAAATATCTTCATTAGTCCTAACCTTTTCCAATAGCATATGCTACCTTTTCTTTTTTCCTCTTTTCAAACCCTGGAAAGAGATTTTTATGCTTTTCACCTCCTTTTCATTTTTAAATCTACTGAAGACTGATTGCTACTAATACTGTTTTCTTAATGTCACAAGGACATATGAATCACTTGACCCATGAACACATTTTAATGACCTTTCTATGACTCTGATATTAAACTCTTTGAGATCTTTACCTTTCCTTTTTTTAAAAATGTAGTATCACCTTGCTTTTCTGCATCTTCACTGATTTTTAGTCTTGCGTTATCTATCTTCATTTGCCTGCCAATAAAATATGTCTGCATGCCCAGGATTTTACTTCCTGTCACTAACATATTATCCCTTCCCTTGCCAGTTATTCAGTTAGTACCTAGACTTGGACCTCACATAGAAATGCTAAATAAGCATCTATTGAATAAGTGAATAATTAAATAATTATAGTATTCAGTAATATATAATCTCTCTATATAAAAGCCTAAGTGACTGGTCAACTGTTAGACTGGTCAACCTATTGACCAGTAGCTAGGATGTGCACTGACCACCGGGGGCAGGTGCTCTGACTGGTAGGTTAGCTTGCTGCTGAGGTCTGGCCAATTGGGACTGGGCGAGATGGGCCGAACATGCCCTGGAGCCCTCATGTGGCACCTCCCTGGCCTCCTGGCCCTGATCAGCTCCAATAGGGACTGGGTGAGACAGGCCAGACATGCCCTGGAGCCCTCCCCAAGCTGATCGTGCACTGGTGGGGTCCCAGATTGTGAGAGGGCACAGGCCAGGCCTAGGGACCCCACCAGTGCATGAATCTGTGCACCAGGCCTCTAGTTTTATATAAAGCCACATGAAATTCCTATACATCCAGATATATCACTTAGGTCGTGCTCCTTATTCACCTTTTATGATTTGCCATATATTCTCAAAACTTTACCTATTTTGCCTTGTTTTTAAAATGACAATAACTATTTTAGAA
>NW_006296222.1:334948-348957 GCF_000327345.1 Myotis davidii
TCCCTAAATTTGCTTTCTGTATATTCCTGGAAATAAAGATATATGTTCTTTGATTTACTACTATTAAATGAATAATAAATGACAAAATCAGAAGCTAATTAGAACTTTCTTCACTTTAATTTCTGTTAATCAGGTTATAGCAAAATGTAATCAGTAGATATAAACATGTAAATTTATTGGGCTTATTTATATCAACAAATATTTTTAGAATTCAAGTTTTAAAGGTCAAAACCACTTTTACATGTCATTTTGACTTGCAAAAATAGATAAGTACATGTTTCAAAAGATTTACTTTAAAATACTGATAAAACATAATCACTGTTAAAGTGGAATAAGTTTATGCTTATATTTTTTAAAAAGAAAATTTATTTATTTTGAAAAAGATGAATTGAAGGAATTTAAAGGTATGAAATAAAGAATAGAATGCCATGCAACAGATAATCAAGTAAAATGACTGGTGTTGCTACTCTTGACAATGAAAATTAAATATGTACATTTTCTTACTAATATAACCAACATATATTCAACTGTTTTATCATTATTTTGATTATTTGACATTGCAAATATTGTCTGTTTTTGTTTTTCACTTACCATATATTAGTGACTATAATCTGTATAATAATTGATTAATTATATATATATATACATAGAATATTAGAATACAGAATATTTTATTTATTAGAATATAATTTCATAACAGAAAGCAATGTAAATGTGAAACATTCAGTAACATTTTGATTTTTTTCTCCCTTCATTTGCAAACTATATGCAAAACACTCACTAAAGACTGTCTATAATATCAACACCCTCTGTCACAGACATATTTAATGTATGACTTAAACATTTAAATAGTCACTTCAGAATTGGTTTCTATGAAGAGATCTGATTATTCTGTTCAGTATATCTGTTATAACTCAGAGGACAAGTATTTAAAAGATATATAATTTAATATTTTACTTATCACCAAAATAATGACATAATTAATCATTATGACAAGACTATTATTTAAAACATTAAAAATATTAAAAGACTCTATTTCAAATATAATGTCTTAGGTGCAACCCAATTTCTTAATGTTCGTGACATTTTGTTGAAACCAAGATTCATTTTCTTTTTTTACTTAATGATATAAAATGTGACATAAATTTTAGTATAAAATTTCTACATGGTCATTTAAGAGGAAAAAAATGCAGGTAAAAACCACCTTGCAGTGTGAGTTGTTTGGACAGCTTTGGTGTAATATCAATTCCGTTCTTCAGCCAGCCCAGCTGGGGGCTGGGGATGCCCTCTGCGTGGCACCGCAGACTTGCAGTTACCCCTGGCTCTCTGGCCTGACTCTCTGGGTACACCCGGATCACCGGAGGAACTAAAAAATGGAAAAGAAAGTGAATTAGCAACCCATATTTGATTTGCTAAAACAAAGAAACAAAAATTGCAATATAATAAAAATATAAATTATATATTTCAAGGTTGTTGCATATTTTTTTTAACAATCTTAGCTTCCAAACATCATTACCTACTAAAAATATACCAGAAATCTTTGTATAAAGATTCTCTAAGACTATGCTAGGGAAAAATATAAGCTGAGCCTAGGATATCTTGCTTTAATCATTTAAAAATTACTCAAAGAATGATATAAACCTAAAAAAGATATGATATGTACAAAGATTGAAAGGATTAATTGGTAATAAATATTATTGGTGGAATGACAGTACTCCAAAATTGATTTCCAGATACAATATAATGCAAAATCCAACTGCATTTTTCAGAATGGAAAGAGCTAATCCTCATATTCATAAGGAGTTACAAGGGGCCTCAAAAAGCCAAAAACAATCTTGACAAAGAAGAACAAAACTGAAGGCCTCACACCCCTCAATTTTCAAATATACTACAAACCTTCAGTAATCAAAGCAAAGTGGGACTGGCAAGGATAAAAATATAAATCTATGGAATAGAGTTGGCAATGCAGAAATAAACCTATACATCTATGGTTAACTGATTTTTCAACAAGGATGCCAAGAAGTAGTTATTTCAAGACTTTATGCTGGAGCAATTGTATATCCATGTGCAATACAATGAACCTGGACATCATGCCATATATAAAAATTAACTCAAAATGAATTATAGACTTAAATGTAGGAATTAATACAGTAAGACTGGGGAGAAAACATAGGTGTAAATCTTCTTGGCCTTGCATTTCACCATGGTTTCTTAGACATGACCCCAAAATACAAGCAACAAAAAAAATAAATAAATTGATCTTCATCACAAGTAAAATATTTGGTGCATAAAAGGACACTGCCAAGAGGTTGTAAATACAACTGACAGAGGAGGGCGATTTTTAACAATTATATCTGACATAAGACTAGTATCCAAAGTATATAATAAACTGTTACACCTCAGCAACTAAAAAGCAGACAGCCCCTGTACACAGTAAAAGAAAAAAAAATGAAAAGGCAACTTACAGAATAAGAGAAGATATTGGTAAACCACATATTTGATTAAAACTTAATAGCCAAAATATTTAGGAATGCATACACCTTCATAGCGAAAAATAACTCAATTAAAATATGGGCTTAGAGCCTAAATAAAAAAAAATTCAAAGAAAACTAACAAGGGCCACCAGGTACATGACAAGGTCTTTAACATTGGTGGTCGTCATCAGAGAAATGTAAATCCCACCATAATGAGATGTCATCTGTTATGCTGGTATTATAAAAAAGATAGTAGATACATGTTGGCAAGGTAGTGGAGAAAAGGGAACATATGTACACTTCTGTTGGGAATGTAAACTGGAAAGGCCACTATGGAAAACAGTATGGAAGTTTCTCAAGAAATAATATAGATTCTTTCTGAACTTTATCCTCAATGGTCTCTTAAGTAAAAATGAGGTTTGATTTATGTCTCCTTTTATTCTGTGATATGTCAGTCATTTTGGTGATAAAAATAGTAACAGTACTTTAAAGGTGAAAATAATAATAGGTACCCCAGAATGCTTGTGGGGAAGCCCTCATCATCATGTTAGCTTACTGGCTCCTCCAGGTCCCAGAGCTTGCTGGAGTCCAGAGTTGAGACTAAAATACAGGAGGCCCTGACTCCTGGACCAATGTTCTTTACACTTCATGCTGCCCCTCATCAACTTGGCTGATTTGGTGTCTAATAGCCACTGAAGTTAGCCAAAAGGAAGGAAAATCTGATGTGCATTAAAAGTAAGGATGTTCCAAATGTGGTCAGGAATTCCTACATCATCAACAACAACAACAAAATAGAACTGCCTTATAATCCAGTAATCCCACTCCTTGGTATATATCCAAAGGAAACAACAACATTGCCTGAAAGAAATATCTCTACTTCCGTGTTTATAGCAGTATCATTCCCAATAGCCAAGGTATGGGAACAACCTAGTCATCTATCAACAAATAAAAAAATAAAGGAAATATGGTCTACATAGGGTGTCTGCAAAAAATGTATACACACTTTAACAGCTAATAGCTCATTTAATTTTCACTCATTTCAGGTTTAACTGATTTAACTAATGGGTGAAGCCAGACTAAGCTTTGAACAAAGAAAGTTTATACTAAAGTGCCATAGACTTTTTTTTAATGAAGATACATAAACGATAAAGTTTATGGTACAAAACCAGCAATAGTTGACAAGTTGAGGGTACACCAATACCAAAGGAAATGATTCTTGATGTTTGTGATTCCCTTGCTTAGTGTATCAGCAGCACCTGGACCAGAACAGTCATCAGTTTGAAAACAGGCATTGCCAAAAATGCTATTCATTTCTGTAGGTTCTTTTAAATTTTGAAAATGAACTGTATGTTAATAAACACTGACTTTATAATCATTCAGAATGCATATTCATTTTTTGGGACACACTGTATATAGATTATAGAATATTATTCAGCTTTAAAAAAGAAAATCCTGTCATTTGTAACAACAGGAATGAAATCAAGGGCATTATGGTAAGTTAAATAACAAGGAAAGAGAAAAAAATAAAAATGGGAAATGGGTAAAAATGGTCAGTTATAAGATTGATAAGGTCTAAGGATATAATATATAACATGGTGACTAAAGTTAATAACACTATTGTGTAATTGAAATATACTAAGAGAATAGAACTTAAATGTTCTCACAAAATAAAAGGTTAAGGAACAAACACAAGCTCTAGCCGGTGGGTTCAGTGGATAGCGCATTGGCCTGTGGACTGAAGGGTCCAGGGTTCTATTCCAGTCAAGGGCACATGCCCAGGTTGCGGGCTCGATCCCTAGTAGGGGTTGTGCAGGAGGCAGCCTATCAACGATTCTCTCTCATCATTGACATTTCTATCTATCATTCCCTCTTCCTTCCTCTCTGAAATCAATTTTTTTAAAAAAAGAAACAAACACATAAAAGAATGAAAGTTAGACAGATAGTTAAATTCTTATAGAAGAGACTTTATAATTAACCTCTATAATCAGCCTTTACAATAACTCAATACATAACTTTAAATAAAATAAATACATTTTTAGAAACACAAACTTCTAGCAGAACCCATGAAAAGAGTAGTACAAAATTCTAAAAAAATCTTATACTAGCAACATTTAAAAAATGTTTAATACATTATTAAGATCTTTTATTCAAATAAAACTGTTGGTTTCCCCCCAAACTAAATAAGAAATAACACAAATCTTACATAACCTATTCTAGAGAATAGAAAGGGAGAGGCTGCATTTCTTTGGTAGTGTTAAAATAGCTATACAAATCTTTCAATACTTTTACCTTCAAGAGAGCACTGACTGTCAGATATAAGATGGCTAAGATGAGAAACTCTCCTCATGTTACATGTGGGCTGAAATTGATGACTCATTGTTAACAAATAGAATATGGCAAAGGGATGGTGCAAGATAACCAATATTAGGCCATAAAAGGCATTACAGCATCCTCCCAGCTCTCTTTTGCTCTTGGAGAAGTCAGATTCCATGACACAAAGATAATCAATCAGTCTTATGATAATGCTCATGTATCAAGTGACAGAGAGAGGCTCCATGCCAGCAGCCAGCAAAGAACAAACAGGCATGTGAGCGAGCCATCTTGGAAGTCCTCCAGCCCCAATTAAGCTTTCAGATGACGGCAACCCTAGCCAAGATGTTAAATGCAACCTCAGAGAGGACTTCATACCAGACTCATATAGCTGAGCTATTCTAAATGCTTTTATCCTATTTCTCCATTATCTCATATCTCTATTTTTCTGTCACTAAATGCACATTTACAGAAGGGTTTTGCCTCATTCAATCATTGTACCCCCATAGATAGCTGAGTGACTAAAGTCACCCCAGACAATGGAGAAGTCCACAGGATGTGTGTTACAGGCTTAGCACATCCATCTATTCTTTGCATTCATATTTTAGCATTTGCTTTTTAGTATAACCATGAAAGCCTATACATCCTACATTTTCTTTAATAAGAATATGAGTTAGTAATCAAGGAAAAACGCTCTGGTTCTTAGTTGAAGCATTTTCTGCAAGAGATACCTTAGCAAAAGACAACGGACAGAAGTTTTATTCACATAGACCACCATACACTTTTTAAAAAATGTGTGTACTTTGAACTACCTGATGTATTTTCTTTTCATTCATCAGAACAGCCGTCAAAGATGCAAGGTCGGTAACCAACCTGACACTCACTCTCTTTAGGGTCACAAATCCAGCCCAGAAGTTAAATTGACCACTTTCCTTCCAAGTGACTGGCATAGCCAATCTAGATACAAATTTGATTGACTAATGAGTAAATGTTGGCCTTCCAGATTTACTGAAATTACAAAAACAATGCAAACCAGGATACTAGATGAAGCCAAATTAGGCCCATGTCAACTCTGATACAAAGGCAAAGGGAGGAGAGGGTTCCTCAGAAAGGCCCCATAATCCGTTGAGTCTGGAGCTGGAACTTTTCCTTGTATATTGCCTTGCCAGGACAGGAAAATAATAGACTTGCGAAGCTCTGAGTGTTATAATTCTGCTACATCCTCCCCCCTCTCCTAAATATAATCCAAAACAAACACAAGGCATGCTAACAAACATCTGCAACAATGTTGGGGAGTAAAACCAAGATTGTATTGTTTTTCACTTTGATAACTATGTGAATAGTTTATTTTGAAATATCAAAAACATTTTCAAAAATAGTTCTTATAATACTTTTGTACCTGTCCCCTTGGTAACATAGAGCATATGTTGAGGCTCTTTTAATATATCTAGCACAGAATAGTTACTGTAACATTTTATTATACAGGAAGCACAAATTAATACCTTTTAAAGAGATTTTTTCCCCCCAGAAAAAACACATTCATCGTAAGAAAAATAAAGAGATTCTTTCAAATACTCAGGGACCTAACTATAATCTTTTAATAACCTGGGTTATTAAATGGTCAGACCATTTAATGGAGATGAGCTTTTAAAAAAAGACATATTTGATGAAGGCAAGTGTATCTTGCCATTGAATTTATAACCAAAGGAAGGATCAATGCTTCTTGCAACATTCTTTGGAAAAGCAAAAAATTAAGACAGCCTACATCTATATGAAAGTTACTTAGAAAGGAAGCACATCAATTAACTCAATGATAATAATGGATTCTACATCATGCATATTACAAAATATAGATATTATGTAAGTCATACATACTAACGCTGATACTCCCCAAAGGACACCTTTTCAAATAAGATGTTTAATGTCCCACAGCACTCTATAGCTGTTTCTTCTTTATTTATATACTTGTGCATGTGCTGAAGGGAAAACAGTGATCAAAAATTTTTGTTGTATTGAATTTTTATACCCCAGTAGGTAATACATATTTAAAAAAATAAAAATACTCTCATATAATATGCTTCTCATTTAGTATATTGGTATCAAATGATCACCTGGAAAAAATCTCTCAACGCTTATAGAATTGAAGAATAAGTGATTGACATAACAACTATTTAACCTCAGCTACAAGCTACACACTTGAAAGGAGGTTATTTTTCCCGAGATACATATTATGAAATATAAATGAGGATTGATGGAAGCCTGAATTAAAAAGTCAGTAATCCCCGAGAGAACATTTCACGCCATTTGTTACAGTCATTTTTTTAGTTAGGAAGTGCACGCTATGAACTTGTCTCTCCTTCCTATTGGCAGTGCGTGAAAAAAGAACTGGCGAAGAACACCAAAGGGTTTTGAAATTGGATTTAGAATCCAATTTGTGTGCAGTTTCATGAAAATCTTTAAATAAGGCTCCTAGTATTGTAAGCAAAAGGTGATATTTAAAAATAGGTGTTTACATACTCCGAAAACTTCCTAATAATATTCAATGTCACTGAACTAACTCAGGAAGTAGTTTAAACTAGTTGGCTTTATTGGATAAAATATTATCAAGCAATGTCAAATAATTTTAATGTCAAATAAATATATTATTTATGCCTATATGAAATCACTTAAGTAGTTGAGATTACATATTATTCCATTTAATTCTATAAATATAACTAAGTTTCTGTCACTTAGATAAAAGAAATACAAGCTGTTAATATATGAATTTTATTCATGAATAAAACTTAAGAAAAATAAAACATTTGATTTATTTTGAATTTTAAAATGACAACTTACAAATATTTTTTAAGCAACATCTGCATGTAGCACATTGTGCTGGTGGTTTTTTCTCACTGTCTCATATGCTCTCTTTTATGTATTAACCTGTTGTGTGATTAAAACCTCAGTTTAGGTTTTGAAATTAGCCAAATGGAAAACTGGAAAAATGTATTCTTGGTCAAAATTGCCTTATGTGGTACAGATTATAAAATAAATGTCCCTGTAGAAGTATATACTTGGAATCTAATATAAATTCTGAGTTAGGTTTTTAGCAGTAATATGTAAGGTATATTTAAGATCCTTGAAAATTTGTATTTAAAATGTAAAGGTCAAATAAATAATCAGTGCATTTATAGTATTTGGGAAGGTATTAATAATTCATTTCAAATAGATGAAACTTCTCAAGGAAGCTGAACTACCTGTTTTCTATTACCCAGTTTTTTGTTTGTTTATTTGTTTTATAGAAATGGAAAATATTAACATGTGATAAATTTAATGTAATATAATTGTATTCAACTTATCCAATAGATTGTAGAGCATAAACTGTAAATAATAGGGTGCTGTGTATGGAGGACTGGTTGCTCTCAGAGTTCATACATAAAGCTAATGTTCTTTAATTAGTTTTAGAAATAAGAAACAGAAATGGAGTTCTAATACTAGAAATATTAAGTTGAGAAACCAAAAAAAGTAGGTAAGCTAAAGAAAATAAAGTGTAATTAATATAATTATATTTTCTTAGGTCTTTCTTTCTGCAAACTTTGGGGTTTAAATGGAATCAGGTGTAAATATTTATCAGTTCAAAAACCAAGAAGTATTTAGTAATAATACTAGATAGGTATAAAACCTATAATAGATAGGTTGATGGTTATATTTCCTGAAGCTCCATAATAATTTTATTGTAATATAATAAACTGGTGCTTTTCTCAATATTAGGGTGGATCTAATAGAATTATTTTAATCTAATAATCCTTCTAACCAAATATAAGAATGCATCTAATGGAAAAAAATAGATCCCTATAATACCAAACTCTGTTTTTTTTTTTTCCCATTTTTCAACTTTCATTCTGAGACCTATTTTTAGAAATTCCGGCACTATTGCCAGAAGGTATGGAAACAGCATAATCTGGACACTTTAAAAGCTCGATTTTAGAGTCAGGCAGCAGAGAGCACTGACCCAACACAACTACTTCCTTCTAACTGAAAACAAAAATGCATTTAAGGTGAATGAGCAGGTCACAGGTATGTAAACAACTATTTTTTTTCCTTTTCTTGATGCCATTATCTTGCCTTCTTTTGAAGGAGTCTATCATTGCTCTTCCACAAATTATTCACACAGCTGCAACAGTGAGAAAAGGTTCTAAGAGTGCTTGCGGGTAAGAATATAAATGTGTCTGAAGTAGTGCTGACTCACAGTGGCATCTGGATTGTTCTGTTTGTATTATGATTCCTTTGTCATTTAAGCAACTTTCCTCTGAAAAATTACAGACTGGGTTTAATAAATATTTTAAATGCTACAGAGCTCGTCCAATGCCTTTTGTCTCTGACATTATTAAAGCCATCAATTTCTCTTTAACTTTGTCCCAAAGCAGTCGTTTTATATTCATGACTTTCCCACTGTCTCTTGTCAATATTACAAAGCTCTCTGATCACATTATACAGCCTTCATAAAAGTATAGAGGATGCAACAAATGTTGGAGGCAAAATATAAATTAACACCAAAAACATCCTTATGGTCCTAAAGTTTTGGGATTTTTTTTAAAAAATTTGGTCTCCTATTTATCTTGTGGCATTGTAAAAACTCACAACTTTTTAAGCTCTTTTGAAAGGGACAGCAGTTCATCCTACTTTAATGAACTTAAATCTATTCTGCTGATCCTTAAAGTCTGTGGCTCTTTCACAGGCCACCATTTTCAGAAATGCTCTCTGAAACACAAAAGAAAGCATAACAAAGGCATTCAAGGTAATAGTAGAAAGGATGTTGTTTTTCTACATCTATGATGGGAAAAATGAGAATTAGTGAAATGAACTGATACATTAAATATTACCTGCCTCTAAAATTGGATAGATAATGCTTGATTGCTCTGCTAACATTTTGTAAGAATCCCGTCTCCCACAACTAACCCATATATGAAAAGGTCCATTTTTTCACCAACTCATCAGAATTAGATACTACTAAACATTTTATTTTAGCAAATGATTTCCCATTTTATATTAAATTGAATTTCATTGACTGCTATATGGATATGTTTTTATATACTCAGTCAGTCATTTCTAATTTTTTTAAAAATATATATTTTTATTGATTTCAGAGAGGAAGGGAGAGGGTGAGAGAGAATCATTGATCCCTGCCTCCTGCACACCCCCTACTGGGAATTGATCTTGAAACCCAGGCATGTGGCCTCACCAAGAATCAAACTTTGACCTCCATAGGTTGATGCTCAACCACTGAGATAGTGGCCAGGCTCATTAGTCATTTTGATTCCTTCCATGAATGGCCTGTTTATAGCCTTTACCAATTTCTTTCTTGTGAATAACTATGGACACTTATTCAACTAAAACATGTGTAATGATTCTTCATTCCTTATTTGTAGAATATATATCTTATCTATCATATATATTTTGAATAACAATACAGGATATTTATATTTAATATAACCTTTCAAACATCTATTTTATTACTACTAGATTTCTTGTCTTGCTAAAGAAATACACTGCCACCCACAGTTGTATAAATATTTCCTAAATAATAAAGTAATATTTAATTTATTTTTAACACAACTGTATTTAAGATTAGATTACAATCTAGTTTACCATCCAATTTCCATTTTGACTTTTTTTTTACATTTTCATATAATGTCTGAGAAAATATAATTTTCTTTCCGCGGTGTTATTTTTTCTTATATTACCCAAGAGTAAAACAATATAGTCTCTATAATTTGATATTCTTTCTTCATTATATACTATGTAATTCTTCAATAACACAAATTTTATGTTTATTTTATACATTATATATATACACACATATACTTTCATAAATATAATGATTTTACACATATACCAATTGTACCTCTTTCAGGTATCAGTACTATCTACCCTATAAATCTATGCCATACTCTTTCATTAACATAATAGCTTTAAAATAAGTTTTAATATCCTTTATCATAAGTTCTATTGTTTATTTTATCAGAGTTTTTTAGTAATTTTTCATACTTATTATTTTATTTGAAGAAAGGGGGTCAGATTTGTGTCATCTCTCCCATGATCTGCTACTCGTAAGGTCATACTCATGGATGGAGGTTTCCATATCCTTTTTGTTAGTGTTAATATATCATCCTCTGTCATAAAATTATTATTGATTTACATCTCACACCTTATACAAAAATCAACTCAAAATTGATGTAAACTTAAATGGAGAATGTAAAACTATAAAACTTTTAGGAAAATATATAAGAAAAAATTTTCATTACCTAAGGCTCATCAAATAATTATTAGACTTGACACCAAAAGCACTATCCATAAAAGAAAATAGTGATAATTGGACTTCACCAAAATTTAAAAAGTTTTGCTCTGGAAAAGACTCAGTGAAATAGATTAAAAGACAAGCTACAGAGTAAAATAAATAATTACAAATTATATATGCAACAAAAGACTAGAAGCTAGAATATCTAAAGAACTATCAAAACTCAGAAGTGAAAAACAAGTAGTACAATTAGAAATAGGGCAGTGATGGTGAACCTATGACACGCGTGTCAGAGGTGACACGTGAACTCATTTTTTTGGTTGATTTTTCTTTGTTAAATGGCATTTAAATATATAAAATAAATATCAAAAATATGTCTTTGTTTTACTATGGTTGCAAATATCAAAAAAATTTCTATATGTGACACGGCACTTGAGTTAAGTTAGGGTTTTTTCAAAATGCTGACACGTCGAGCTCAAAAGGTTCGCCATCACTGAAATAGGGCAAAAGACATGAGAGGACATTTTACTGAAGATGATATACAGATGGCAAATACTCACCTGAAAATATGTTTGGCATCATCAGCCATTAAGTAAATGCAAATTAATATGATAAGACATCCTTATACAACTATCAGAATGACTAAAATAAAAATAGTGCCAAATAGTGCTTATAAGAATGCAAAGAAACTGAATCACTTATTCATTGCTAGTGATAATGCATGATAGTATAGGCACTCAGGTTTTTTTAAAGAAAACTAAACATGCAATTACAATATTTAGAAATAAAATTTCTGAGCATAGCCCAGAGAAATAAAGATTTAAGTTCACATAAGAACCTGTAAATGAATAGCTTTTAATTTATTTATCTTTATTGCATGAGGTATTACAGATGTCCTCCATTTTCCCCCAATTTTTCCTCCTCCACTCGGTTCCTGCCACACCCCAGGACATGAGTATTTTTAGAGCTTTATTTGTAATAGGAAACAACTGGAATTAGCCCAGATGTCTTCCAACAGGTAAATGGTTGAACAAACTCTGATATATACCAGGAACTACATTTAGCAATAAAAAGAAACAAACTATTGATTCACATAACAACTTAGGTGAAATCTTCAGATAACTGCTGAATGGGGGAAGGGGAGAAAGCCAATTCCCAAAGAATATACAGAATTATTTCATTTATATAAGTCTTGAAAAAACAAGTTAAAAAAACAACAACAACAAAATCAAATAGCCTGGCCAGTGTGGTTCAGTTGTTGAGTGTCAGCTTATGAACCAGGAGGTCATGGTTTGATCCCAGTCAGGGCATAAGCCCAATTTGCAGGCTTGATCCCCAGTGAGGGACCTGCAGGAGGCAGCTGATCAATGATTCTCTCTCATCATTGATGTTTCTCTCCCTCTCCCTTTCTCTCTGAAATCAATAAAAATATATTTAAAAAATATATATTTTTTAAAAAAAGGAACACATATTAGTGGTTGCTGGTTTATAAAGGAGTGGGAATAGGAGAGAGTGAGTATGGAACATTAGGGATCCTGTTCTGTATGTTGACTGTCAATGTCAATATCCTGGTTCTTCAGGTTGAACTGGAGTTTTGCAAGATGTTACCAATAAGAGAAAATGGGGAAAGGTTTCAAAGGATCTTTTTTGCATCGCTTCTTGAAACTGTATAAGAATCTACAATTATCTCAAAATAAAAATTTAATGAAAACATTATTAATCAATTTTCGAAAACACATAATTTATTTCAGTAGTGGAGAAAAGTCCAACCTGAGCAGTTCAAAGGAAATAAGTCATGTGATTGGAACTATCAAAATGACATTCTCACATTCTCAGGCAATCCCTTGTTCCTGGTCCCTCCATGCGCATTGCATGCTCACTGTTCTGGTTCTCTAGGATTTCTCTCCAGATGTCTCAGTGCTAATGTGTGTCCTGGCAATACAGAGTATTTGGTATCTTTTTTCATGCCCTAGTGTTAGCTGCTGCCAAGAAGTAATGTAGGTTACCTCTGAAGCTCATGCCATGTTCTACTAAAAAATCGCATGCTTCCTGCAAGTTTATACGCAAATAATGCTGCCTCCAACATGAATCATAATATGTATCCAAATTAAGACTAGAATTCATCTGTGTCTTGTCCCTCTAATTCATTAACCCCCATAAACAATCAACAATATAACTATTTACCATACATATTTTTAATTTTTCCTCATTTTTATCTCCCTTTTCTACCTTAAACTTAGGTTTTTACTAAATCTTAAATATACCCTAAACTTAAAACGTTCACTATTTCTAGCCTTTGATAATTCAGAAATCTCTTAACTTGACACTGCCCCACAGCCCTGCACAAATCTAATGTCTGCATCACTAGAAACATATTTTTAATTGAAAGTAGGATGCTGTATCTCACCTACTCAAGGTCCTCTGTTACATCACCCCCTTTTATTTTCAGAATAATATCTAAACTAATTGAAAATAAAATGCCCTTGATTTGGTCTGCACTTACCTCTCAAAATTTATAGCTTGCCAATCCTTTATTAAATGCCTGTATTGCTGTTTTCAAATCACCACTTGCTCCTTTCTTTCTCCTCCTACTTCAACTTCTCCCCCCACAGTGTATCTTTTCTCCTCTATCTGTTCTCCCTTCCCTGCTGCTTTCTCCTTCATTGCCAGCTCTCTCTTTTCCTCTTCTTTTATTTTCTTTTGTCTTTTCCTTATAAGCCTTTTCCTCTTTTTTCATCTCTTAATTTTTCTATTCATGGTTCAGTTGTAAATTTTTCATTCAATGTCACTATCTACAGATATAGCTATTTACATATATAGATATAGTTATAATTATATGTATTATATGTAGATTCGATCTATCTATCATCTATCTATCTATCTATCTATCTATCTACCTACCTACCTACCTATCACCTATCTACCACCTACCTAGATTCCTTACAGGA
>NW_006296222.1:349313-355467 GCF_000327345.1 Myotis davidii
GAGCTATCTATCATCTATCTATCTATCTATCTATCTATCTACCTACCTACCTACCTATCACCTATCTACCACCTACCTAGATTCCTTACAGGAATGTGACCTTACACAACTCGATTGTATGAGCTGGGTAATAGCCGCTGTGAGGCTGTTTGTTGTCTTCCTGTCTGACTCTGGAGCTTGAAGTCCATAGGGCAGACAGTCAAAAAAAGAAGATTGATGTAAAATGTGAGCATAGGCAAATCCATAGAAACAGAAAGTAGATTTGTGGTTGCCAGGAGCTGGAGGGTTGAGGGTGAATGCCAAGTGACTGCTAACTGGTACAGGCCTACTTTCTGAGGTGGTGAAAATGCTGCAAAATTAGTAGTGATGGTTGTACAGGTCTGAGAATACAACAACAACAAAAATACATTAAATTTTTCATCTTAAAATGGTAAATTTTATGCTATGAGAATAACTCAGAAAACACAAAACAAAAGAAATAAAGAAAGAGAATAGTGGTTACAGTACGTTATCATTTGTATAAAGACACAATAAAAAATAAATAATGTTTTTTGATGTTTCGAATTGGCTAGGCTGAACTACATTTCCAAGAATTCCCTCTCCTGTATGTTTCCAGTTAGGATGGGCAATGAGTTACTTTAATTTTGTTCAAGGTTTGGTGGGTAGAAGTCAAGTCAGGGTTGGGGCAGGGTTATCCTGGGATCTTATAGCACACATATATGGTTCCTTATCTGGGGCTCATGTGGTTGCTGTGGGGTAGCAGCCAGCAGCTGGACCCATAATTGCTCCCATTTCCCTTCAGCTTTGTCATTCCTGAGCATGGTGTACATTGGGTTCTGTACCAAAGGCAGCTAGAATTTTAGGACACTAACCTCATCAAGTTTGCAGGCAGTGAGAACTGACATGTGCCCTAGTCCAGTCTTATGGGTTCCAGTTCATGTTCACAGGTTTGTATTTTTCCATGGCTCTCCCTACCTTAACGTTCATTTTCTCTTCTCCAATTCTCTCATTTCTGTTCCATTGATCTACATGCCTACACTATGCCAGTATCTCACCATCTTGATTTTTGTAGCTTCATAGTTCCATTCATATTTTTTATAAATGTCTCTATTTATTATATGATCACACCAGTGGCACCAACTTTTTTTTTTTTTTTTTTTACAAAATGGAAGCTTGTATTCATATACGGGAGGTTGGGCTAGCATCAAGAACAATAAGCTCTTCTAAGACTAGAACTAATATTTGTTCGCTGTTGGATCCTTAGCATCCATCGGAGTATATAATAGATCTCAACCTACACTTATGAAATAGATAAACTACATGTGTGAGAAATGAGTGAATGAGAGCTTAATATCTGCTTTGTGTTCCAATAGGCACCACCAAAACATGCCAAAGTTGGCCCTGATTTCACCTCAGCCTCCATTTAGTTCCTCCCCTTAAGGTTGTGCTTGTTTTCGTAGTTTCTGCTCTTGTCAATAACATTGATTCCTCTGTTGCACCTGTTAATGCTCTGGTACCTGTCACCTGCAACATATAATTTGATCATGGCCTTGAGGTCAATGGATTCCACTACTGCTTTCTGCTCCTTTCGGCTGTCTTATCCCTAACTTTGTATGTATCGTTAATAATCTAACTCTCCTAAACTATTCAATATCACCTTGACAATGTGACTAGACAGCACAGAGGTTGCTCTAGCTAGATACTGTAACAAATTTGGAAAAATTTAAGGTATAATTTATTTTTTAAAATTTATTGGGGTGATATTAGTTAATAAAATTATATGGGTTTCAAGTGTGATTTCACTTATATGTGGACTCTATGGAATAAATATATAACTTACACTTACTGAAAATAGGCAATACAATTTAAGAGTTTTGCAAGTAGTAGTCTATTATTATATATAATGGAACCAAAATAAAAAAGAAAATGAGAAATATTAAAATAGTCATAGTAGCATGCTAAAAGGTAAATACGCAAAATTTTTCATGTTAAAGTGTTTTCTTTATATTAAAATAGAAATCTATTTTATTAAAATAGAATTTAAAAATGGTACAATGATCAATCTACTACCATATAGATGTGTGTTGTTTATTTTTGAAAGAAAGTATTTAGTATAAAATTTAATTTCCTTCAGTAATTAAATTTATTATCATTTAAATAAATGACAGTCAGCATAAGGAAACTTAAAATAATGACCAATACACATTATTAAAAATATCAAGTTATTGATATATACATATGCACACATACATATGCACATATATATCGATATATTTTAACACAGTTCCAGTATTTAATGTGACATAATAATAATAATTTAGGATAATCACAAAATAAGGAATCATTAATGTGTTGGTAATGTATTCCTATAAGTGTAAAAGTCTTAAAATTCTTAATATGAAACGGTAGTTTACAGTTTTATCAATAGATGGCACTACCATTTACCATTTTTTTTTTGCTACACTATATCAATTAATTAAATAATACATTTTCTTTCCTTCTAAAACACTGACTTTCTATAAACAATTTATTATTTCCTTGACATAGTAATGTTACTTTAAAATATTCACTTTCAACAGTGATACTAAAATTGTAATATATGATAATTACTATATAGTATATTATCATCCACAAAATTTTCCAAATACTTTCTAAGAAACCTTTTTATATTATTTTTAAGACATTATGATTCAGAGTAGAGTTAATGGGGAAGATGATTATTTAGTTGTGGGAGTGCTACTATCGCTGGGTGTTTTGCTTGCATATTACTTGTTTGTTTTTAAATTAGTGGTCTCAAATTTTAAAAAAATGACTTGAAGGAAACTCAAAATTCAATAGCATAAATTATCTATTAATAGTGATAGAACACGACTAATAGTCAAAATGATATATTTTCAATTGTTAATTCCTTATGCAACATGACAGACACAATTATCTGAATTTTGTCATGAAGCATACTCCCAAGTCACTAATACAGAATCCAGTGTATAGCAACCTTCTACTCACATACTCTGGCAAGCTTATTTAAACTAATTTGTTGCCCTAGCTGGTTTGGTTCAGCAAAGGAGCATCAGCCTGCCGACTGAAGTGTCCCAGGTAAATGTGGAGCCAAAACAGAGAATATTCTCAGGCCATTACTAACAATAAAATAACCACAGTCTTCTTATCCATACTGACTTTTCTCTCTCTTTTTGGGGTATATCTTGTCTGTCTTCATAATCATATCATAATTAGCAATAATTGTAACATCTTTTAGCAGATGTTACATCCATATTGACATTAAATTTTTAGAAGTATTCTTGCCTAATAATCTCAACTAAGTTAAAACACCTTTGTACTTAATGTATTCTCAATAAGTATATTGAAATAAATCAGTATGCAGGTTTTTGAGGGAAAAAAATATTACTTGACTGATCATATCTTTCTCCCTGACTCTCATCTATAGTCATTTATCTACATGAGTGACAATCCTGATATTCACAGAAAGTTGAAGCAAGCCATGGATATTTCCCTAGTCCTTTTTGGTACAGTTTTTCTTTTGCACTTCCCATACAACTTTTTGGAATTATCTGACACCTCAAATTTCAAAAGGCTGTATGGGTTCGAAGTATGTCTTTGTTTATGATGCCAGAACATTTAATTAATGACCTAACCTGCTGAAAGATTAACCCAAGTGGTAATTTTAGAGGGTACTATATCTTGAGATATAAATACCATGGATACATGTGGAGTGACCAGCTCTCAATAGTCCACATATTGTTTAGTTGATTATTTACTTTAGCATGTTAAAAAATATCCTGGCTCAATAAACAGAATAGATTAATAAAGATTTGTTTACTACTTTCTATTTGCAAAATACAAAACTAAGCCTGTAGTGAATGCAAGAATGAAATATGACCCTTGTTCTTTGGCTATCTAATTACAAAGCTCCATATGCATTAAAAACCTAAAATGAAAGTGGTATAAAAATCAAAGTAATTACTTTTAATTTAAAAAGGAGTAATTCAGGATGTCTGAGGTGGAAAACATTGATATGAGATACAGTATTTATTGATAACTTCATGTAAAACATGGAAAATGAATTGAGTCTTAGAACATGGATCTGACCTAAATAGGCCAGAGAAAAAGATACCCACCCATGCTTGCAGTCATGCCATGAGACTTTTAAAAATTAATGTGTGCTCTAAGTATAAACTGCATTAAAAAATAAATAAGACATGAGGAGTAAAAATCATACACATCAATTATAATAATCAATCATAAATATGAGAAAAGCATAAAAATGTATTCATTTGGAGAACTCATACAAGCCTAAAAACAGATTGTGCTAAGTATTTTTCCAGGGCTCCAGGAAACAGAACACTAATAGAGCTACAAGTAATGTTTGTGTCATTGTTAAATTAATTTCTAAAATTTTCTTTCTAGTTGGTCAAGTTTAAAAATGACACAGGTATCAAAAATGAAATCAAATTTACTGGTATACTGTACAATTTGCATGTGTGCTAAATGATGTAAAGATTAGTGAATGAGTGCAGTCATGACTTGTCATAATGCCTAAATTATACTGTTTTTGTTTTATAATTTAAAGTTTTTACTCTTTTGTATTAAACTACAACTTAAGCATAATGTGGAAGAAGTAATCATAAATAATACACATCAAATGAAAAATTCAAGAAAACACCATCACCAGTAACAGTAAAATGACACAGGAAAAGAGATTAGGTAAATGCATTAATTTAAATGAAGTAAAATTTATTTTTAGAACATATGGATTAACAAGTACACATGCAAATTGCAAAAGGTGCTTAAAATCTAATTAAGCTATCTTGAGAGTGCCCTCATGCTAAATCTTTAAGATCAAATAAGCCTCATTATCACATTAACCTTCTTTCGACTCTCTTGTTATACAAGTGTCATTACATTAATTAGCCATTATACTGTTCTTTAAGTGCTGACCACCTCATGAGTGTTTTGTAACATTACCCAGTACTTGTATACACAGAAGTAATCTGTGAAATACCACTCCCATCCACCTGTGTAAACTAGTCCTGTAAAATAAGTCATGCTAATTAAATATGAGTGTAGTTATAATCAGATCATAATTTTATGAAGAAAAATAAATCTTTAATATTAAAAAACAGGATTCAGTATATTCACTTACCCACAAAAGTATATTCACTTATACCATAAAATAATTCTGACTGAATGAGTCAACTGTAGGTGAATACAGAACAGAAGTATCTGAGAATGAGTCATCTACTGGAGAGATTTGCTCCTACTAACAAAAGACTCCTCACACCTCTTTGAATCATGTGAGAAGACTTTATTTCTCCCCAGCCCAATGAATAAAGGACTTAAATGTAAGTCAGGAAACCTAAAAAATATTAGAGGAATCCACAGGCAGCAAAATCTCAGACATATGCCAAAGCAATATCTTCACTGATGCAACTTCTAGGGCAATGGAAACTAAATAGAAAATAAACAAATTGGGACTACATCGAAGTAAAAAGCTTCTGTACAGCAAAAGAAACCATCCGCAAAACGACAAGAAAGCCCACTGCATGGGAGAACATATTTACCAATGTTATCACCGATAAGGGTTTAAACTCCAACATTTACAGGGAACTCATACAACTTAACAAAAGGAAGATAAACAACCCAATCAAAAAATGGTCAAGGGACCTAAATAGATACTTTTTGAAAGAGGACATACAGAAGGCCAAGAGACATATGAAAACATGCTCAAAGTCACTAATCCGAGAGATGCAAATCAAAACAACAATGCAGTATGATCTCACACCTGTCAGAATGGCTATCATCAACAAATCAACAAATGACAAGTGCTGGTGAGGATGTAGAGAAAACGGAACCCTCTTGCACGGCTGGTGGGAATGCAGACTGGTGGAGACCAGTATGGGGTTTCCTCCAAACACTAAAAATGAAACTCCCATTTGACCCAGTGATCCCACTTCTACGAATATATCCCAAGAAACCAGAAACACCAATCAGAAAGGATATGTGCGCCCCTATGTTCATAGCGGCACAATTTACAACAGTTAAGATTTGGAAACAGCCTAAGTGCCCATCAGCAGATGAATGGATGAAAAAACTGTGGCACATCTACACAATGGAATACTACACTGCTGTAAAAGGG
>NW_006296222.1:356957-378103 GCF_000327345.1 Myotis davidii
GTGTCTATATTGTATGTTTTGAGTAAGACTGAGCTTATTTTACTCATCACTTCTTACATTTTGGGTCCACCTGGAAAGACTACACATTCTCTTCAGCTCTCTTGGCAAAATCAGTGGTATTGGGCTCTGCTTCTATGTATTGAGGTCTACAGTAATGTTCATGACTTGGTAGTCAAATTAAATCCTGACATATAATTGCCTTTTATTTCAACCACATTCTCTAAGCAGCTTTTCTGAATGCAGATATTTTATTCTTTATAAGACCCTACTGCTTCTTTCTTTAAATTAGTTCTGAAGACAAGATCACAAGAGATTGTTGTTATTTACTGATCTCCTAAATGCCCAATATATGATGTTTTAGGAAACCTTGGAAAATTCACAAAAAGTGACACATGAACACTAGGAGAAACTACAACTTTTGAAGTGGATCCAGTGGGTAACTCAGCCCTGATGATAATATGTGTTTCAGAGCTATTTTTTTTAATAGTAACATAGTTGGCTTCTATATGCTACAGCCTCAGCATATAGTTTCAGGGCTTTAAACTTTAATAAAAATTAACTAATTAGATTTTATCTCATTGGGTGACATATTCCCTCATAAGTGGATAGAATATGGCTTTAAGGTATTAGTAGCAGTCCTAGGTAGGAAGTACCAAACTGGCTACCAGAATTCCAGCAACTACCATTAGTTACCAAAAGGGGGTCAGGCAGAGCTAACTTTCTATAAAGTGGGGCTTGTTCAAAGGGTGTGTGAGCACTGGCCCACTGCCATGTGGTAACAAGTAGAAGTATTCCCTAATTTTCAAAAGTCCACTTTGCTTGTACAAAAGACCTATATCTGCACCTGCTTTCACCTCACTGTCTTGGAGGCAGTGCACACCCAGAACAGCAGAATGCCTCCCCCCCAGCTTCTTTCTGGGAGCAACACTCATCATCTTAGCCTCAAGCCCCAAGCTTTGAACTGTGTGTGGAAGCATATGTGCTTTCTCTGCATTCATTCTGTGCATCCAGTAGCAAGTTCTGCCCTAAAGTAACTGCATCTGCATTTTACACCATGTCAGTTTATGAGAAGTTTAATAGGAACACTCTACTTTCAGATAGTGGGGGAAACCTGAACTCTGGTTTCCTCACTTATATAAATTTTTATCAAGGTTTTAGATTGAAAAGATTTACAGCATGTCTTCATTCAAACAAAAAGTACATATCTAATCTAATAAAAGAGAGACATGCAAATTAACCATACCTTTGCTATGCCCAAGCCACGCCCACCTGCCAATCAGAGTGACTATATGCAATTTAACCCAACCAAAATGGCGGCTGGCAGCCATGGAGCTGGAGCAAGCAGGAGGCTTGGTTGCAATGGCGATGGAATAAGCCAAGTTTCCCGCCTGCCCTGGCTGGCTGTAGCCTCCGCTACACCCCATGCAGGACCCCCACCCTGAAGGGGCTGTGGCCAGCCTGCAAACAGCTATCAGCCCCTCACCCAGGCTGGCCACACCCTCATGGGGTGAGGGTCCCTGCTGGGGGCCTTGGCAGCCTGCAAACAGCCATCAGCCTCTCACCCAGACTGGCCAGGCACCCCAGCAGGACCCCTTACCCTGAAGGGGGTGTGGCCAGCCTGAAAATGGCCCTCAGCCCCTCACCCAGGATGGCCAGGCACCCCAGCAGGACCCTACTCCCTGAAGGTGGTGTGGCAAACCTGAAAATAGCCCTTAGCTCCTCACCAGGCTGGCCAGGCACCCTAGCAAGACCTCTACCCTGATCCAGGACACCCTTCAGGGCAAACCAGCTGGCCCCCACCCATGCATCAGGCATATAATGAAAGGGTAATTTGCAAATTGACCCTAACAGCAGAACGACTGTGAATGACTGGTCACTATGACACACACTGACCACCAGGGGGGCAGACGAGCCTCTCCTGCCTCCTCAGCAGCGCTAAGGATGTCCAACTGCAGCTTAGGACTAGTCCCCACTGGCAAGTGAACACCCCCCGAGGGCTCCTGGGCTGCTAGAGGAATGTCTGACTGCCAGCTTAGGCCCATTCCCCCAGGGAGCGGGCCTAAGCCAGCAGGTGGACATCCCCCGAGGGATCCCAGACTGTGAGAGGGCACAGGCCAGGCTGAGGGACCCCCTCGAGTGCACAAATTTTTGTGTACCAGGCCTCTAATTTTATTAATAAAAAAATATAACATTGAAAAGTATCTTATTTTGGAGAAATAAATCTCAAGGGCTGGATAGGGACAAAACTTGAAGCTTAGGACAGCAGTTAAACTTCCATACCTTCACTATCTCTAAGCATTAGGTTTGCTTAGGATGTCAAGGAGGAACTGAAATGGTGCAAAATATTCTTCAATTTTCATCAGGATACAAGTAGTGGAAAATGAGAACAAAAGAAAGACTGATTAAACTAGAGAATACATTTACTTAGGAGTGCATCATAGAGGATAGAGCAGCCAGATATGAAAAGGAAAAATGAGATCTTCAAGTCTAAGTCTCTCTCTCACACACACACACTATGAAGCAGTGGCTCTTAAAAAATGGTACTATTAAAAAATGAGTAAATGTTTTATTTGCCTATCTAATAAAACCACAGACAATCCCTAGCAACCTGACAGCTGAAAGGGAGGGGGCGGATCTTAAATAGTAGACTACAGTGATTCTGCATAGGATCCTGAACCAGGAACTAATGAGAAACATTTAGTCATCTTTTAATGTGCATTGTTTCTGCAAATATTTATTGAGTCATAACTATGTGTAAAGCACTGTACTAGGCACCTAAAAGCAGAGAGACAGAAAGAGTGGGGAGGGGGTGAGGAGGTAAAAGGAGAGGGAGAGAGAGAGAGAGAGAGAGAGAGAGAGAAAGAGAGAGAGAGAGAGAGAGAGAGAAGTGAGGGAGAGAGAAAAGGAGAAAGGATCTCTTCTAGTGAGAGAAGACGAAAATAAACGAACATCTTAAATAAGTAATGGACCTTATTTAATGGGCGAGAGAAAAGAAGGGATCTCTTCTAGTGAGAGAAGATGAAAATAAACAAACATCTTAAATAAGTAATGGACCTTATTTAATTAAATCTAAAATGCTATTATTTGTATACCACTAACAAAGAAAACAAATACTACCAGTTTAATAAAATGCATTGTGTTTTATAACCATATGTTGTAGAAAGTATCCCTTATCAAAGATGTTAAAATATGAGGGGGAAAAACAATGTAAATAGTATATGCAACTTGACAGGGGGTAACAAGGCTATGGATAAAGTTGAGAGAGGCCTCAAGTGTGGGAAGGTGGGAACTGGGTTTAATTTTAAATTGTGTAGCCTGGATGGGCTTCATTGAGAAAGAGACATTTAACAACAGAGTTGAAGGAGGTTGAAACAGAGCATTGTGGAAATCTGGGAAGTTTTTTCAGGCAGAGGGAGTAACCAACTCCGGATGCTTGTCATATTTAAGGACAACAAGGGGGTGAGCATTAAGTGGAGCTGGAGCAGAGTTTGCAAGGAAGAGAATAAGAAGATAAGAAGTTACTGCAAAATCAGAACACTTTATGGTTTGTTTTGAAGGGCACTCCAAAGACAGGCTTTTAATCTGAGTGACATTGGGAGCCACTATAGGGTGTTAAACAGAGGAGGGATGTGATGTGAGCTCATAAATATGAAGGTGGGATACACAAAAGTAAGACTTGTATTTTCTAGGCCTCTTTCAAGTGTTTACACAGATTGCAGGAAACAATGTGTCAGAAAGAAGAACAATATAAAGTTCTCATGGCATCCCTGGATGTATTTCAAAGTGACAGTAATTGTACATGGCCATGGAGCTATCCTCTATACCTAAGGGCACATGGCCAGGAAATCTATAGAATTAAAACTCAGGGACATCACTGCCAAGATGAAAAGGAGTCCAGGCAAAATAATGATGGATCATGTATGGCTGTAGGTTAGATATTATAAGGACAGCCCTTGGGTAGGATTACTTGGATCGGTAAGAACAAGGTGGGGGATATTAGTTTGAGCTGTGAGTATTTTTGGCAGACCAAATGCAATATTTTCAAATATCTCACCAGGGCACATCCCACAAGACAACATGTAGAGAAATACACAAAAATAAAAATGTTTGAACCAGAAAGCAGAGAGCAATAAAAAGAAGGAAGACCATGATTTCAGTAGACTGCCCTACCAAAACTAAAGGAAAGAGGGCAAACCAAGAAGATTATTAAAATTCCTGAACCCTCCTGAAATAAATAATGGAACTAAAGAAAGAGTACTTTAGAAGCATGGGGTGGGGGTAGCAGAAATAAATATAGCACAAGGTCTAGGAACTTTCTAAACTGAGAAAATGATAACTGTGGAGCTCACAGTGAGGTTTGGGTCTCTGCTACTTTCCTCCCTGTAGGCACAGTTTTCAGAAACATTAATCTCAAGTTTAGTTTCAGAATCAGCAAAAGTATATATGCCAGCTGCAACAATGCTGGTGGAATCCCTAAGGACCCGGTTTCACAAATGTAAGTAATTCCATTGTGGTATTAGGTCCAATGTGCCTGTTCCCAAGGACAACATGATGGTCTTCAACATTTTCCGAGAGAGGTGACATTGCATGGTTTGATCTTTCTCCCAGAAAACTTAGGGGCATTGTTTTCTGGTGGCAAAATGAGGCTAGGTGTACACTAAATGTATTCCCCCTTCTTTCTGAGCCCAGAGCTAGCTTTTTTACCTCAGACTCTCTTTCAATAGAATGCATGAATTGCAAGTTCAGGTTAGCAGTCAAAAATGCCATCTGCTACCACAAGGCCTGTCCTAACCATCCACACAATCCTTCACATATTGTCTCTTCTGTTGTCTGTTAAACGAATACAAAAAGGATCCAGTGGAGGATCCAGGCCTGAGGGAAGTGATTCCAGATCTATCTGTGGTGGGGATCTTGTGTTTTGTGGGTTTTTTTCCCCCTTCAACTTCTACAGTTACCAGAAAATAAGACCAGTTACATAGATGACGTACCAATACAAAATTACTATAAATTTTTTACAAGCCTACTCACAAATTCTATGCTTTACCTCATGAATAAGTAACAAATAATTCACAGATTGGAGCAAGAACATGGAGCAGACCTGAATTTCACATTGTTAAAGGATGTTTATTAGTCTAAAGAAAAAATTCAGGAGTTTGTATTTACATGAAAGAATGATGGGGGCTTAGAAAAGATAAATGTAAAAGTCTTGTTCACTTATTAAAAAAAATATATGAGAGATTTTTAAGTCTTTAAAGAAATAGGTAAAAATAAATGTGGGGTTCATAAAATAAAAAAGTAAAATGTTTGCCAATATTATAATAGATGGAAGGGAGAGATCAAAGTATGCTACTTTAACATTTTTATTTTATACTAGAGGCTCAATGCACAAAATTCATGCAAGAATAGGCCTTCCTTCCCCTGGCTGCCAGCACAGGCTTCCCTCTGGCACCCGGGACCCGGGCTTCCCTCACAGCCCCAGCATCGTCTGGAAGGACAGGATGTCCAGTCTAATTAGCATAATATGCTTTTATTATTATAGATTGGTTAAATATTTGATGATACATGGTAATATGTTTAAAGTTGCATATTGTAAATATACCTACAGCTACACTTTAAAAATTAAAAAAGAGGTACAGCTAATAAGTCAATAGTAAAATAGATAAAAGATAGAATTCTAAAAGTTATGCAACCTAACAGAAGACAGAATACAAGGAAATAAATGGATATAGAACTAATGTAACCATTTGAAAACAAATTACATGATGACACCTTTTAGTCCAGTGAGAATTAGCCCAGCATACATATGTACGCATATGGTGAAGTTGTCCCAAAGCAATAAAATCTAGTTCCTCCCTCATTGTAAAGGATATCAGAGGAAACTTGATTCTTTAGGATTTACTTACTTTAAACCATTTGGACTTTCTTTAAATTTTATGTTGCAAGAATTTAATTTTGGATATTAATTACTTTGGGCTAATTTATTTGGAACTTAAACTTTGAAGCTTTATTTCTCTCTGAGAATTTAATAAATTGCATATTAAATTTTGAGCATCTCTATGCTTTCACTATTGCATAATTGAAGTATCAGGCTGTCATGATTTAATCTAATTGCAGATCTGAAGAGCTCCACTGAACTGTTAACTGGACATAATTTAGCATGGGAAATAATAGAGAGAAATAATTTTTAGGCCCTGGAGTTCATAAATTAATGTACTTTCTATCATATTTAAAACCCTTCTGGGAGGAAACATATAGAACCCACCAGTAGTTCTCAAGGGAAGCTATAAAAGGGCAGCAATAGTAACTAAGATAAGGTCTTTTCTAAGTAGGAGTGTCCCCAAGAGTAGCTCTGAGAAAATAAGTTAGGTTCAGATAGTTGATTTCGGAAGTGATCCAGGATGCACAGGTTAAAAAGAGGGAAAGGTAAGATAAAGGGTAAGGAAAATGAGAGAGAGAGAGAGAGAGAGAGAGAGAGAGAGAGAGAGAGAGAGTGAGAGAAAGGAAGATTCATGATATTCATGAGCATGCTCTTATTATGAGCAAAAATAGCTAAATTCTAAAGTAGACCCTCCGAAGAATCATGTACAAGGCAACTCACAACCTGCCCACAGAATGGGTGGGAAGCTGAGCTTCTTACCCATTGACTTGTGTCCTGAGGGCATTGAACACCTGGCACATCTGAGCTACCTTGAATGCATCTGGTAAAGTTTCCTGGTTCAAATAAAGTTCTAAAAAAAGTGGCAGAAAGACTGGTTTCTATAGTAACAAATTGTCAAAAGACATTCACCTCAGCTGAGGTGGCCAGTGCAGGGTTTGGAGAAAGACGTCAAGGTTGTTGGCTGCAGGACCTCATGAGGGGTAAGGCTGATTTAAGACATGTCTGATCTATGACGCCTAAGGAGGAGTGACTCCCTGAGGTCACTATAAACTTAGTTTCAGGTCAAAAGAGAAAAAAGCTGGAGAATAGGAGGAAGGAACACATTCTCCCACTCCTCATGTTTCTAGCCAATACAACTGTTTGAGCAGTAGTTCTCAAACATTACAGTCACAATCACCAGGAGGGTTTGTTACTCTACCTCATGCCCAGAGTCCCAGATTCCATAGGGGTGGTGCATCCTGTCCTGATAATTTGCATTTCAAACAACTTGCTGATGCTGGCTGCCCAAGAACCACAGTTGGGGAATCACTGAGACAGAGTAATCCTCAAGGTTTCCCTTACTCCCATCCTTAATAACTCACAGTGGAAGGAGGAGTGAGAAGGACAAAGGAAGGCTCTCACTTCCTGCTTTCTGGATCTTACTGTTTGCAGGGAGGTTTTATCCCCGCCCCCACTTTGGCCAAACAGAAAGCTTGTCAGGGTTAGTAGGGCAGGCGGCCTATGAAAGGATAAGAAAATTCCATTCTATGAGGCAAAGGAAGCTGCCCATTATTACCTTACATTTAAGACACTTTCTAACTTTAAAGGAGGAAAATAGGGATGTTCTATAGAGGCATCCTAGAAAACCAGCAATCTTGTATAGAAATTTCTGACATGAATAGAAAAAAAATACACTTGATATTATGTGTGAGGTCTTAAACAATATGAACGAGAAATAGGTCCATTGTGGATATGGACAAGCTTTCTGCCCAGAGGGTAGTGTAAACACTGAACATTTCAAACATTCTGTATCATAAACTGAAGATCTAAAGGCAATTTACTTTATGTAAAAAGAAAAAGAAAAGCATGAAATGAATTCTACTGGTAGAGTCAAGCACCTTTGATATATACATAATATTTCTTCTGACAAGGACACCGAAGCACTCTCATATTTCAATGACCCAATTTTGCATTGTTTGAAAAAAATCAGGGCGTTTGATAGATTTTTATTTGACTTTCACCCTGGGATATTTAAATAGACTTTGCACTTCAAAAACACTTTTTCACAAATTCCATTAACTTGTATTTTCAGAGCTTTTTATGGTAGTCAATGATATGTTTTATTTTTATTACTAATTGACAAATTGTTAAGATAAATATGTTAAATTCCCTATGAAAATCTAATTTTCTAAAGGTCTTTTTAACCTTTTCTGAATAGTGGATGGAGAATGGAAAATGAATTAAACTAGTTTTAGAGATTTATTAGGTCCATAAATGTGCAATTTGCCTATCTAATTTGCATTTTCTTTATATTTTTCCATTGTAAAAGTTCATTCTTAAGTATTCTTTTTTGATTGAACTACAACAGTATTCTGAGTGATCTCAAGTTTACAATACTTATTTATACACAAAAACATATGATTAAAGTTATGTCAAATATAAAACAGCTTAAACCCAATGGAAAGAGAAAAAAACACACATACAAAAGAAGGGAAAAACGGCTTGTTTAGCAAATTTCTTAGAAGGCTTCTATTTTGTAGGTAATCCTACTATTTCAAAATATTTTCTTAGAAAGTGTTATGTTAAAGAGAAAAACCACAGGCCCAAAATGGTGTCACAGTGCTACCGTGAAAGGCCATGACACCAAACCTACATTTAATACCTGTTCTAAATGCAGTTTCAACCTCTCTTAATCAGTCAGTCTAAAAGTTTTTGGTTAAGCATCATTAAAGTGATCTGTCAGGTGGCCCCTCACCATCCCCAGAGAAGGAAGAGGCATCTGAATAATAAAAACCCTTCCCATTCTCTTCCCACAAAGTAAAGATGCCCTGGTCCCCCATAAGAAAAACACACTGTAGCAAAAAGTTCCTGTTATTTGGGGCCACTGTTATAGAAGCTAAAGGCAATCTCTCACTGATACACAATATGTTTTTACAGTTCTTTGGCCCTTCAAATATGTTTAAATATTAAAGACGATTCCTAAAATGCACTTATTATCTTCCCTCATTGATAAAAATGCATCAGAACAAGTTTTTAATCAATTATGTTTCAATTTGATGAATTAGTGTTATTTTATACTTCATTTCTCCTTTTTAGCTAAAGCCAGACTGGCAAGTTAGATTTAGAACTGCTGAGCTGCCTAAACATTTATCAAAACTTTATGGTCCATATATTTTTTTATATAGACTTAATCTAATTTAAAGTAGTTCTGATAAACAGAAATTGTCAGATGCCTTAAGACAATGCCTTGAGTGAAGTTATTGCTTTTTTTTCTCCCTTTAACCCGTTCTATTATTACCTGACCAATTTGGAAGCTATAATCATTTTTCACTTTATTTCACATTTCTCATGGTCTTACTTCTCTCTCTAACCTACCACTAACTCTACGGCCTGTTATTATAATCATTTTTTTATAAATTGATTAACTTTCTTTCCTATGTCTCTCTCTCACTTACCTGACAAAATAAAATGCTGGTTAAATCCAAATCACTTTTTTTTATCTGATTGGAAATTTACAGCCAACACAGCTGAATAAAAACATATGAATATAGTATAGATTCTCCAGAACTCCCAAAGCTAAGCCCAACACCACAACTACATACAGTGGGCCCTTGACTTACGAGTGTCCCGACTAACGAGTTTTTTGAGATACCAGTTGTCTCTCGGCCGATTTTTTGCATTGAGTTGATAGAGTAATTTGAGTTAACATGCTCCTTAACGAGCTCGGTCTCAGAACGAATTAAACTCGTAAGTCAAGGCCCCACCATAGTTGGTATTTCTCAATGCACTGAAAAAAACCCAAGCAATGTAAAGAGGATTTCCACCTGCTCCCACCCTGAAGGCTTGTTCCCAGTCTGTCTTGCTCACTGTTTTAATAGATTAACTATTCATTTTCCAAACATCAATCCTTCCATTTGTATAACTATGTTACATCAACTCTTTAAGGACTCAACTACTGCAATTATCCCCTTTTCTCTTAAATGAGTTGCTTTTCATTTTATGTAATGTGCATAAACTCCCTTTGTTAAATATGACCTTTTCTCCTTTCTTTCCTTTTGATTAAAACTGGCCACATCCAGCACCCTTACTCACCACCTGCCTCCTTCTCCCTTGTACAGCCACCCCTTAATCAGTAAGCCCTCAGGACAAAGAGGTTCTGATTGGCAGCAAATAATTTTGGGAACAAAGTTTCGGGTCTGTTGACTCCAGAGGAAGAGTTTCAGTCAAACTAGAGATGACATCTAGGCTTCAGTTGTGCTTTATTGTTTTTTTAATTCTTTTATTTTTTACTTCTTTATTGTTTAAAGTATTACGTAAGTGCCCTTTCCTCACCCCCCACTGACTTCTCCGGCCACAGAAAAGCAAACAACCAGACGAAGCAACATCAAGAATTGAAGTCAATCAGATGCACTGATCAACTATCCCCTACCCTAGAAGTGACCAATCTGTAGAGACCCAGCCCTGACCATGACTCTAACCCCCTTAGTCACTATGATTAATGGTTTCTCCCCTATACAACCCACAACCTCAAAGCTATCAGGGAGCCAGGTCTTTGTGCATTAGCTCACCTGTATCTCAGGGCAGGGACCACTTCCTAAAAATATACCCTTATTCTCTTTGCTGCAAGCTCCTGTTCAAGTCTTTTGATGCACACATGCCAAAGGACTAGTCCAGTAACATTTACTGGATTTTATGATGGGATTTACCCCAGCATAAAAATGATCACATCTGTAAAACTCCCTCTTTTGGCTTTACATCATTCTCTAACTACTGCAGGGCTCTCTCTCTCTCTCTCTCTCTCTCTCTCTCTCTCTCTCTCTTCACCTTCAACTCATGTTCAGTAATGATAATATGATTGTTCCTCTTTCCAAATCCTATCCTTCAACATTTATACCAAGGATTTTGAAGTAGATTACATGTAGTAGGAGATAATAGAAGAGACTGGTTTTACTCCTAAGTTCAGGGGTCTTTGTTCCCGGAAAAGGGAAAGCATTTGTGCTCAGCCTAGGCAATCACTCCTAAGGCAGTAATTCCTCTCTTCTCTGCACTTCTGTTCCTGCAGTTTCAGTTACCTGCACTCAACTGAGGTCTACAATTACAAAAATAAAAATGCCCAAAATAAACCACTCATAAATTTTAAATTGCACATAATTCTGAGTAGCTTGATGAAAAATCCAGCAGTCTCAGTACACCTGCTCAGAACATAAATCATCTCTTTGTCCAGATCTCCACACTGTATACCTTCCCTGACCATTACTCAGTCAGTAGCTGTCTTGATTATCAGATCAACTGTCATGGTATCAAATGCTTGTGTTCAAGTAACACTTATTTTACTTAATAATGGCCCCAAAGCACAAGAGTAATGATGTTGGCAATTCAGATATGCCAAAGAGAAGCTGGAAGCTCCTCCATGAAGTAAAAAGGTAAAAGTTCTCAATTTAATAAGAAAATAATTGTATGCTGAGGTTTCTAAAATCCAGAGTAATCCAGTATCTTCTATCTGTGAATTGTGAAGACAAAAGAAAATTCTTCTCATTTTGCTCATAACTCAAAGTGCAAAAGTTATAGCCCCAGTGCACAATAAGTGCTTAATTAAGATTGAAAAGGCATTAATTATGTGCTAATTATGTGCGTAGAAAATGTGAATAGAAAACATGTTCCTAAGATCTAGAACAAACTCTCCAAAATGTCATCTGAAATAAAAAAGACCCCGAATAGCCACAGCAATCCTGAGAAAGAAGAAGAAATATCAAGCTATATTACCAAGCCACAGTTCTCAAAACTGCCTGATACTGGCACAAGAACAGATATATAGACCAATGGAATAGAACAGAGAACCCAGAAACCGACCCAAGCCATTAAGCTCAATTAATATTTGACAAAGGAGGCAAGAGCATACAATGGAGTCAAGACACTCTCTTCAATAAATGGTGCTGGGAAATTTGGTCAGATACATGCAAAAAAATGAAACTAGACCACCAACTTACACCATACACAAAAATAAACTCAAAATGGATAAAGGACTTAAACGTAAGACGGGAAACCATAAAAATCCTACAAGACTCATTAGGCGCAAAATAGCAGACATATGTCATAGCAATATCTTTATAGCTCCTAGGGAAATGGAGACTAAGGAGAAAATAAACAAAAGGGACTAAATCAAAATAAAAAGCTTCTGCACAGCAAAAGAAACCATCAACAAAACAACAAGAAAGCCCACTGCATGGGAGAATATATTTGCCAATGATGTTTCTGATAAGGGTTTAATCTTCAAAATTTACAGAGAACTCATACAATTTAACAAAAGGAAGATAAATGATACATTCAAAAATTGGGCAAAGGATTTAAATAGATACTTTCAAAAGAGGACCTACAGAAGGCCCAGAGACATATGAAATGAAACAAGCTCAAAGTCACTAATCATCTGAGAGATGCAAATCAAAACAAAAATGAGGAATCATCTCACACCTGTCAGACTGGCTATCATCAACAAATCAACAAACAACAAGTGCTGGCAAGGATGTGGAGAAAAAGGAACCCTCCTGCACTGCTGGTGGGAATGCAGACTGGTGCAGCCACTGTGGAAGACTATGGAGAAAAAGTTAAAAATGGAACTCTCATTTGACCCAGTAAGCCAGTGGGAGAAAGATAAATATCACATGATCTCCCTCATATGTGGGCTATAATGATCAATATAATTTGATAAACAAGAATGGATCCATAGACAAATGGTGGTGGTTGGGAGGGGTGGGGGTTAGAGAGCAACCAAAGGACTTGTATGCATGCATATAAGCATAACCAATGGACACAGACACTGGGGAGGTGGGGGCTTTCCCGGGGTGGGAATGGCTGGGGGGCTGGGGTAAACTGGGGGAAAAGGAGATATATGTAAACACTGAGCCTATACAAAAACTTCAACAAGGGAAACCCTGAAACAAGTGATCATACTCACATAACTTTTATTATAGTATATTATTATAATTGTTCTATTTTATTATTAATTACTGTTGTTAAGCTCTTACTGTGCCTAATTTATAAATCAAACTATAACATAGGTATGTATAGGAAAGAACATAGTATATATAGGGTTCAGTACTATCTGTGCTTTCAGGCACCCAATGGGGGTCTATTCTCTGCAGATAAAGGGAGACTAATGTATTGAATTTCTCTTAATTAATTCATAATATTAAGACTAATAGTTGGGAAGAGAGAGAGCTCTGAGACATCATTATTCCTGTATTAGGAGCCACGGGAGTTTCTGCCTTTATTTTATAAATCACAAGTTTAATTAAAATATATATTTTATTAGTATAAAAATGAATCAGTGTGTATTAATCAAATATGCAATGATATATCATCAATTCAACTAAATAACTAAAATCTGAATTAAGTCAAAAGAAAACAAAGCTTGAATTATAAGAATGATATCAGCTTACTTGGCGAATATTCATAGCCATCAAATTAACCATTAAGAGTATAAAATTTGCTATAGATAATAACAGTTTTCTATATCATTAATAAGCTAAATAAAATAGATGATCTGATTACATTTTTAAATGTTTCTTTTTTCAGTTTCTAAAATTTATATGGTTGCTTATTTGTTGATATTCTTAAACTTAAAAGGTAATTTCAATTTTCTCTGCTTTAATTATTTAGTTAGAATGAGATACTTTACAATGATTCCTGATGAGAAAAGTGGTACAGCTTACAGTATTTATTCAACTCAAACACATTTTTAATTGAAAAAAAGGTTTGCATTAACAGTAAGTCCAAAGACTTAAAAATGAAGCCTTACCTTCCCAGTCCACTACAATACTCTGAATATCTAGCAGCGCAAAAAGTAATTATAGCAATACCACAGTTCTTACCATTCACTTGAAAGATGTGAGTCTGATAGACTTGTTCATAGCCATTTGCATAGCAGGTGTAATTGCCCATGTGAGTTGTGGTAACCTTAGTAATATACAAGGATCCATCATCTCCAAAGTCCTATAGGAAAAAAAAAAGTAAAATTTAAAAGTGACCTGTTTGTGTTTAATATATTTTTAAACAATTTTATAAAGTGTACTCAGGAGCAAAGTAAATAGAGTAAAATATTGTTTTAAATTATCAAAATAATCATTGTAAGTCCTATAAAGTTGGAAGACTAGTAATTACCACTTTTGTAAGACATGTTTTGTTTAAAATGTATAATCTCACTCACAAACATAGCTTTTTAGTATTTATATGAAGTATATGAGTTTGGTGTAAACTAACTCAATTTCCACATATTTTTTCTAATCCAGTTTACATTTTCAATGAATAAAGATATACTATGTTTTTTTTTTTTTTTAGTTGTAGCTAAAACAAGAGATCTTAATTACATTATTCACACTTGTAATTGTTCCTTTTGTTTTATATCCTTTAATTATATATTTACCCAGATAAAAAATTAAACAGGGTGGTCATAAATAAAATTTATAGCTATATTGATAGAACAGGATTTTTTAAAACTCAAAAACAATCAATATATTAGAAAACATTTACCATAATATTTCAAAGCTATGGGAACAATTGCATAAACACTTTGGAAGAAAGAAAGGAAAAAAATCTCACTCATTTGTCAAAATAAAATCTAAAAAACAACTTTGGGACAGTAAAGACCGGAAAGTGTTTTCTTCCATGAAAATAATGGATAGATTGGCAAATTTGTTAAAACCAACTTTTTTAAAACTCTGGAAATAGGCAAAAGCTCACACCAATCCACAGACCACAAACTGTAGTAATCATTTCACAATATATGTGAATCAAACCATATATGTATGTATGTATGTATGTCAATTATTTCTAAAAAACAAAACAAAACAAAAAACCTGGTGAAAAAAAAGCGGCTGAATCTCCATAAATGGTTGGGAGTTGTGTCGTCCCTCTCTCCACAGCTGCTTTGGAAGTCTTGACCCACCAGCTTCTTAACTCATCATCCTAGCAAACATCTGAGGGCTGAGAACAAGTTTAGAACTTTTCCGAGACCTCATCTGGTTAAAGGCCTCTACTCATAAGCCTTTATTAAACAAACAAACAAAACAAAACACACAAAAATCAGTTGTTTAACATGGAGCTACTTACTAGTTATGGATAACAATAGGCACCACAACAACATAAACGTAAAAGAAAAAACCAATGGGATGTCCACAAGGAGATTTAAAAAGATCTGTGTATTCCTGGGAGGATAGAAGACCAGACAAATGTTCAGGGTTGTATCCATGACCAGAATCCCTAATCCCTCATCTCTGACTGACCTTAGTGAAGACGAACGCAGACGTGTAAATGCTTGTAGGAGCATTCAACACATGTCAATAAACGGAAGTAGAGCACCTCAGCCAAGTCTGGAGGATTTACTGATTCAAGGTATTTAATTAAATCTCTGTCTGATCATTAGCTCACCACTAAGACAACTGAGCAAAGAGTTCCATGACCACGTGCAGCAAACTAAAGAAAAATAGATCAATTATACTTCATCAAAATTAGAAACTTTTGCTCCCCAAAGAACACTATCATGAAACTAACTAACTAACTAACTAACTAACTAAATATAAAAACTACTGCATAGAATGGGAGAATTCTCAAATTATCTGTCTCATATGGTTCTTGTATCCAGAATATACAATGAACCATGAAATTAAACACATAAATAATCCTATTAAAACAATGGGTAAAGGATTTGAACAGCTATCTCTCAAAAATGATTTACAATGGACAATTTACAATGGGCAATATAAGCATATAGAAGGGTGTTCAGCACCATGAGTCATTAGGGAAATGCAAATAAAAATCACTATGAGATACCAGTTCACATCTTCTAGACTGGCAAACAAAACAAAACAAAAACAAACAAACAAAAAAAACCCCTGACAATACAATTGTATGAGAGCATTTGGAAAAACTGGAATCTTCACATGTTGTTGGGTAGGAGTATTAAATGGTACACCTTCTTTGGATAATAGCTTGGCGGTTCCTTCAAGAATTAAACAAAGGGTCATCATGTCTCTAACAGTTTAATGCCTAGGCATACACCAAAAAACGCACCAAAGGGTCACGAGTTTGATTCCCAGTCAAGGGCATGTACCTGGGTTCCAGGCACATGAGGGAGGCAACCAATCAATGTAACTCCTCTTTACCTCTCTCTCTCTCTTTCTTTCCCTTCCTCCCTCCCTCCCTTCCACTCTCTTTAAGAAGCAATGGGAAAAAAATATCCTCAGGTGAGGATTAACAACAGCAAAAAACACACAAAAAATATTTCTACACACCAATTATACACAGATATTCAGTCTCATTAACTTATAATAATCAAAAAGTAAAAACAATTCAATACCTATCAATTGATGAATAGATATACACATAGTGGCATATTTATATACAATGTTATTTGTCAATAAGTGAATAAAGTTCTGATATATCTTACAACATGAATAACTCAGTCCCATAGAGACAGAAAATAAATTAATGTTTATCAGTAGAGAGAGGAATGGGAGATGGAAAATGACTGCTAAAAGATATAGAATACTTTTTGGAATGATGGAAATGTTGTAAACTTGATAGCTGATGGCTGCAAAATTTTGTGACTGTAATAAAACCACTAAATTGTACATTTTAAAGGGATTAATTTTATAGTATCAGAATCATATTTCAATAAAGTTGTAATCAACATAACTTATACATAAGATACTTAAATATAAAAAATAAATATGCTAGAATAAAATTATGATTTTGGCTAATGAAATATTTATTGCTATAGAGAAGTTAAAAATCAAGAAAGAAGTATCGATATGTTTATATAAAAATACTTCTGTATTACAAAACACTGTAAGCATTAAAAGGAAGATAATATTATCTATGCAAAATATTTTTTAAATGTAATGCATTTTGATCCTTATTTATACAGCGGTTATTGTATGCCAGATACTGCACTAAGCAATTCATAAATAATGACATATTTGAGCCATCTATCAACCCCATATGAAGAGAATCTCCTGCCCTAGCTGGTTTGACTCAGTGGATAGAGCATCAGCCATTGGACTGAAGGGTCCTGGGTTTGCTTTCGGTTAATGGCATGTACCTTGGTTGCAGGCTCAATCCCAGCCCAGGTTGGGGTGGATGCAGGAGGCAACTAATCGATGTGTCTCTCTCACATGGATGCTTTTCTCTCTCTGTCTCCCTCCTACCCTTCAACTCTCTCTAAATATCATTGGAAAAATATCTTCTGGTGAGAATTAACAACAACAACAAAAAGAGAATCTCCTAAAATGTCCCCACATTATAGAGGGGGATAATAAGATGTAAAATATTCTCCTTGGTTTCACTTGACCTCCAGTTAGTAGAGCCAGGATTTGAACTCAGGTAGGCTTACTCCAGAGCCTATGCTGTAAATCCCTACACTATGCAGCCTTCCTTCTCAATCATAGACTGAACTAGGAATAAAGCCAGGAAAAGGGAACAAAGAAGAAAGTCAAGACAAACGTCTACGACAAAGTCAAATACAATGGTAGGTCTGAAGAAAAGAACCTAGAAATTATAGTGAGAGTACATGTGGAAAAGGAAGAGGGAAAGCTGGTTCAATTTCCCAAGATCTAAAAACAATAGCATCTTACAATATAAATCAACAACTGCATCTCTTCCCTTTCTCAGAGGCAGAGAATGAAGATGAATATGAGCTGCTGCAGCACTCAGTCTTCGGATGTAATTAGAAAATTTTACTATATTTTATTACAAATATTATTAAAGGCGTGCTTTTTCCATATATTTGGTAACTACTGAGATTTACCCTCTAAGAATTATTTGTTTATTTTCTCTTTCACCTTTTGAGCTTACCATTTTTTATGTTAATTCCCCTATTTTTTTTTTTAATGTATTGCTCTTCTTTTCACTTGTGGTGGAATATTTTTGGTTTGGATTTTTTTTATTCCTCATACCAACTTTATAGTTAGAAAGCCTTTTTTTTCTGATTTAATGTAAATATCTCCCAACATCGTCTTCTCATTGCCTTATATTTGTAAAAATTATATCTAATCTTTTAATATTTTCTTTATATATATATTTAAATGAGCACTTTTTTTCTAAGTTATAATTAATTGTGTCAGTGTCATTTGGTCAAGAAAACTTTTTGGCCCCATTTGTGATGTTTTATCCTGTATCTTCAAAATATAACACTGATATTCCCAAAACAGTATTCCAAAAGTATACCTTATATGTTTCTAACTTTAACATATTCATAGTATGTGCATTTCTGTTAAAAATAGCTTTCCTCTGATTTATACTCACTACAGGTTGATTGCAATCAAAAAAATTACTAGGGGCTATTAAACCTGGGTCCAAAAATAAGAAAAATATTCTTGCAGGGAGGAGAGAAAGAAATAGGGAGAGAGAAGGGGTGAGGAAAGAAGAATAAGAATAAAATATGGAATTGGAGGAGAAAGAGAAGCAGAAGTAGAACAAGAACAAGAAGAAAAAGAAGAGGAGGAGAAGAAAGAAGAGGTTTGAGGAAGAGGAAGGGGGAAGAAACAGGGGAGTCCAAGAGTTAGGCTAAAGAGAAGAAAGGGCGGGAGGGAAGGGGAAACGTACTGTATGCTGTGGCCATCATATTATCCACTGAAGAATTATATTTCCTTAATTACTATCAAATAAAATTTCCCAAGATCATTTTATGTAAGATTATTCATACCACATTCCTATAGCTCCCAGGGGAAACTTTCTTGCAGTTACAAAAAAACCTCAAGACCTGCACAATAGGAGAGGATTTGGAGCTTGAAAACTAAACAAGGAAGTTACTGTGTAATACAAATGTGTGATAAAACTCCCTGCATTACCACAGGCTACTATTAAAAACACTGCTAATAGGACAGAGCACTTAGTCTAGAGAATGGAAATGCCAAACAGAAAGACCAGAGCTGTGCCTCCAGTTAGCACTAAGGCAAATAGTTGATATGCAGTAGGGTATAATGTTGGAAAGCCAAACTTCCATGGAAATCAATTCCAAGTGACTAGAGTTAAAAATATTTTTGAGATGCCTGGAGGGTGTGCCTTAGTGGTTGAGCTTTGACCTATGAACCAGGAAGTCACAATTTGATCCCTGGTCAGGGCATGTGCCCAGGTTGTGGGCTGGATCCCAGTGTGGGGAGTGCAGGAGGTAGCCCATCAATGATTCTCTCTGATCATTGATATTTCTATATCCTGTGGGAAACTGTTCATTGCCTTCACTATCTGATAAACATAGACAGAGACACTCCCCCCCCCACAAAGGCGGGGTGCCTTTGAAGCCCTAGCAGAGGTCAGCTATCCCCCCCACACACACAAAGGCTGGGTGCCTTTGAAGCCCTAGCAGAGGTCAGCTAGGCGCCACCTCTGTTTGTCCAGACAGTGGTAGCTGAAACTACTCCCCCATTTATTATTATGTAAATCCTTGCTGATGGGCTAGTCTGCCTGTTGCCAGGGGTCACCTGCCTAAGGGCTATGCTATGGGTGCATCCCAGAATCAATAAGCCTGAGCAAGGGAGGAAGTCCTTCTCGACTTGCCGCCTGGTCCCCCAATATTGCAAAATTATCTCGTGTCTTTTTCTCTCATTTGTTGTTGCAGCTCCTCTTTCAGATACCGAACCATACTCCACGCAGAACGTGGAGGGAGTCTTACTCAACAATATCCCTTTCTTTTCCTCTCTGAAATCAATAAAATGTATTTTAAAAAATGTTTTGAGAAAGATTATGAGCCAAAAATAATTATGGATTGCTTAAAATATATAGTAAGATATCCAGTATGCACAGGGTAGACAAGTACACAGGCATGCATATAGAAGACAGACTAATCCCAAGAAGAACAAATCATGGTCAGAACAGAGATCAATCCCTTCACTGGACAAGAATAATTGGAAAGAATTGTAAAAACCAAAGTATATCTAATATTTGTAATTATATTCATATTGATATACTCCAAACTGTAAGTAGGTCTTTTAAAGTAGATTTTCAAAAAAACCCTTTTTAAATCTTCATAAAATCTGAAATAAACATGTGTTGTTCTATATAGCTACCTAGAAAGCATGGTTCTTCCCTATTTACTGCAATAAAGATACTTCACTCAATGATGTGAAAATTATCCAAGAATATAACCTTGAGAATGTTTAAACACCCAATGATATGAAAATTATCCAAGGATATAACCTTGGATAAAGTATCTTATTGCAATCTGTGTTATTCTGCAACATGAAATCCATTTAACTTAGAATATTCTCTAAATTAGCATATAGGTGAACTATTTTAATTGATGTACCTTTATTCATGTTTTTTTCCTCTTCTAAATGGAAGAAATATCTTCCACATTCATTTTATTTTGGTCTGAATGTGTCTCCTCCCCAATTCATCTGTTGAAATCCCAGGGCCCAATGTGATGGTATTAGGAGGTGAGGCCTTTGGTGGGTGATCAGGTCATGAGTGTGGAGCCATCATAAATGGGATTAATGTTCCTTTCATTGAAACCCTCCAGAGATCCCTTGCCCTTTTCACCACTGAGGACAAAGGAAGAAGGCACCAGCTATGAACCAGGAAGAGAGCTATCACCAGAACATTAATGTGCTGGCATCTTGATCTTGGACTTCTCAGCCTTAGAAATGTGAGAAATACATTTCTGCTGTTCATGCTACCCAGTCTGCAGTATTTTGTTATAGCAGCCCAACAGACGAAGACACCAACCAAAGCAAGGGTCTAAGATAACATCCAAAGGATTAGACTGTAGAATGGGGTTACACTTGTTATTATGTAACTAGAGGCCTGGTACACAAAATTCGTGCACAGGGGTGTGGGGGGCAGCTTAGCCTGGCCTGCACTCTCTTACAGTCCGGGACCCCTCACTCCTAATCACCCATCTGCTTGCTCCTTACCCCTTGGATCACTGCTCCTTAGCGCTCCAGCAGAGGCGGGAGAGGCTCTCGCCACCATCACTGCGTTCACCAGCTGTGAGCCCGACTTCTGGCTGAGTAGCACTCCCCCTGTGGGAGCACACTGACCATAAGGGGCAGCTCCTGCATTGAGCTTTTGCCGCCTGGTGGTCAATGTGCATCATAGTGACCAGCTGTTCTGGTCGTTCCACTGTAATGGCCACTTAGGCTTTTATTATATAGGACTAGAGGCCTGGAGCACAAAAATTTGTGCACTCAGGGGAAGGGGGGTGTCCCTCAGCCCGGCCTGTGCCCTCTCGCAGTCTGGGACCCCTCGGGAGATAACGACCTGCTGGCTTAGGCCTGCTCCCGGGTGGCAGAGGGCAGGC
>NW_006296222.1:379140-392967 GCF_000327345.1 Myotis davidii
CCGTCACTGAAGCAAGCAAGCCTCATGTTAGTTTCAAGCTGCCTGGCTGCCAGCTGCCATCATGGCTGGCAGTTAATTTGCATATCTCGCTGATTAGCCAATGGGAAGGGTAGCGGTCGTATGCTAATTACTATGTTTCTCTTTTATTAGATAGGATTATATAGATGGAACTACCTGACAGTCAGTGTGCCCCCCTGAGGGGTCCCGGATGGCAAGAGGGTACAGGCCAGGCCAAGGGACCTTACCGGTGCAAAATCAAGGCTGGAGAGGGATGCAGGAGTTGGCCAGCTAGGGAGGGACTTAGGGAGGGCTGCAAGGCATGTCCAACCCATCTCATTCAGTCCTCAAGAGCTGGACCCCAGCAGCAAGCTAACCTACTGGTCAGAGCATCTGCCCCCTGGTGGTCAGTGCACATGATAGTGACTGGTTGACTGGTCAACTATCTGTCCCCTGGTGGTCAGTGCATGTCATAGCAAGCAGTTGAGAGGCTTAGCATATCATTAGCATATTACACTTAGGTTGAACGGTTGGCCGAATGACTGAACAGTTAGCATATTAGGCTCTTATTATATAAGATTCTTAATACATCTTCTTCATCCCAGGTTCTTTATCACTTTAGCCATAACTCAAAATTACCAGTGCTTTTTTAAAAAATATAGATACATCAGTCCTACTCCTTATCTTCATTTTGATTCAGCATTTTTAATTGTTTAATAGTTCATTTCAGCATCTAAATCAAATGTGCAATTTTGATGCTCAACCATGGTTGAGAATTATGGCCTTAGAACAGACACTCCTGAATTCAGGGATCAAGTCTTTTACTTATTCTGAACTCTCATTACACCTTTATAATCTTGCTGCCAATACACTCCATAAATATTTCTTTCCCAATTAAATCTTTATGAGCTCCTACACCATTAAAGTTGCCTCAAGGCAGTGATGTCTGGAAAGTCCACAGAAAACTTAAAATCATTTATTTTGTTGAGTCAATTGCCTATATTCTCTTTGAGGTAGTTCAGTGAGGAACTATGGAGGGGAAATCTGTAACACATTTCTACATTTGGAAAATGTATGGCTACTATCGACTATAAACAATTGTAAAGGAGTAATAATCAAAACATTTAACAACCTGTATTTGATGAGCATTGATCAATCAGAGTACACAAGGTAGTAAACATCAGTTATGATTATACTAGAAAACAACAGCTGAATTCATGTTGGTATTTAACCACAAGAATTTATCCCAAATCAGAATGATAGGTTCTGTCTATTAGAAAAGGCAATTTTTAAATTTAAGTTTTCTTTCCTACTTCATATTATGTTCCCCCTTATTGATCTAAATTCCATGGCACCAGTATTACTATACTTTAAATGAGGTTTTCTGTGTAGTACATATTTCATATGCACTGAAAATTCCTTTCTCATTTCAAATATGCTAGTTTGATTTTATTTTGTAAAAGCTATTTTCCTAGCTTGTTATGTGTAAAAAATATATCTTCATAAAATAGCAATAAAAGTAACTTTTCATCATGAGATTATAGCACTTTCATCAATTTCAATATGATGATGATTGAAATTGATGAAAGTATTATAATCTCATGATTTATGTGATTTTCTAAAAATATAGAAACTTCTCACTATATAATTAAGTAATATAAATTTAATTTAGTTAAACATATTATTTTACAAACCATTTTTCTTAAAGTAAACCATTTCATATATTAAAAACACACACAATAAAACAGTAAACTTATATGGACTAAAATTATTTTTTCAAAGTGATAAGCAAACCAAAATTCAAGCAACTGTTTTCTTTGGTAGGAAAACCAAAATCAAAAATGTAAAACTATGTGTAACAATATTATTTAATAGCATAGATAAATAATCAAATTAATAATATTTAATTTCACTTTTAAAAAAAACCCTGGAAAAGTGTTCATTAATATAATAGTGAGTAATAAATTAAAAACCTATCAGTCTTCTTACAGAACTAGTACTCAAAGTATATATACAGACTCAGATTTGCCATGAAGCTGATAGAGTTTTAAGTTTCAGAGCTCCTCATTTGTACGAGCCCTTTCCAAGTATCTGCAAGCAGCTCTGCAATGTGTATATGTGGTTTTATATTTGTGCGATACCTACAAATATATTTATAACCTTCTGTGATTTTTATTGTAGCAAATACCCAATTTTTATCTAATTGTTAACTATAATTTGTATTCTATGTCTTAAAGCACCTTCAAATTGTAGGTGCTTTAAAATTTCAAGGTCCATATCACCTTGAACCACCTCTGACCATATGAATTATTTATATTTTGACAATACCATGCTTTATAGGCAAAGAAACAGAAGTCAGGAAGGTTAATTAACTTATCTATGAAGGCTATTAGGTTAATGACCCAACATTTAAAACTAGGTCATCTGGCTCCAGAGTCCATGTTCTGAAAGCCATACTTTATAGACACTGGCATTAACATGAATAAATCCCCAAGCACAATGCCATCTATCTATCTATCTATCTATCTATCTATCTATATCATATAACTCAATTTACATCATTAAAATACAGGAAAAAATAAACTATATGCTATAAGTATATGTACATTATATACATTTATGATAAAAGTAAAAGTAACAGCAAAGAATTGGTAAACATATAACTCATGGTAGCATTATATCTAAAGAAGAAGGAGGATGTAGTAAAGAGGACCCTACCACAGGGGTTTCAAATGTGTTGTCAATGCTATATTTTTTAAATAGTTATGAAGTTTATAGTTTTCAGTGTTTATTTTAATTTATTTTATTATTTTTTCCCCATCCCCTGCCCTCCCAAATGAACTACTTGCATTTAAATCATACTTATTTTATATATACCCTTGGGATGTATAATAGTGAAATATAAAAGGCTCATTAAAAATTATAGTAGCCCTAGCTGGTTTGGCTCAGTGGATAGAGCGTCAGACTGCGGACTAAAGGGTCCCAGATTTGATTCTAGTCAAGGGCACATGGCTGGGTTGTAGGCTTGATCCCTAGTAGGAGATGTGCAGGAGGCAGCCAATCAGTGATTCTCTCTCATCATTGATGTTTCTATCTCTCTCTCCCTTTCCCTCATTCCAAGAAATCAATAAAGATATATTTTAAAAAGTTATAGCACCTTACCTTGGCTGATGTGGTTCAGTGGTTAAAGTGTCAACCCACACATCAGAGGGTCGCGGGTTCAATTTCCGGTCAAGGGCATGTACTTGGGTTTCAGGTTCTATCCCCATCCATGTTGGGGAGTGTGTGGGAGGCAACCAATTGATGTGTCTCTCTCACATCTATGTTATCCTTCTCTTCTATCTCTCTCTCTCTTTCTCCCCCCCTCTCTCTCCCTCTCTCTCCTTTCTCCTCCCTCAAACCCTCCCTCCCTTATACTTGCTCTAAAAAATCAATGGAAAAATATCCTTGGGTAAGGATTAACAGCAAAAACAAAAATTAAACTAGACCTTAAATCATGTATGTCAAAGTACATAGCTTCTAAGTTTATGTAGAAAATCCAAGTCTTTTTCTTATTACTCTAAATACTAGAATGGCACTTCTTAAAAATTTAATGAAGAAAATACCATTTAGATAGTAAACTATATTTTGGCATATTTTGGAAGAGAATTAATCCTTATTTTGGTTTCATCAAAAATATTAATAACATAATACCCAAAGATTCCTGGAATCCTGGTAACTTGTATAATCAATTAATTAATAATGTGTATTACAGAATTCCGGCTCCATTTCAGGATAGACTGATAGAAAGAATGTCATACCTATGCAAACAAGAAGAAGCGGGACAACCTCACTGTTTGCTCACGAGAAAGAGGGGATTTGGGGAAAGAAAAGAGGCAAGAAATCCTCCTACTTCCTCAAAGTGACAGGATTTGCTGTCTTTCTTAAGCATTTTAAGAGTTTATTCCACCTGGAAGAAGGATCCAAGTAAGATTTCTTTATTTTTCCCTCAGTAGCAGCTGTTACACCAGAGAACTACATTCCGAGGAATGTTTTCTCTGATCTCTCCCACTTCCTCTTTCTCCTGAGCAAACAGTGAGGTTCCTGTAGAAAAATAGAAAGTCTTCCAGGTTTTTGATAATAGTATAACCAGAGTTATTAACATACCTAAAAATTATATATAATCTAGAGGAGTGAGTGATCTACGAAGGATGTTAGGAAAAAGTGAACAAATGAGGGAACGATTTCAATTCTCCAGCATAAAGAATGCTTTGCCTGGCTAAGGAGAGCAAACAGTGAGGTTCCTGGAGAAAAATAGAAAGTCTTCCAGGTTTTTGATAATAGTATAACCAGAGTTATTAACATACCTAAAAATTATATATAATCTAGAGGAGTGAGTGATCTACGAAGGATGTTAGGAAAAAGTGGACAAATGAGGGAACAATTTCAATTCTCCAGCATAAAGAATGCTTTGCCTGGCTAAGAAAATTTCAATCACTCATTCATCTATATTCTTAAAAATCAATCAACCAATCAATTAATTAATGATATGATAATGTATAAATAACAAATATAATTTTAAAAAGAAATAATCAATCGGATACTGTTATATATTGAAATGCTAAAATGAATCATCACTTGGTATTTGAATTCAAATAATTTTCTTCTCTGATCATTTTCTTTCCAAAGGCATTTGTTTCTTATTTTCAATGTAATTCTTTCTCCCTCCCTCCCTCTCTCTCTCTCTCTCTCTCTCTCTCTCTCTCTCTCTCTCTTTCTTTCTTTCTTCTTTCTTTCTTTCTCTCTCTCTCTCTTTCTTTCTTTCTTGTAATCATCACTTGAAGATCTATTTCAATTGGTTTTTAGAGAGAATGGAAGGAGCAGAGTCAGAGAGAAACACATCAATTGGTTGCCTCACACACTCGCCCAGACCAAGGCCAGGATAGAGCTTGCAACGAGGTATGTGCTCTTGACCAGAATCTAACCCGAGATCCTTCAGTCTGTGGAGCAAAGGCTCAATGTAACTTTGATAATTATATGTTCAATATCTTCTTGGGTTGAATTTCATGTTTAGTTGAGTTTAATATTCATTGATAGTTATTTAAAATTTATGAATTAAATCAGCAAATAATATTATGCAAAAGTCTTCTCTCTCTTTCTTTCTTTCTTGTAATCATCACTTGAAGATCTTATTTCTATTGGTTTTTAGAGAGAATGGAAGGAGCAGAGACAGAGAGAAACACATCAATTGGTTGCCTCACACACTCGCCCAGACCAAGGCCAGGATAGAGCTTGCAACGAGGTATGTGCTCTTGACCAGAATCTAACCCGAGATCCTTCAGTCTGTGGAGCAAAGGCTCAATGTAACTTTGATAATTATATGTTCAATATCTTCTTGGGTTGAATTTCATGTTTAGTTGAGTTTAATATTCATTGATAGTTATTTAAAATTTATGAATTAAATCAGCAAATAATATTATGCAAAAGTCTACCCCACATTATTCCCATGCATCATCAGTCTTGAATAAGAAGTACTCTGGAACCCCGAAGAAAGCAAGCACATTATCCAGACATCCAGGAACCAATCAAGAGGCAGAAACCACACATTACTTTTAATGGGGAATTTTTCATTAAAAACTTAACTATAATAGGAGTTGGAGTAATTGATGATTATCTACTATAAAGGGTGCCTGACGAATATAGGAGTAACAGATACAGGAGCGATCACCTACACTAGAGAAGAGACAGTGAACCCAGGGAAGAAACCCCTCTCCTGCATTGTTGATACCCAGACCTCTCTGTAGAGGTGGGCATGTCTAGGATTCATTGGAGGGCAGAGAAATTCACTGAGGCTACAGAGCTTCCCACGAGGGTTTGGGAGGAAATTTTTTATAGGAGGTCCCCTGCTGGAAACCGCCACTGAAGAGCCACTTGTGGTGATGCTGGAGAAGCCTGCCATGGGAACTACCATGAGCTCCTATAAATCAGGTGCTCTTGGAGCTAAGAGACTGCAGAGCTGAATGCTCTGTTGGAGCCAATGCACTAAGGAATTTTGCACATAGTACATGAAAGAGCCTACCTAGAAAAACACACCAGAATTTGGAAGAGAAACCCATTTCCTACTATACTGAGCCTCTGGTACCTCCTATGAAAAAAGCTCTCTGCCACAGGAGAAAAACTTATACGATCCAGGTGTATAATTGAAAGGAATTTTAGGAATAAAAGAGGCAGGTTTAGGGAGTTTTAGGAATAAAGAGGGCCCATGGGGGAGGACTACAAAGGTGAAAGCTATGGAGCTGCCAAAAGGCATGCATTCACAGAGAAGAGAGAGAGAGAGAGGGAGAGAGATGCCACAGGATAAGGGGGGAGGAAGACACAGGATAAGGGAAGAGGAAGACATCCATTCACAGAAGATAGGGAAGAGCTGCAGGGTATGGGGAGGAAGAGGAAACAAACTTTCACAGAGGATAGAGAAATGCTGACAAATAGGAGAAAGAGGGGAAAAAAGATTTTCACAGAAGATACAGAATTCTACCACTGAAGGGGGAGAGGAAGAGGGGGCACCACGTGGGGTCTGAGCTTTGAAACTGATACAGTGACCAACTGGAAGACAGTATAAAGAAACAAAGAACTGCAGCCTTTATAAACCTTAGAAAAGAGGAGTTTAGTGGGCCACCTCCTTGGGACTCCCTCCCTATGTGGGAGCCTGTGTCTGCTTCCAATAAATTTCCACCCTTTTCATCACCTTTTGTCCATGGCTTCATTCTTCAAATCCCTCTGGACAAGGACCCATGAAAGAAATCACCCCTGCATCCTGCTCAGGAAACACCACCGGACTCATTATTGACTATTTAAGAGTGATCTGTAGAGAGTCAATGCATTGATAATGAGTACACCAGTTTTCAATACCTCTCAAGAAGAAAGCCAAATTAGGAAAACAAGTGACCAGCTATCTAGTCAATTGTAGGCCACATGTTTTACACTACACAATTTCCATCCTAATCATTCACCAATAATAAGGGAAAAGAAAGTGGATAGCATACAAAGAATAAATTCAAAAATGTCCCGGGTTCATTACATTAGTATTTGCAATGTGTGAAAACTTATCAAACTATAAACTATGGTTTATATACTTGTCTGTATTATTTTTATATTTCAATAAAAACTTTCAAAATGAAGCACCCATGTTGCAGAGTTTAATTTCTGATTATAGTTATCCTATACATAGCATATCATAGAATCCATGTACATAGCCCTATTGATGCACTTATTTCTCTATGTTGTAAGTGCCTATTTAATTGCAATGACTGGATCAAAAACAATTTTATTTATGGGCTCTGAAAAAGTTTTAAAAACGAATAAAATGAATTTATCCTGGAAATATATACTTGCCAATCATTCAAAATATGTTTCTTCCATGATTTATTGGAGGTTCTTAGTTTGCCTCTAACAGAAGGTAATTGCCATTATAAATGCTATCTGAAAGCTGCTCCCAACAGTATTAATTATTGTATGGTAAAAACTAAATGACTTCCATTTCAATCCCTATGTTCTTACCCTTCAGTAAAATGTACTAGTTGGAAGGAAGATTCTCCTCACACGCTGAAAATTGAAATGTTTTCACTCTTAAATGGAGAATTAATCCATGTCTTAGGAGATAGGTCTTTTTAATAACGTTGTTAACTGATTTCAGACTGATTTCATTGATGACCTTAGATATCATCACTAATGCTTTACTACAACATTCCATTTGCTCTGTAACTTTCTAGTCTTCTCCCTTTGAATATGGCTTGGCTACATTACTTACTCGGGCCAAAGTAATGTTAGCAACTTTGACACAGGCAGAAACTTGAGAAGAAAGAAAAGTGCATTATATGACATGGCCTGCTTTCTCTTGGATCCTTGCCATCAACTTGAGAATAAGGCAAGACTAGCCTACTGGAAGATGAGAGACTACATGCACCAGAGTTAAATTATCTCAGCTGAGGCCATTGAAGGATAATTAGTTAATAACTTGCCCAACAGCTTATCACATAGGAGTAGGAAAACTCAGCCAAATCAGCCAAAGTCAATCCAGATCAGCCAGACCTCCAAGCTGACCCAAAATCGTGTAAGAAATAATGAATGGTTGTAATTGTTAGTCATTAAAATTTGAAGTAACATTTCATGTAGATTGCAACATATATTTAGCATAACTTTTTAACTGGCTGAAGTTTTCTCTTTCACAATTTTAATTTTTTTTTTTAAAAAATGTTGTGTTTTGTTTTCTTAAGAAGTAATGTTCATAGCACTCCACTGGAGTTACTCCATAGGCAAAGTGAATTCAGAACCAAAAATCAACACACACACACACACACACACACACACCAAACAAACAAACAAAAAGCAAAAACACACTGGGATTCCTATATAAGGTGGTCACATGGTTTTTTCAATAGATAGAGACCATTTTTTCCTCCATACCAACAATGAGAGATTGTAAATCTAAATTGCATTACAACCAAAATACAGACTATTATATACCATAAACTTTTAAAATTAAAAGCTTAAATATAAAACCTATAAATGTTGAGTCCACCAAATGGTATAATTGATTACAAAATAAGAGTTAAAACATATAATAGTTATTTAATCAATAATCTGATTTCCTCATTAAGGGACATTGTAAGGGTTAAATAAAATGTTTTGAAATCATTTGAAAAAGTTTATAATAAAAAGGTGATGATTTAATAAATGTAGACTTTCTGACTGTTTCACCAAGTGTGCACTGAACCACAGTTTGTTATCGGGTGATATGATATGTTCGATGGTTATGCCAATTAGGCAATAAAGACGAATAGATGCACAAAACTGAAGAGTTCTATGTTTTGAATCATTTTGAACATTTGGGGAAAGAACCTGTGACTTAACATTTAGTTAAATAGAGTTTATATGAAAAAATTATGAATTTTTCTTCTGTATGCAGCTCAATGACACCACTGTTGTTGGTTCAGCTGTCTTTTATAAGTCAGGAGAGAATTGGGAGTATCGTTCTGCTAATTGCATGCACCACAGCTAAAATATATATTATATTCTAAAACAATGGCTCTTTTTTATATTTATGCAGTCTGTTTCTGAGATAAGGATAAACAAGAACTGTAAAAGTGAAGGCCATTAAAAACCTTCTGTAAGACAGCTGATTTTTTCAGGAAGTGGTTATGGGGTACCTCTTGTTTGCCAGCCACTGTGAATCTCAGACAAAGACTGCATAGGTGTCTTTTCAAATGTCCTGTGGGAAGAGACGGTTTTCTTTTAACTAACCACAAGGAAAATATATAATTGGTGTTGAGGACCTGAATACAGCCAGCTGATTCTTATTCTGCTACTAATCTTAAAAATTTTCAACTCTCAAATTAAATGTATGCTTATGTAAAACAATAGATATTTCCAGTATTCATAGGATGCTGGTTATTTATCATCTTGAAATTGGTTTGTTTTTTCTTTGTACTTATGTTGTCTGCTTCCTTCCACTGTGTTGAATGATATTATATCCACATGTGCATAATGCTTTCTCCATCAACCTGTGCTTCTTAGAGAAACTTTGTTGTTGCGTTTTGTTACCTTTACAACACTTCAAATCCAATTATTTATTTAGGTCATGAAGTTTTTGAAAGATAAAGTCTTGGATTTGAAACCCAGTTTTGTCACAGACTGGTTTCAAAGAACTTGAGAAAATTGAAACTCTTTGCAATTTTCAATTTCCACATACGTACAAAATGGGAATAAAAATATTTGCTTACTTTATCTCACAAGTAGATGTATTGAGAAAATAAAATGATGCTTTATAAAGCACTTTGTAAAGTGCGATACAATGTGAGACATAATTTCCTTAATGATAAGGAATTAATATTTTTTATATTGGCACATCTAATTTTGCATGCATTGCAGATTTCTAAGTGGGAGTAAATTTGTCAAAGTAATAAAGGGTGAAATTTTATTATTGCTTCTAATCATTCATCCAACATCAACAATCAGTATATTTTTCATGTAGTTGGTAAACTTAAGATGTTCTGAAATTCTATTTTAAGTAGCGCTGGATATTCTTGCCTCCTGGTGGAAGGATTGCCTCACTAATGATCTCTTTTCTTTGGGCTACACAGGCTCAGATAGCTTTATTGTTCAAATAATAGTTTCCCATTCAGAGAAAAATAGGAAAGAAGAGTAGCTAGAAATAAGGCTATATTTTATCATTTTGAAATTTTCTACACATTTCTAAGTTCATGAAAAGTGATAAAATAAAAAGTCATGACTGTAATTCTAAAATCATAGTATCAGAGGTCTCTAAAGTGAATATAGTATAATGCCTTAATAAAAAATAGTAGTGTATATTTTTAAACATAATTCACACTTTAGGTTTACACTTGAAGGTGGAAAAACATGTGATACAATGACTCACAGCTGCGGATTGAAAACAGTACAGGTATTTGTTGAAAAAAAAAAAATCCAGGTATACGTGGACCCAGGCAGTTCACATTTGTGTTGTTCAAGTGTCAACTGAAATTGTCATTTGCTTTTAAATTTTGTGTGACTATTGGTAATTAGATCTAACGCCATAGTCTTATTCTTGAGGGCAGATACTGTGTGGTTCACTATGTGATTTTTAGCATGTAGCACAATGCCTCAATATAAAAAGTATGTAATGTGAATTTGAATGAGTTAATAAAATAATGAATTATAATGACTCCTTTTTGAAGCTCTCAGGCATTTAGTTGAAAATTATTTACTATAAACATTTAAATATATATAATGCTGAAAAGTTTATTTTTTCCTTTGACTTGAACTGTTAGTAAGTGATGTATCATTTAGTGTGGCGTTTTAGATTTACCAGATATTCTTGGATAACACTTCTCTGAATGTTTATATTTTTATATAATGTTATGTTGCAGCATTCCACTTGTAAAACCAACACATTCACTTAAAGTAGTTATTTCTTTGGATTATGTAGCGAAAATTTATTTAAAGATGGTTATCAAAATTAAATTTAACCTTGATATAGCATGTGGTTAGTTTGCAGAACTAAATTCAGTTCAAGCTACCAAGAACTGTGAATGATCTGATATCTTTTCTTACTTATAGGCTAATAAGTAAACCTGCTCTAGTGTTGAAGATGCTGTCAGAAGACATGAGATTTCTGGATCAGAGGCAAAGGTATTTATTACTCATGGTACAGCAAGCCGCATAAACTTCATTCTTGCATCAGTTCTCCTTGTGCCCTAAGTCCCATGGGAGCAATGCAGAGGAGCCTGGAGAATTCCATAGACGGTGAACACACCTGGCCTCTATTTTACAGGGAGAAACTCTTTCTTTTTGTACTACACAAATATTCTTACAAATATAGTCCAGAACAAACACTGCCTCTGCTCGCAAGCCATGCAAAAATATGAGACTCACGGAAAACTATTTCCTAGTGTGTTCTTCTCATATTAATGCAAATCTTGCATTTCATATTTTGAAATAATTTTATTTATTTTTCAGAGTAGTACATGTGTCAGAATTTTTTTATTTCAATAGGTAAATTTGATCCCATTAAATACTAAACCAATTAAAAGCTACCGTGGTTTGTTTGCACTCTTCTTGCTAATAAAAATGGATAATGATATATCTAGAGTCCACTTGAATGGCATGTGACCTAATCACAAAACTACAGTTTTATTATAGAATCCTTAAACTAGAAGGAGTAATAAAGTTGACTTTATTACAGGTGTACATCATATCTAACATGGAAAAATCAGTTCTATCCCTTATCCATTCTCAACATGTGCTGCTAGCTTCAGAAGAAAACTGATTCTATTCCTGTTAAAGGCCAATTTTGCTTTAAATTTGAGAAACTTACATTGATAGCATGACAGAGGTCAATAAATACAATTCAAAAATCTAGTGCAGGACTGCCCTAAACAAGAGCATGAGGAGGACCATTTCAGTGGGGTCAACACTTTGCTCGTCCCGTAGAAACCTAAATTAGAAATCAAACAATGAGGAGTTGAAATTAAAATTTATGCCACAAAATTCTTTCTTAAAATAATGAAGCAGCTACTTTACACATCAATATCAAATTATTAATGACCAAATAGTTTTCTTTGTAATTTGCTTCACTTATATTTGGTTGTGGGTGGAGTTTTTCTGTGATAATTTTATGTGTCAAAATTTCTATTTGGTAATTTCAGGTGCCAATGTAAGGGAAAATACATGATACCTGGGGCCCCATTTCTATAGCCCCATTTCTCATTCATAAGAAAAAATAGGCACCATAATTAAAATTTAAGGTCATGACATGGAGACATAGAATTATTTATATGATAATTCAGCATGCTTATTCCAGGAAGTAATAAACTAACACAGATCAGAATAATTTGCCCAAAGTCAGAGCAGATGAAATCAAGAGATGACAAGATACCATAAAACTGCCTAAAGCAGTCAATTATTTCATTCACCATCTTAAGGTCATTTTTGTTTGTAATTAATTAATTAATTTTTTAAAATATTTTTATTGATTTCAGAGAGGAAAGGAGAGGGAATGGGTTATTGCAAGGGGGATTGCTGGCAGCCAGAAGGAAGAGGCAAGAGGGAGGGACAGGAAACAGCTACTTAATAATAAATGCAATCAACAAGGGCCAATGTAGAAACACCAATGATGAGAGAGAATCATTGATTAGCTGTCCCCTACTGGGGATCAAGCCCACAACCTGGGCATGTGCCCTGACCAGGAATCAAACCATGACCTCCTGGTCCGTAGGTCAATGCTCAGCCACTGAGCCATGCAGGCCAGGCTTTGTTTGTAATGTGAATGTCAACACTCTATCAAGAAAATTGAGATGTTAGTATTTTTTTCTTTGAAATGCTGTCTGGCGTAGAATATGTGATAGCAGTTATGACTAATCTTCCAGCTGAGAACCATGTGTTTGTACCAGAAAAAAAAATATAGATCAATTGTCTCACTGTGGCATCAGAGGAAATAATGGTGCCCAAGTGAGGGCTGGTGGTGGGGGTGGAGGTGGTGGGTATTCAAGGTGATTACTAAGAATAATGCTTTGGACTAGAGAAGTTGTGATGGCAGGTGTGGTGAAGTACAATCAGAAATATCCCAGACCAAATTGTGAAACCACAGTCTAGAGAGGTGACTGAGAAAATAGAAGAAAGGTGACCAGGGGACTCTGGAAGATACTCTACCCATCCTGAGATACCTGTGTAGCCATCTGGGTAGTGGATATGTAATTTAAACAGTAGGAGGTACAAGGCTTCTCTTAGATGCCCCTATGGTGCATGAGATAAGAAGCATGCATGTAAACCTACTGATGGAAAGACAGGTGTGAGCAGAATCTGAAGGGACTGTGTGTCCGGCAGTGCTGAGTACTGGCATGTATCACCTTACTACATCCTCACACATCCCAGGAGGTGGGAAAATTATTCTCATTTTACAGATGAGAAAACTGAGGCTCAGAGAGATGAGTTCCCACTGCTAGAGCCCAAAGCTTAAGCCAACCTTGACTGATTGGATCAGTCCTTTCTTAGAAGGTGCTCAGCTATAGCCAGGTCCCTGATGTTGGAAGCCCAGTGGGTAAAATAAAGAAACAAGAGTTTGCCATGAGCCTGGTTTGATAGAGGAGGTGAAGGCATGGTTTCATGATGCAGCTGAAAGAGTGGGTACAAATATGAAATTTGGTATTGGAGAACTCCAGCTACCCCGTTCGGGGTGGGATAACAAATGAGAAAGAGAACCCCTTATTGAGCCTGTTCTGTGGATGGCTGGATTTCCTATGGCATGTTCACCATAGGCTTCCCGAAGTATATGATAACTTTTTCTTCAAAACAAAG
>NW_006296222.1:393032-397888 GCF_000327345.1 Myotis davidii
ACATGACATTACTAAATATGGGTTATGAAAAGAGGCCCTGGCCAGGTAGCTCACTTGGTTAGAACATCATCCTAATACCAAGGTGTAGTAGATTCAATCCCCAGTCAGGGCATATATAAGAATCAACCAATTAATAGATAAAAATAAGTGGAATAGCAAATTTATGTTTCTCTCTCTCTCTCTCTCTCTCTCTCTCTCTCTTTAAATTTAAAAATTATATGGTCTTATGATGGAGTATTGCTCTTTAAATTACTTTTGTTTGAAATTTACTTGAGCATCCTAATGTAGAAGGTTCACAGTGGGGTTTTTTTATATTAGAGAGGCCTAATCTCTTCTGCTATATATTGACACTCTGGTTTAGTAATTACTTGACCTCAGAATTATAACAAAATCAAATTAACCCAATTAATATGACTACGAAAGCTTAATTATTTTGTATGACTTCTGATAAACTTCTGTTTTATTCTAGTATAAACCAAATTATCTCATGTTTAACAATTATGTGATTTCAAGAAAGAAATTGAGCTTCTTGAATCTCAGTTTCCCCTTCTTTAAAATAAGATTAATACTTCATTTGAATAAATAGGTTTAGGTCAGTATATATTCTAGGATAATACCCATAACTAGATAGGCATTCATTACATCAGAGGTATAAGAAGTAAGCAGAATGGCTAAAGCAAGGATATTGAAATTGGAGCCTTGGAAAGAATTTGAATTCCATTCTATATTTTCTGTATATGTTTCACAAGTTCACTGGCTTCATTGATTACTAAGAATAAAAATGCTTATGTTGCATGATACATGCACATGAAATCCCTGGTAAATTGCAAGTAATCACTCTTATTGTCATTTATAATTATATTCCAACTATCTATTCTCACTAATTAATCTTCTACCTATGCTCTGAAGCAATTCAGTCCTATATTCTATCCACTAAACAATGCACTATATTTAAAATAAGTTTGTTCTCGGAGACTAAGCTTCACAATCATTAAAAATTCATCAATACCTTTTCATTGCTTGATGGTTAACAATCCCAAAATAATTAAGGAAAGAAGAATCTCAATCTAAATATAGGACTACAACCAGATTTCTATTACTATTGCTTATGAGACCTCAATTAGTCATTCAGACGACAGAAACTGTACTCAGTCAACAAAGATGAAGTCATCAGGTAAAATAAAAAATAAATGCCTCTTGAATAATTAATAATTTTTGTATTCCCTTCCTCCAGATTTATATACAAAGGCTACATACCAAAAAAAGAAGAAAAAAAATGACTGTTTAACAGATGTTGTAACTATATCTAGTAAAAAAAAATCTGATATTTTGCCTCTTAAAATCCTAAAATCTTTAAACACAGAAAATATTTAAAGGGTTATACAATCCCTTTATTATCATATTAAAATCACTATTGTTTCATTGTGAGCATATCACTCCCTGTAGCTCAGTAAGAAATGTTCAAGTAACTGACAGTGGAATTAAATTATTTTCATTAGATCAAATAAACATTAAAATCAAATAGTACCAGTATTCTCCATTTAATCCAGTGCTTCTATATTTACACTATCATTATACTTCTGCTACCATCAACATTTTCCATAATTGCATGTGTATAAACTTTTTAATTGGCTATCATAGCAATGCATTACGCTTTCCTTCTGTCAGTGTTATTTTATTATGCCACACCTTTTAAAATTGTTTGGATTCTGGCTGCCACTCAGCAATTGCATTTTCTTACTTCTCCCAGTAATCTGATTTTCAAAAGAGCAATTAATTCCCCTTTTTCTAAGTGTATCTTCATACTTTATTACTTTATGATTGGAAAGTGTGGAGAGAACTGTATTAGACACTTTACAAACCTAATCTCATGCGTAAAAGTTTGTCATTCTCATTTCACAGGGAAGGAGAGGCTCCAAAACTCAGTCAAACTCTTATATCGAGCTAAATACAGAGAAGGGCTTCTCTAAGGCACTGCCATGGTCTTCACACAGCATCATCCGTTCCCTATTGCCTTCTTGGGTTGCCTTACCGCAATACTTAAATCATGATGAAGAATGAGAGGTTACATTACCAAAGATTTTTTTTTGTACCTTATACATTTATCATTTGATAAATATAAATATGGATTTGTGTTCCCAGTATTTCTTCTAAACATTTCTTTTTATAAACCTCAGGGGATAAGAAAACCCCAAGGTTGTATTTGTAAAATCCATGTTGATACCATTACATATTCATTACTTTTTACAATTTACATAGTTTGCAGGGCAAAATATCTATCAAGGGTATACATAAACAAGCTTATGTTGAAAAGCACAAATTATCTTATTTGTTTATATTTCTTCAAGTAGGTCATTTGATATAGAAAAAATCAAATTTTCTTTACTGTAGTCTGAAAACACCCTTAGGCTAAATTATTTTGCTTTTTAAAATTGATTTCAGAGAGGAAAGGAGAGGGAGAGATAGAAACAACAACGATGAGAGAGAATCATTGATCGGCTGCCTCCTGCACATCCCACACCGGGGATCTAGCCTGCACCCCAGGCATGTGCCCTAACCAGGAACTAAACCATGACCTCCTGGTTCATAGGTGGGCACTCAACCACTGAGCAACACAGGCAGGGTGTTTTTTTTATTATTTTTAGTTTTTAATTGTCATTATTTCTAAACATATATCCATTCTAGTTATTCCAATCATTCTAATTTTATTGTAACCTTTATGTGGTAATGAATTAAATTCATGGCCGCCAAATGATCATGTATTTTAAAATTTTAAGTGTTTTGGACTCTTTATAAAATGCATTATGATTATTGTAGTCAGTGAAGATTATGCACACTTTTCATATTGGTTAAATAAGTCAGAATTTTACTATGAATTGTTACTTTATCACTAAAACATTCTCTATTTAATTTTTATAACAGTTACTATAAATTCACTTTAGGTTCAGCTTTTACCAGTCTATTCCTTTTTTCCTTGTCACATATATTTTTTTAACAAAAGAAAATGATATAATCATAGTATTGCATTCCCTACTTAAAATGACTGATTTCTGGCAAGATATGATATTTCAGTTCAATGACAGATATTTATTTGTTTCTATAAAAGAAAGCTGCCATTTTTCTTCATTAACTGGAACTTCTAATAAGAACATAGTTATGCAGAATATTTTGCATCCTTTGCTCAGAAAGTTTTAATGTATTTGAGATATTTCACATGGTAAAACTCCCAAGGACTATTTATACATTTCAAATTTATTAATTCTTTTTAGTTAAATTCACGTAAGCTCTTAGACAATTCATTTTGGAAGAGAAATTTCTAAGTGATGAAAAAGATTATAGGGCTGGCTGGAATGGCAAAAGTGAAATTTTCCAATACTGGTTATGTAGGATTTTAATATAAGATAAAGACAATGGGGAAAATAAATGCTTCCTCATAAGAGTTAAGATAGCTATTAGCAATTAAGAAAATACATATGAAGCAATTACTAAAAGAATAACAGCAATCATCGGACTTGTATTTTGAATTGCCTTTGCCTGGCAAATTGAAGGGTGGACCTCTACTCCATAATTTACTGCACTAAATTTGCTTACTTTTTAAAAATGTTTCTTATATTCATAGGACACTATGTATGTTAATTTTTGAAAACTTAAATGACTTCCAATTCTGAAATTCAGAGATAAGCACTTTTATTTTTATATTTTATTTTTTTCTCTATATGTATGTGGCCATAGATATACCAATGTAATTTGTTTTAGATTTTGAAATTTGAGATATCTTTTGATATAATAATTTAGAGAATAATTAGAAAACATACCATTATGTGCACTTTAAATTTAATTATATACTATATTTACTTCATTCTCATATATATATGCTTATTAAAAGTTGCTGTGTGTTATAAATAGAGCTACAGAGTTTCAGCAATGGATGTCTATTGTTTTTTAAACCATATCACATTAAAAACTTTCAATGTAAGTTAATTAGTTTTTGTATGCTCATTATGTTAAAGTGCTTGTAGACCGCCATCCCAAAAATTTTGCACTGCTTGAGCAAACAAAATGTCATCTACTACTTTGCAATAAGTATTTAGAACAAGAAAGAGAAATGAAGATTAAAATAAGAATTCTCTCTTTTAATCTGCTTTTTCACCTTGCTGTATATTTTTAAATATATTAGTGTCTGTAGTATATTGTTGATTTTGAACATGTTAGTTGTATATGTTACATTATTTATGATCCTATGCAGAAATCCAATGCAGTTTAAATTGGAAAAAGGCAGAGAAGCAGGTGTTATAGAGAATCACATGTAAGCTGTATGGGGCCTCCTTGGCCAGCATCACAGTAGCAGTTGAGGCTGTGTTAAGAAATACATGTTTGCCATTCTAGCTCTTCTATGACTGTCAATGACATGTAGTATTTTTCACTAATAGCATAAAAGAATAAAATATTCATCATATGAAGATAATAGTCTTCAGAAAGTTTTAGTACATGCAAATTGAAAGTCTTAATAATTTAACTTTTCTATGTTTATTAGTTTTTAATACCAGTATTTTCAATAATTTTAGGAAATGTATTTTCATTAGGTGCCTTTTATACAAAAAACTTAATGGTTAATCATAAGGAATTAATTTTTGCTAATTCACCATATTTTTATATCTATTACTAGAGGCCCAGTGCACAAAAATTTGTGCACTCGGGAGGGGGGTGTCCGCAGCCCGACCTGTGCCCTCTCACAGTCTGGGATCCCTCGGGGGATGACCACTTGCTGGCTTAGGCCTGCTCCCTGGGGGACTGGGCCTACGCTGGCAATCAGACATCCCTCTGGCAGCCCGGCAGCCCTCGGGGGATGTCCACTT